>NC_092463.1:60524274-60873024 GCF_047495875.1 Pithys albifrons albifrons | reverse complement strand
AACCAAACCCAAACAAAGGGAATGGAATTATCTTAAAACTGCACTTTTTTAAATTAAGGAATGTCTTCTTTTTAAGCATGTAAATTCTTATTGTTAGCTCTGATGTCAATGCCTAATTTTCTCATAATTCAGCTCCTGTTGAAGCTGTTCCTCCAGCCCTCTAGTGACAAAAGCCACTAAAGCACTGGAATTGCAGTCCATTTTTATGTTATATTGATATTTTAGGTTTCACTATGAAAACAACCCAAATCACCAGATGAATTGCAGTTGCTATATAGGATTACTCCATGGCTGGGAATTTTCCTGTTATATTGCATAAAGTTTTATTTATTTTTCCATCTTCCCTTTGCTGGCTAAAATCTAGTTTCTTTCTAACATTAGCAGATAGATTAAAAAAAAACAAACAAAAAAACCCCCCAAAACAAACCCAACACATAATAAAAATCCACCCAATGGCAAATGCCTTTAAAATTATGAAAGTAATTATATTAATTTTAACTTAGTTTTTGTGTGTGTATCTGTGGGGAAATTTAACAGCCTTGAATACATTTATCTTAAAAGTAAAAGGAGATGCTTATATTCCTCCCAGATATTACAGGAACATCTGTTCCTCTGAATTCCAGGACTGCTCCACGGGTTACATGCAAGGGATCCCAAAGGACTTGGAGCCATCTGTCACGTCCCACAGACAGAAAGGGCCCCACCTCTGGGGCTGAGGCACAGTGGCAACTCCTCAGGACTCAGGACAGCTCTACTACACTTGGTGAGTGGGCTGCAATTATCCATAATGAAATTTAGGCAAGGGTTTGTGATTGCAGCACATTATCCTATCTTTTATTGATATGATGATTAATGATCTTTTTTTCATCATTAATCTGTCATTACTTTAGTTTTCCAGAATGTACAACATTGGACTGTTTAGCAGCTTAGAACAGCTTTTACACAAGAGTCAGTTTGGTCTCAGTGACAGTCAGGTCTCTTTCCACTGCAGGAGAGATATTGAGAGGAATTACCAACTGAAGGCTGTGCTATGGTGCCTTTTTATTGCCAGAATTAGAAAATCAGAAGCCAATTTTGTAAGGCTGCAGTAGTCCTTTCTTTCTGTTGGTTTGTCTTTTAGCATTATTTCAAAATGTGCTAAAAGAAGTTTGGGGAGGAAATTATGTTGATTTAGATCACAAGTTGCACTGATCTGAACAGGACTTAAATCTATTGCAGGCATTCCTTTGCTAGGACAGTACTTAAAGAGAGACCAAAAGTATCATCAGGCACATCATTTGATCAGGAAACTACTCCTGGTGGGGAAAAACAACTGAACTCAACTCCTAATAGATATTTGGAAAATACCTGTGCTCAGTACAACAGCAAACTGACATCTGAATTTGTTGGGCAGCCTCTTGGACTGTGGTGTCAGGTCTGGGACTGATATTACAGCCTAAATTTGTCCCTCAGTTTTAATGTGCCTTTTAATGTGGTTATGAAAGGGGGAGAACTGTCCTTCTTTAGCACAAATACTGATTTTTCAATAGACTAAGTTAACACAAAATGCATTAAATGCTGTGTAGGAAGAATATATGTAGATTCTCTTACATGTGAAGTGGTTTCCCTAAGGAGAAAAACATACATAAAATTGTAATTAGAATCTGTATCCACAAAGTGTAATTTGCTAGTGATACAGAGCCCCAAGACACTGTGCCTTCACCACTGCTCTGCCAGGACAAGTTCCAGGGACCTCAGGACACTCGAGCCTTTTCAAGTGCTGTACTACAGCTTGCCTGAGTAGGGGGATGTTGAGACAATGAGTACACCTGTAGCCAAAAGTAAATAAGGAGGAAGCATGTGCTTGGTTGGTGTTTGGGGTTGGTAGAGTCTGTAGAAAGTGATCCTCCTGCTGTACAAGAAAGAGCCAGGCTGTGCACTGAGGGAGGGCTTCCATTCAACCCAGAATTCCTTCTTTAGTTTCATTTCTTGACAATCTGACAACCATCATATGAATTCAAGATTGAATGTAATCCATTTAATTTCTTTAATCTCCTTGGAATTAGTCTAATAGAATTGTCTCCAGTATGGGTCCAAAACAGGAAAATAAGGAACCTGGGCAGGTTTCTTGTGTCAAACATCTGTATCTGCATCAGAGGACACGAAACCCTAGCTAGCAATGCCAGCATGTCCTCAAATGACCAGCGTGTTAATCAAAAGCTCCCAGCATTTTATTTCTAATATCAAGTCAAATATTACTTATTCTGTGAGCATCAGAAACATGGAATCATGGAATCATCAAGGTTTGAAAAGATCTGTAAGGTAATTGAGTCCAGCTGTTAATGAATGCACCTGAGGCTTCCTCTCCCCAGAACCCCAGTTTCTTACTACACCAGGCCCTGGACTGATCTATGAGAAATCAAGACCTTCCTCCCATATTCTCATATGCTTTCCTGTCAGGATCCTTACTTCCTGTCATGTCTTTCCCTTCTCCCTTAGTGTGACTCTCAGTTTCCTTTACAAAACTGCTTCTGGTAAACTATTTTTCTGAAAATTTTAGGGAACTTGTAATTCCAGCACATTTATGTTTCTGCCAAATTGGACCAAAATGCATTCAAAAGTGGCTGTGAGGGAAATGAACACACATGCACAAACACACACAAATGAAGTGTAAGTCTCACTTTGTTAGAAAACACTGAAAGAATCAGTGTTAGATGTTGGTTGTGTTGATCTCATGTTTTGTAATAGCAGAAGTTATCTGTGACGTAACTGTTTCTTCTGAGAAACAATTTCTCTGCCTTCTATAAACCACAAAGGTCTTGCCTCTTTTATAAATACTTAAGAAGTGTTAGATACCTCCTTTGGAGAACACATCACAGGTTGGAAGGCAGAAAAGTCCAAGTATTCTCATTCTTACCACAGGATGCAAAGGAAAACCGAAGACTGTAAAAGGTTTTGAGGGAATCAAAAGGCAGAAATGCTGTTTATTGATTTGTGGAACACATTAGTTGTTCTTTCATCCCCGGAAATACTACAGCAGCACATAACTTAAGATGGCAGGAGAATCTCTGCTTTGTTTTAGGGCACTGCTAATGATCCCAATGGTGACTGCATTGTGTTCCCCAGGGAAGGGCAGAGGATCAGGATATCACATCGATAGATCACTTCAGGCCAAAGCACTCAACTCAATCTATCCATTTAAAAATGTTTGTGATCTCTAAATGTAACTAAAAATATCACATTCTTGATTCAGATCCCTTTTCTGTTCCACAGGGAACACCATCAATCCTTGTCTTCATATGCATTTCATTATATAATCTGGTGTATAAGTGTAAATATTTTATATCTTTTTTTCCCCATTGTTTGTTTTAAGTACATCATCACAGATCAACTAATTTATTCCACTGGATGAAGCTGTGGCTCCAAATGCATTGAGTATTGCCATGGGGTGGGTGATGCAGTGCCACACAGTGCAGCCTGACAGGAATGCATCTGGCTGGTTCAGTTCCCTCTGGCTCAGACTGAGCCAGTGTGTGACTCAGACTCTGTGTGACCAGTTTGGATGTCTTTAGCTATGTCAGGGTTTTTCCTGTGGGGGAGCTGAATTTTAATTACATAATTGGTGGTGTATTTGCAATACTTGGAAGTTCAAAGAATTCAGAAGAACCCTTACCAGGCTCAGGGTTTCCTTGTCTGTCTCTTAAACTGGCATTTTCATCATGAAAGCCAGGACAAGCTTTTCTGTGTTTTGGGTTTCTTTCCAACAGCCCTCATCTTAATAGTTGATGTCCACTGGGCCTTCACCATGGACTTCTACACATTATGGCTGATCATTACAACTCATTCTGTAGTTGAGTAACTTTCTGGTTCTCCCTTGTGGCAAAGATTGGATGGTGGCTTCCCTTTTCTACCCAAAGGGTACCGTTCCATGGGGAGTTTTAGCTGACTATTTTTCAGAGCTGTAGAAGTGATCAGAGTCACCCCTAGTGCTGTCTCTGTGTGCTGTGAGAAGTGATCAGCGTTCCCATCAGTGCTGTCTCTGTGTGCTGTGCTGTGTGATCCAGAAATCTCACTCTGTTTGCCAAAGCCAAATACTAAAGTGTAGATAGAAAGCTCTTGTAAGACAATGCTATTTATTCTGTTTTACTGCTACAGAAACTTCTCAATCTATTAGAAAAATAACAGCTGAGAGGAGGAAAGAGACACATGCCAAAGTCTCTGAGCTGTATTCCTACCTAACTTAGCAAGAGACAAATCTCTGCAGGATATCAAGGAAGGAATTCAGGATCTGCCCTTCTGTATGGAACAAATGTTAATGTGCACATGGCATTTTCCAGCTGAGAAACATTCCATGCATGTTTAACTCCTCTCTACTCTCCTTTCAGAAGTGATGCCAGTTGCTCAAAAATTGTGTTACCATTTGTTTGTTCTGAAGCCCTGTTAAAAACAGGTATTTCTTAGCTATTAAGCCTGCTTTATCCACAAAAAATATCCATTATGCTACAGCCAAGCAACGATCAAGACTGAGACAGGTGTAAATATGTAAGAAAAAGAAGGCTACAAGCACAGTTCTCTTGCTGTTTGCCAGATGTCCTGAGCTCACACCCTGGAGGCTGCAGCCAGGTAATTAATGTCTGCAACACACAACTTGTTAAATTTTGTTGTTTGTTTTCTTGTTCTTTATCTGCCTTGGTTTGAGCTGGCAGAATGCCAGCTGCTCAATACCAGTCAGAGCCTCTCTCCCCTCACTGAGAAAAGGGAGAAAGGGGAAAAAGCCCTCTCAAACTAAGTTTATGCTTAAACTAGCTACATATATTTATACAGAAAAAAATTAAGAGAAAACTACAATATAACACACACTTACACAAGTTATGTATAACAAGAAATAACCTCCCACTCCCCAGTTAACATAAAGCCCATTACTCTAGATTCATAAGCACTCTAAAAGACACCCTGCAAGAAAGAGGAAGTATAACAACAAAATATTTCTACTTCCCTGAAACTAAAACAAAATACGATGTAACAGCAGCAGGAGCAGGGCCCAACAGAGCAGAACAACTGCAACACATCCTCTCTGTACTTCAGCCGTGATGGAACTGAATTATCACCTCCCACACACCAGCTCTTACCCCTTCTGAGATGATGTCGTAATAAGGTATGGAATACAACACTACTGGCTAGAAGAAGTCAGCTGTTAGCTAGCTCAGCCCAGCTCAGGTCAGCTGACAATTCCAGGCCTAGTCTGAACTTTAAAACCTAAATTTTAGGCCTACCTGGCTAAATCCATAACACTCTCACTTTATATTTTCCTTCAGTTTCACATTGTAGGTCTTACTTTGTACCTAGTTCCAATAAAATCACTGGGCCTAGTTCCAGAACAAAGGACATGTATTTCCTTAGAGTGATTTTTTGCAGATCCTTTTTTCTCTTTATCATGATAGATTAAATTTTAATTTAGTAAGGCTGCCCATTTCCTTTCCTTTATGACAAGAATATGAATCACTCTCTGATTGGTGCATGCTCCATCACCAGGGCACATCACAAATCACTGAGAGGTGCTTTCACAGCTGGCCAAGGTCACACCTCAGGGCTTTGCCCAGCACAGGCTTTCCCAGCCGCCATGGGCATCGTTCCTCCACTCCTGGCTTGGGCCTTGAGCAGTGCTCTCCAAAAGGCTTCACAACTCCATTGCTTGTCTTTCCAAAGCTGCCCTGCGCTCTCCAGCACCTCCAACAGATTTCCAAATAACCCTTGTTAACCTTTCTTCACTGACAGGGTGGATGGCCAGTCACAGAGCCTGAGGGAGGTGGAAAAATACGACCAGTGAGGGAAAGAGAGAGCAGGATTCTCTCTTAAACCCATGTGGGGCACAGAGATGGTCACATAGTAGAAAAATTAGCCCAGGTTTCTCTACTCCAACCCAGTCTCCAGGAATGCAACTTTAAATACAGCAGGACTTTTCATGAATGCCAGCATTTATTCAGCAAATCTCACAGCTAGTCATGTTCTGGAATCCCTTTCTCATACCACAGGCAGGTTATCAGTCTGAGAGCAGACCCTTACTAGGCCTTTTGTGGGGGGCTGAAGGCAGTTTCTCTTTCACATATATATTCCCTTTTCTCCAAAATACTCCATGCCTCACCTACCCCATTTGCCTGCAGTAGGACAAAGCTGTTTACAGATACAGAGGTTCCAAGCAGTGGAAGGAATGTCCCTTTGCCAGCAGGAGGGGGATGGCAGATGTACAGGACAACTTTTCATCTTCTTCATGCTTTTTCTTATTTTAATACTTGGTGTTTTACAAAGAGTTAGAGGGACACAAACAGGGAAATGTAATCCTCAAAATTAAAGTAATTCTGAACAGTTGGTAACATTGCTAAACATTTGGGCCCCATTCTAATACCCTTAATAAGCACTGGAGCAAAATGTGACTTCATTCATTTTTTTTGCTGGGAGCTGCTCCAGGAGAAATCAGGTTCAGATGTTCTTTGTGCAGCAGGGGGTCAGACTGAGCAAACTGAGCACGTGCAGGAACTTCTTTTGGATTGCGTTCATATACCTGATACTTCTCAGGACTTTTATTTATGAATTAGTCTGAGATTAGTTCTCCAGCTAATACAAGTAGGCTACTACTAATATATAATCTGTCTGATATTATGGTCACACAAAAACTCACACGTGCAAGTACCTGAAATGCAACTTGACTGGGAGCTGGTAACTCAGTCTTGCAGAACAAGATGGAAAACTGAGAAGTAGAAAACTTTTTGCCTTTGATGGTAACAAAAAATAATGAAAACTTCCATTCTCATTGTTTTAAAATATTCCTCAAACACACTTAATAAACATTTATAAAATTTTGTATAATTTAAAGCCTTTTCAGTTTAAAATTTGTCCACATAGAAGTTTGTTTTTAATGAAAAATTCTACAGTAGAAAAATTGTTAAGAACCAGGAAATGAAAGTAAGGGAATAATTTAATTTGCAAAAATGGTGTTTGAAAATTTGCTAATGCCTTTCACTGGCATTTCTAATAGTGCATGGGATTTATTAAAGCAATAAAAGAAAGAAACAAACAAATCTTGACAGAGATCAATTAAAAAAATTTGAAGCATACTTTTTGTCAAGGTTTTAGTTTTTTTGACAGCTCTGTTCATGGTTCACTTTGCTTCATTTGAAAGAATAGAATATTCAGGGTTGGAGACTGACAGTGGCAGTCCTGAAGCCATTTTACATGATCCCTGTAGCTGCCCAAAGCAGTAGTCCAGAATATAGGCATGATTGTCAGTATGTTTCCTACATGTATGGTATAATCCCATTTTGGGAAGCTGATGTGGCCTTGCTGTTGATATTGTAGGATAATGAAATGGTTTGTGTTGAAAGGGACTGGTCATTGTCCATATGGGAAGACAAGTAATGACCTATCACTGTCTAACACTCTCAAGGATTTCAGGGGAGGCATCAGGACCAGCTAGTGATCCACATGGGACAAAACAGATGTTAGTGGAGTGGGAAGCACACTGAGCTGTCCTGATTATCTTGCAAAAACCACCTCAAAAGATACAGTGCAGCTGGCAGTCAGGAATGGAAGGTTTCAGCTAAGACCAGGCTGCAAGGGAAAATCCTGCTCTGAGTCCAGCACCTCTCTTGGAAGAAGAAATCCAGGTAACAGAAATGTTCAGTCAGCCCCACAGATGGGGTAAGAAATAGCGCCTGGAAGGAGAGTCCTGTGAACAGTGTCTGAGATGGCTCTGCATTTCCCCCCAGATCTATTTTCCATCCAATGCAGAGCCATGGAGCACTTTCTGTGACAGATGTCTCTCTGCCTGACAGTCAATGTGAACATCTTGTGACTGCCTGTACTCTCATTGCCAGTTCTTACAAGAGATTCATGGTGGCATTCTTGTGGGTTTTTTTGGTGTTTGACATTTTACTGACCAATCAGTGAGGTTTGATCAGAGGCATTATAATCAACAGAGAAATTCCTCCTACTTTGGGCTGCCCTATCAGAACACCTCCAGGCCAAGCTGCTGTTCCAACATGCTCAGCAAGGTGACAAGGAACATGCTTTTCAAAGACAATGATCTGATATCATGTGATTTCTTATGCTAAATGAGATCTACCCTTTTGCAGGTTAGAGGCTTAATTATAAACCTTCAGAATGACTGTGCATTTGTGCATTTCTGTGCCAAATATGTACCAAATAATTGGCGTCTATTGCAGATTGAAGAAACTCACCAATGTAGCCTTACAGGAAGTTGTATTTGTTCTCACCACAACAGGAGCTGAACCGCCTTTGCTCAGCATTTGTCCCATCCTCATCAGATACCCAAGCTCTGTGGAAAAGCCTTGTTCCTGTGACTCTCTCTGTGCCCAGGAATGAGTTTGGTCCCTGCAATGGAGTGCACATCAACCAGGGATGAGTGGTGTGCATGCAGAAAAATGGGGGCTGCTCTGTGCAGAGGGAAGGATCTGGTTGCTCTGGGTTTGAAGCAAAGTTTGTCTAGCATAGAAAGTGAGGCGAACACTCCAAAGCATTTCTTTGCAGTTAATTTTTTTCCAGGTGCAAAGGCAAAGAAAATCCAACTTTTTCCTTCCCTGTAGAATCAACCTCTCAGTTGTCCCGTTTCAGTTCCTGTATTAACTGCTAATAGAAGTGGCTCCCCCCTCTTAGGCAGGGGAAACTTGCAGAAAGACTAACATTTACTTTTAAAAGCTTCTTCTACCTATCTGAATATTACCAGTTTCTCTACGTGGTCTGGTTTCAAGCCTGTCTGGTGCCTCAGTTTTTCTGTCTTCTTCAGTTCATGAGCCCTTCTGTTTGTCTCCCTCCTTTTGAAGACAAAGACATCAATAAGGATTTCATAGTTCCTTCCTGTATTCAGTTCCCTCCACATGTGTCAGCATGTAACCTTAGCACTTTGAACTTCCAGCAAAGTGTGAAGGAGGCTCTTTTCCTGCTTTGACTTCCTCTACCCATGTCACCTTCCTCATTTCTAACTACAGCAGTGACCCCCATTAATTAGCTGGCCATCTTTTTACCAATCCCACAGGGTACTTTCAGCTGATGAAAAAGTCAAATGGTTTGTTGGTATGTGGTGACTTGGAATATTGTGATTGAAACACCAGTCATTGCGACAGGTCAGCTGCAGCCACAGATTCTACTTCTACATAAAAGCACAGCAACAAAAATATAAGGCAAAAGCACAAAGACACTTATGGCTCACCATAAAACACTTGGGGGTCTTGTTCCCTGACTCAAAATATGAGACTTTTCTGCCACGTTGTCTCCTGTGCTGCTTCTGAGGAAGCCAAAAGCTGCCACTGACACAGAGGCAATCCCAAGTGAAAGGAGGAGCCAGGGAATCCTTCCTGGTTGCAGTGCACTAAGCAGCTTGCTTAGAGCAGCATGAACTCCAGAGACCCTAAAACTAACAGATTGTCAATATGTGGTGAGATGCATAGAAATTTCTTGCCCCTCCTATTTCAGCTGTTTGTTTTTTTTACCTGGATCTTGGTTAGAGAGATGTTGAAATCTTGGTCACATCTGAAAATAATAGTACTATTTCCATCAGTATGGATGGAGCCAGAATTTTATCTGAAGATTAATATATAGATGCCACAACAAGAGCACAGGATTACCTGTAGCATTATTGTTTGCTGACACTCTAGTAATGGGCTAATGTCAGCAGAAATTATTATTTAATCAAGACAATCTGCCAGCAAAAGTGTCTGTTGTGATGAGGTAACATGGCAGGGAATCCAGCCTTCCTGTCAGTTTTCCCTGCTAAAACCTTCTATCTGGAGAATTTTCACTCCTTTTGGAGAAACCTATTAGAAGAGCCATTGTGCAGGCAGTGCTGGGACATTCCAGCACTATTCTTATTGCATTGCACCACGCACTAGCTGAGAAAAATAAGTAAAAGCCAAGGAACCTGGAGCCATCTGAGCCAGAGCTTTTCTGTCTTTGCAGCTTTTCATTGCTGAGGGTGGTGTGGGCCAGACAGACTCACCACATCAAGTGTTTGGAACCTGCTGTGGGTATGGAAGAGACAAGGCTCATTTATTTGATGTCTCTGATGACAGAAGCAGTTACTGTGGCCCTGCCTCCTTCAGGACCAAAGCTGAAATGCTGAGTAACGTTGGACAATGGCAGGTAAGTCTGTACTTTAAAAACAAATGTTTCTGACAAGCAAACAGCACTGGTTGGTTGAGGAGTTGAAAAAATAATTCAAAAGAATTCTGCTCTTACTAAATGTTTCAGACTGACTCATTTCTGACTGGGAAAGAATAGTCACTAATTACTGCAGGGGAATGTGCATATAGACCTTCCAAAAATTGATATGGCTGCTGAATTTCACATCCTACTCATCTTCCAGCAGATTTCTCGGTACAAATACTTACATAAAAAAACCTAAACCTTCCTGAGTTGCATCTGAATGATGTGTCGTGTAGAGACAACTGATTATTTTAAACCAGAATGAGATTTAATTTAGCTATTCTTTTAAGGACTCCAAGCCAAGAGTTGCTGTGACCACCCTTAGCAAGGAAGACAGGCAAGAAATAGTACCTGTGGCTTAATGAGGTTACACAGTAATTCAAATGCTCTGGAAATCATGTTTTTATCTTTCATATGGTAATGATCATCCTTTTTTCCCCCCTTTACCTTTATTTAGGAAGGATTTTTAAACAAGTCCTTTGTGAGGGCTCCCATTGCCCTCTCTTGGTACAGTCTCTTTGCCACAACAGATGTCAGGACCCCCTCCCCCTCCCCTGTATCTCTTAGCAATGTCTCCTAAGTATTTAAGGCAATAATTCCAGAAACACTGTTTTGGTTTGTTTTTTTTTTTTATTTTTGAACATTTCGATGAGCATTAGACAAGATTTGTTTTAGAGCCTACACATCTCAGTCAAATTGCAGACTTCAGATGCTGGGGTAACCACTAGTGAGTGGGTTACATCTTTTCCTACTCCTGTAAGACAATATATTTTACACCATTTCAGATGCACATGTTAAAAAAAGTCTATTATTTCAGTGCTCCCTTTCATTTTCTGCACCGAATAAACATGGACTTATTTGTAGAAAGACCCTTTAATCTGGGTGGATGAATTACATGTCTTACCTATTTTTCTGATTCAAAAATTACAACCATTGAATTTTGGTGCATCTCTTCATTTACTGCACATGATAAATGAAGGAATTAAGACTTTTAAAGGGTACCTACAATTTCTAATCATAGGGAGAGCTAGCTGTGTTCCAGAATTTGTGACTGTCTCACAAGCTACCATGCTACTCTTTTTTATAGAATATCATTGGCTTTGGATGACATTGTACCCCCAATTAAACTTTAGATTACCCACCTAGCACAGGCCTCAGTGGTGGCAAGGTGTAACCTCCAAGAACAAAGCCAGAATGCACCTGGTAACTCCAAACATAAGACAGAAACAGCCCCCCTATCCTGCACAGCAACAGCACCTTCCTTCATCCTTTTCCCTCTCTTTCTCTTTCCTTTGCTACCAGTTTCTTCTCCCTTTTAATGCTCTAGTTTTCCTTTTGATACCTAATTACGTGCCCCATCCCACCTCAGTAACAAGCACAGTGGTGATACCATAATACAAAATACCTTGCTTGTTTCAGTCATTTTTTTCCTGTCTTTTTAACACAGAGAAGACTTTTTTATTCATCTCATACCTTTCTCTAATTTGATTACTGCTATTGCACGTCTACCAATTTATCATTTGCAGGTTACAAAGGAAATGACCCACCAAGTGTGGCAGGTGACCCTGTTCCCAGAGTTCTGATAGTGATACAACAGCAGAAAAAATGTCTATAGAGAGCAAGCCATAAACTTCAACCCAGATTCTCTGGGGGTTAATCCAAAGCCCTTCACTGGTGGCAGAAATGAGTTTTAGTTAAAATATGGATAGTAAGACTTTACCAGTAGCTCGAGAAAGCTTCAGCTCTGCCACATCTCCCAGTACAAGTGCTCAGGGCTATTTAAAGTGCATGTATGTGAACCACTTGTGCTACGTGTGAAAACTGCATGTGTGACTGAGAACTTGAGAAGTCACCTCAGGTCCTGGCATTGCAGGAATAAAAACTGTATTCAGAGAGTGCAGGGAAGAGCAGCCTGGCTGAAAATGGATCTGTATTAATGTAACATACATGAGCTGCAGAAATCTGTACAGATCTCTTCTCCAAGAGGCTCTCGGGGCATTTGACTTTTAGTACTTCAGCTCCTCTCTGAATTCTTGGAATTTGCACAAACAAGTTGACACCACGTTAAAAATAAACACAGCTTTATTGGCCAGATTTAAATATTTTTAAATGTGCATATTAAATGTTAGCTTAATGCAATGTTTAAAAAATTTATTCCAACATTAGTGTATCATATACATCAGCAACATACTTAGCAGACAAAAATGCCACTGGGATTACATGACAGTACAAGTCAAACAAGCAGTACATGCAGAACAAAGTCCATCTATTTTCACTCCATTCTGTTGCCTCATACTGACAAAATTACATGAAAAGGTAAAAGCATAGTAAGAAAATTTTCTATAAAAAACCAGTATAGGGTCTCATAGTAGCACTCTTCTTCTGCAGTCCTTTGCTTAGAGCATACCACACTATATCTTCCCAAAGTACAAAACCTAAATTTTAATGGAAAAAAAAAAGAAATCCCTGATTGTATTTCACCTGAAAGGCAAATTCTGGTTTTTTAACTAATTCTAATGAGGCAATCTACTGTTGCTTAAATTACAGTAGTTCCAACACAGAACTCTCTTCACTTTGGTTAAAGGACACTTTTAGATACTGAAACACATAAAAGTTAAATATTCCAACAGTAAGAATCAATATATCTCCAAAGTGACCAGGCCACTTTTCTGACTTTTTCAAGGACTTCAGGAAATGTATGTGAACCATTATAAGCCTAACCATACTGATATCTTCAGTCAGAATACTGCTTAATGCCATGTACAGGCAAACTATTACATGAAGAGACTTACTTTGTTATGTGATGTTAGCTCTTAATATGACAATGGATTCCTTTTTCAACAGTTTCCATATACAAAGAAGTAATGCTATAAAGCAGAATGACACATTTTTAAGATATATATATTTCTTTTCAAATAAGCTGATCCCAGATTTTGTCCACTTTTTATTGCATGATATAACACATGCAAAAAACCTGCTTGTATTGCATTAAATAGCAAGTGGTCTCAAAAAATAAGTTTGGAAGAAGCACGAAGTAGGAGTCAACACATAATTCAGACTCGGGGTCTGCACATCAGTGCTGTGTCCCAAAGGTATTCCCTTGTTTTCCTCCATCTTGCTTTTTAACAGCATTGTTCATCCACCACACATCTATTTAGCTGGCATCTTTTCAAGTGTAGTATATTAGGACACTCTATTACCTGGAGAAACTAATGTTCCACAAGCAGAAACAGTGCATCCAATGCTGAATTTCCAGATCTGTTCTCAGCTTCAATCAGATTGCACATTTTGCATAGAAATATCCTTTTGCATCTCATCACCTTCCTGTTTGAAGCAACTGTTTGCATTGCTAACAGTAGCAAAGCCATGACGTCTCAATTAAGCAGTTTAATTACCAGTATATGTGCAAGGAGCAGCACAGTGTTCCATTGTGCAAACTGTGGTGCTGGATATGTAATTATGGCAAAGGATACTCTTCTTTGGCTTACACATGAAGCAGCAGAGCTAACTCATATTTACACAGGCATTCCTCTAATAAATCTACTACTTCAAATATATCTGAATATTCAAGAGCATGGTGAGTTCATGATGAACATGAACTGCCAACACGCTCGATTGCTCAAGCAAACTGCGAGAACAAAGGTGAATAACTTACAGTAACGAGAAATGTCCACCTGCATCCTCTCCTTGACTGGCAGCCAAACCAGGTGGTGGGTGTTTGCTCGAGGTAGGCACTTGGTATCAAACCTTCTGCTAATAACAAAGCTCTACTCAGGACATTGATTTAAAACTGTTACAACATTGAGGTTACTCATCAACTACTCCAAGACGTAGGTGAGGTTTGCTAGAACAACATACCTTAAGTCGTGGTACTACTAAACGGGACATCATTTGGCTGACGTGGAACACGGATCTCAATTTTTTGTGTGTATACTTGCAAGGAAGTACAACTTTCAAAGTGCAAATAGAGTAAAATTTTCTAATCTTGTCTACCTTGTGTACTTCAGCATGAGGGAGCTCCACAATCTGGTGTTACTTTAATCAAGCCATGAGGCATGAAGTGCTCTCTGGAGCAGCTCCCGTGGCACTGAAGCAGGAGCGAGCCAAGGCAGGCGTGGTTTGGGAACACTGACCAGCTCTGCCTGCAAGTTCACAGCACCCTGTGCCTGCACACACACTTTGGAAACAGGCACAGCCCCACAGAGACCGTTTTCACACCTTTTCTCAAATGCAAAGAAATAAGGCACTAAGCATGGAAGTGTTGATATGTCTTAAATATACAGCAAAATCATAAAAAATGTCTAAAATGCTTCAAATTAGAAATTGAGGGCACATTCATAAACAGCTGGAGGCTACTCTGCACAAGTAGTTATTATATACTTATAAATTGAGTAACTTTGTAGAAAAGTCCCCAACAAAACAGAAAAAAATATCCTTCTTAAAGATTAAAAATTAAAAAAAGGAAAAAAAAAAGAATTCCAAACCTCCAAGTTACTATGTATAAGGACAATAACAGCATAAACATAGATTATCTGGCCTGCTTAAAATCTTCTGGATAAAAATCCAAGCACAAACCATCCGGCTGGGTCAGCGTGGTGGTCCAGCTCCCAGCCCACTGCCCTGTGCAGCCACACTCCACAGTATGCACTGAGTGTAGGCACAGAGCTTCAACCCTTTGCTGGCATTCACAAAGAGTCCAAACAAATAAATAAATAAAAGAGCAGCTTTGGCCAAAACTAATGTCAAACATCATGTTCCAATGGCAGTCTTTGAGGCTGAAAATTAAAATAAGTGTACTTCTCCAAACTGTATACCTATTTTCAAAAGCCACTGCAATTAGATGATTCCACAATATCTGCATTCAAAGAGCGAACTCTTTGGCAAATTACATCTTTATGAAAATAAATTATGGGGTTGTTTTACCTCACTAGTATGTATTAACTGACCTCTGTGCTTATAAATAATTCCAAGTGGAATTAGGCCAATATATCTTTAAAATCAGTTCCTTCTACAACGCATATAGAAGTTCAAAGCTGCAAACCAATGTTTCGTAAGATATAGTGGATATAAAAAAAAGCCCCAAAGCCTAACCCTTGTATCAGGAGTGTTCTCATATTTAAAGGATCACTGATAAAAATATAATTCTTAGCATTTTCCACAGCAGCAGTCCTCTATGATATCCTTTTCATTCAGCTGGGATACAGCCTGGAACTTTGCAGTTAGCAACAGGGGGAGGACTTGGTGGCAACAACCTTATCGTATCCTGTGAGCCCTTGGAGGGTAACAGTCCCTATACCAGGAGTCCAAACTCGAGGATTACAAGATTACAGTTATTACTCAAAGTCATGGGTAAATAAAAACCAGTGCTGAAGTCATACAGTTAAGTAGATTTCCTAAACCTTGAAAGCTCAGTAAAACCTTTAAAGAAAAGTCTAAAATCTTTGGACTGCAAGTGAAGGATTGAACTCTCCACAGCTTTCAACACGATGCATACTGAGCAAACCACAGATAAGAAAAGCTAGAAAGAGCTAAATGCCAAACAGTTGGGTTTTGGCTACATTGCTCTGGATAACTCCATTCTCCCTTCCGTGGCGATGAACTCTTTTTCTGTGGCTCGTTTATCACCTTGACACAGTCTCTCCTTCAGTTTTTCAAGTTCATACTCATGTAGGATCTTTTGTGTTAAATACTTTTCACGTTTTATTCGGGCTTTCACATCTGCAGGGACATCAGGAATCATCCACGCTACAAAGAACTTGACAATGAATACAACATGCTGGAAAACAAAAAGGAACAACTCATTACCAAATGAAACACTTACTGTTTTATCTGACACCAAACAGGTCACCAAACAGAATACACTTCATTTGGCTGTCCAGTCACAATACACACCAAGCTAATGTGTATCTAAGATGTGCATGAAGATTAAAACACATCCTTTTATGCAGAAATTTTCATTCCAAACCATTAATGACTTTGCAAACCCAAGAGTAAAGTGTCAGGGCTTGAATCTCAACCACGGCTTTTCTAAGTCCCCTGTGGTTTGTTAGAAAGTTCACACAGCTGTGCTGATAAGGCTCAGCTATTGAGAGCTGATAAAACACAGCAGGAAAAGGGATGAGAAGAGCACTTTAACTACTCCCTTTTCCCTCCATAACTTGCAAAACAGTGGCTTTACACTGAAGTGCCAGTTACCCAAACTATTGATTTACCTATTTTTAGCCAATATACATCACTGCAAAAGGCTTTCTGGGCTTCGAATACACTCATCTCACATACAGCTCTTTGTGAAAGCAAGAGAAGTGGAAGTGCTAGTCCTGGTGGTTCACATCTCTTCCACCTGCATAAAGACCTCTGTTATTTTGCTGGTGATTCAGAACAGTGTTAGCAGTCTCCTCAGCTGTTTTCACTATTCCTAGTCTGAGGTTCACTTGCTGAAGTTGGAAGGCCTGGTAATAACCATATAGGGCACCAGTACTTGGTTTTCCCTAGGGAAGAAATTATTTTATACTCCTTGCAATCCCAATTTCTGTAACATTAATAACTGTCTAGAGAATCTATATGGTACCAATTTCAGAAGGAAACTCTGTAGGTGACATACCTCCATAATAATTATAAAGGCCAGTTTTGCAGCAAGAATGTGCCAGAACTGCATAGAGTGTAAGTATTTCCTCTCATGGTCTGGAGGATATCGATAGTCTCTGTACCTGTTGGAATGACAGACATGCAAAGGTGAAATGTCACAGTCAGCCTGGGACAGACTACAAGCTTAGTGACACTTACAAGCAAATACAGCTGTCACTTAAGGAACCTTTCCTTGTTTTAAATGGTCTGTTTCCTTTTGCAGAAAAAGGTTGCCTCTCAATTTGTTTCTGTCTTGTGTTTGCCTGAACACCCTCACGATCACAGCAACAGAGCAGAGAGGGGGATGTGTGAGGTGTGAAACGGGCTCCTTGTTTTTCAGACAACCCCCAAACAATACAGGACAGAGTGCTGGGATGTATCCCACAGCAATGGACATGTACTGCATAAATGGGGCACACTATGGACCAGACAGATGCAGATCTCACGGAGGGACAGCCTTGAGCAAGTGTTCTACACCATCATACAAATGTACTGCTTCTGAATGTGCTGGGGTGCTTGGTTTGGGTTTTTTTTTTCAATTTGAGACTTTTTAAATCAGATTAATACTTTTCTTTTACCACGGATTTCTCCAAAGTTCTTCAGTTATTATTCTAGAACGTCTAGTGCCTCCCCTAGCAAGAAGGGACTACTTTTTAAATGAAAGCAGGACAGGTCTGATTCTTGGTGCTATCTAGCAAAATAAGGATTGACTTAAAACACTGTAGCTCATTTTCAGCTTTGGAATCTAAACATCCCCTTTATGCTGCTTCCTTGCCCACTTATGCAGCCTAAAAACCTTTGAAAATACAGGCTGAAGTTTGCAAATTTAGGGACATAAACCTCCCTCATCCCTCAAAAATCAGTAGTTTAATTAAGTAAACAAAAAAACCCCAAAAAGCACATTAGCAATGACACTCTCAGCAGTAATTTTTTTTGAGGTGACATATTTTGTATTATTGGCTTATCTCTTACCACCTCTGCATTACCTTGTTAATAGTCTAAATATTACCTCTCACACTTCAGAATGATGACAATGACAGAATTTAATTTCTAATGGACTACTTAGATCTGCATTGACTTTTTTTATGCTGTATTTCTAAACAAAGTGAGAAAATACTTATTATTACACCAACCTGCATATGACAAAGTTTTCTGGGTTCTCTTTAGGTTTGTTTCTGTCAGGAAAATCTGAGATTTGGAACACTGACAGACTGTTGTTTATGTATCCAGACATAGGTGAGTCTTCATTTTCATAATAAGCATAGTAGTAAACTAAACGAGGGATCATATCTGATGTGAATGCAACAATAAAGGCCTGAAAAGCAATTAGAAAAAGAAATTAAGAAAGTGGCACAAAAATCTGTGAGCAGATTCATAACGGGGTTGTTGTTGTGTCACTCTGGCATTACCCGGAGTATCTCAAGAAAGGGTCAGAGGCACCATTAGGGCACTCCACCTTGGTGAGAGCTGCTGAGTGCAACCTCAGTACATCTGGCCTGGGAACTCGAGACACTCAGGGTGCTCAGGTATCTTGCTACTCAGGCAATACCTGCAAGTGGCTTTGCTGCCTATGACACACTAAAGAGAGGCATCTCCTCTGCTTAGCATTCTGCTTCACACTGGGCTGCAGTGAAGCCCTGGCACAGCATTTAGTTTGCAGTTTATACAATGTACATGGAGCCAGTGGCCCCACGGGGGCATCCAGAAGCATCTGAATGAACACAAATCCCACAGAACAGGACAAAAATACCTTCAACCCACAGAGTTCATCCACCTTTCCTGTGCCCTACCGTCCCCTCTGGGCAATCAGTGTACTTCATCAGACCAAGCTTCTGGCTGGCCTATGCCATTCCAAAAGGCTGGAAAACATGGACAACTGAATGAAAGATCATGGTCCAAGGAAACATGGATTGGGAGCTGCATATTGTCAACATAATGACAAGCCAAACCACCCAGATGGTTTGATGACCTCACTGTAGGGTAATCTGATGCAGTGCTGATGAAGGAGAAAAGCATCAGCTGATTTTTAATGCTTCACATTTTCAGTATGTGGAAGAATCAGCATTGATGTAGCACAGTGAACATACTTACATTAGTGACAACAGACAGGATGGCCATTCCATTCAGGATTTCCTGCCAAACCCCTATGCTATGTGCTTTGGCAGCCACAGGTCTCCTGTACTGAGTGGTTAATTTCCAGGAGTCTACTCGAATCTCCAGGATATTATTCATCAGAGCAAGAAGGGGAGCCAGGGGAAAGGATGCCACGAAGAGAGTAATGAATCCAAACTGAATGACTGCAAGGGAGAAAAGGAAAGTGTCAAAACCTGCCCCTACAAAGTACCCTCAGGATGATGAGGGTCTGCCACCCGCAGACAAACGGCAAACTTCTGCCAGGCTGCACAACAAGTCCTTTGCAGCCCTGGCCTGAGCCAAGTGACAGCCAGCCCCACCCCAAGGCTTCTGCAGCACCCATGGGGAGAGGCATTTGGGGCCTATGAAGTGCTGCTGCCAGCAGTACTGGATATCAATTTGCTTTCCATGGTGCTGCAGGTCTTGCATGAGTGGTGCAGAACTGCTGAGGAATGGGGATGTACTCATACATCAAACTCCTGAATTATGAGAGAGGAACAGGCTTGTTTTCTTCTCCTGCAGTTTGTACAGAGCAATCCTGTTCTCCTTTTACCTACACTCCTAACTGAAAAAGAGGAAATACTTCTACTTTTATCACAACCTTACCTCCACTTTTTGCTACTGATTTAGTCAAAACTTTCATACCAATTCTGTATGCAATAGTTCCACTGGAGAGTCTTAACACTAGTTTAAGAAATTCAAATGAAATACACAAATGATGCTTTCAGTCACTACCAAAATTAAACACCTTAATAAAGACTGTGATAATCCTCAGTGCAGAGCCAATACTGCCACTATATTTCAAAGACAAGAAATAAGACTATTCTGTCTGGTTCAGTCAGCGGATAAAAATAAATTCCCGTACACCAGTCATCAGCTCTTCCATGATTTCAGTGTTGAGTTCTTCATCTTAGACAAGCAACGAAATTCCTGCTAGCTTAGTAGCCCCAGGATGATGCTGGAGCATGGTTGTTCAGTTGGTTCTGGAAGAGCAGGGACAACCTGCTGACAACCCTGATTGTTCTGAGTGTATTAATCTCACAGCATCACAGCCCTGTATGACATTAATTATTAAGTGACAGTAATAATGCTACACATCCAGATTTTCTGACAGATGTTTCTCATTTCTGTCAAAATATAGTAATACACAGGTCCACTTTTCAACAAAATGTGTTCTCATAATAGATAAGTATTACCTTTTTTAAAGTGTCTTAGATTTAGCTTGGCTTCAGTTTTACTTCTAGATCCTCAGGTCTGTAAACTAATGCGACATGCTGGTGTGTTCACCAGCCCTTTGAAACACCCTGTTCCATCACCCAGGCTCCCTCTGCTGGACTGCAGGAAGCGCTGATCAGGGCAAATCTACAGCTGAAGGGATTCTCCCTGGGCCAGTTCACAGATCTCATGCCTGCAGTACCCATCCTTACAGAACATTTGGCACTCCTCCCATAGTTAAAATTTCCACTGACATCAGCTAAGGATACGGTTTGGAACAAGAACAGAACAGGCACAGAGGCAGCTGACTGCACTGAGAATAATGTTCTCCATTCAAATGAGGGAAACACATAGTCTTTGCAGTGTTTCTGTGAAATTTTCTGCAGTTAAAGATGCAAAGATAGCTTTTTTTTTAATTAGGCTGACCTATTTAATGATTTCCAGCAGTTAAGCAGATGAACCCATCGGTAAAAATTAATAGAGAAGGTATTTTTTGGAAAGTGTCAGTACAAAGTGTCTTGTCCTCAATTCCAAATGTGAAATTTTAAACTTACCCATTTCTAAGTATTCATAGAACAGGCCTAAGGCTCCAAATGTCTGCAGATCATGGTCTTGTTCCCAGCGACTGTATAAATTTTCAGGATTATTTCTGGCTTTCCGACGACCCCACCAGTTACAAATCCAGCTGTATATGCAGAAAAGAGTCACCAGTGAGTGAGGCAGACCAGATGAGCTCAGCTGTTTAGAGCAGGGTGTGAACACTACTGAGTTTGTGGGTTTGACCCTGCATGGGCCAGGACTCCATGATCCATGTGTGACCCTTCCAACTCAGAATATTCTGTGGAATATGTGAGGCCTCCCTTTCTCCGAGCAAGCAACGTGCTTTTACAAGCACGGCTTCCACAACGAGAGGCCAGAAGCCTCTGTGCAATGAGCCTACTTGTCAGTATTTCTGCTTGATTTACAGAATTCTTAGCTCCCTTGTCTGGCAGTACTTTTTATCCCTCCTTGCAAGAACCTCCTCTGGCTGTAAGATGGGCACATCAGTGGAAGAGAGAGCACTTACGGGACGAAGGCCTCCTGGATGTTTCCCCAGATCTGTTTGCCAGCCATGACTATGGTGAGCTGAGTCGTCAGTTCTATCAAACAGCCCGCAGGGTCGCACTGGGGGAGACAAACTGGGCGTCAGTGGACACGAACCATGGACACCACCCAGATAAACCACATTCTACTACTGTATAAATGAAAGAAAGGAGTTCCTAAAGCTTGTTAGGACAACACTTAATTTCCACCTGGGCTGCCAGCTAAGCTGCCCTCTCAGGGAGGCTGTTCCAGAAGGGCTTTCAATGCTCAAAAGTGTGTGATAACACACAGACCAAAACACAACAACCATTTGAAGACAGTAATTCAGAGGCGCTTCAGCATCAGGATCTGTGTGTGGCACCCACCTCCCAGGGCCAGCAAGGTGAAGCTGTGGTGCCCAGTGAGCTCTCAGAAACAGACCTTTTCTGTTTAAGATCTATGGCAAGAGCCACTGATATTTCTAGAGAACTGGGAAAAGCCTTCTGGTTTTTCACTCTCGTGACTGACAGATTTTCACTGCTGTTTCCCTGGCTAGCAACAGCAGGAAGAGTCCTTGAAAGCCCCACCATCAGCCTCAGGATGGCCAGCTGAGGTCCAGGACAGTTCAGATCGAGCCTGCAGTTGGAAATTTAGGACTGTGCAAGTTGAAGAGAACAATCCCCTTTAATTAAGAAAGTCTTACCTCTTCATTTCGCCAGCGATTAAACATGTATGTGTAGGCACCTGGATAACCAACAAACTTCCCTTTGAAGAAGGCCACATAGAAGCAGGAGGAATAGTAGTTGACAAACTGGAACAAAAACATTTTCATAGTGAGCCTGTTCTCATACTCCATATGAGTCCTGGGGATCTCTGTGAAACCAGAAAACAGTAATTTTATTTTATTTTGCTGCCCCTTGCTGCTCATTGCCCATCATGTTTATATTTTTAAAGGTAGCAGGAAACCCCCAGCACATTGTTGTTAAATGTTCTGTTAAATGATAACATAACCAATTCAAGTAGAGAAACAGGGGAAGAAAATACATTACAAGCATTCAAATCCCTCTGAATTGGTCAGGACCTGGCAGACATTTTGAACTCACCTGTCTTATGTTAGAGTAATTTTACGTATCTGAGTGAACTTACACCAAGCTTGGTGTAAGCCTGCATGCCAGAAGAATGTAAGGTATTTCCTGGGAACCTGACAGGAGAGTGTTTGATAGAGGAGGCAGCATTCAGATGAGGGAGCCTGCCTAGGCTGTAGCTGCTTAAAATACCTGTGTTTCACTGAGCTGTTCAAATACTGGTGTCAGGCACACAACGCTCAGAGCAGCAGGGGAGGGTGATACTCACACCTGCATGTCTGAACACAGATCTGGCCTAAGCTGCTCAGGGAGCTGCAGTGGAGGAGGTCTGTGCAGACACTCCTGGCAGCCCGAGGAGGGCAGCAGTCCCACACCCCTGAACTGCTGTTTCCCTCTGCAACCCATAACCACAGGTAGTGCTGTCACTTCAGAAATTAATCCTCCACGCTCGCAGCCAGCAAAATAACACTGCTTAATAACTTATAATTCTTGTGCCTCAAGAAAGAAAGATTAAAAACCCCAAGGTTTTCTCTTTGTTTCTGTGTTTGCTAGGGGCAGTTTCACTTGTTCTGTTTCAGTTTGGTCTAATTTGGCCAAGTCAGATAAGCAATACAGATCACAGAGACAAGACATGGACTGTGATAAATCAAAATAAACAAAATGCAACATCCCTTTAAGTTTCTCCAAGAAACACCTTTCAATTCTTAACTCTACTTGCAAGACCTCAGAAAAAGATGATCACCTAACTGTTTTTATGACCTCTGTACAAACTACAAGCACATAATACTTTCAGCTTACCCCTACAAGCTCAATATTCTGCAAATATTTCTTTCTATAAAAATCTTCAGGGACTTGCACATCTAAATCATTAAGGACAAATCAAACAAAAATAATACATAAGAAGGGCTCTAGGGAAGGGTATTTCCAGCATGCAAGCAAAAGTATAATACAAAATCTGCTTCAGAAGTAGTTGATCTTTCTGGCCTGCCTGCCTGCTGGCTCCTCCAGCTCTGCAGGACATTGTACCAGTGGCTACAGCCACAAGGACACATCTTGGGCACAGCTTCTCGTCCTGCTCAACCTCTGCCTTCCACCTGGGTAACTCCAAATCTGAACAGTCAGAGCTAAGGGAAACAGCACTCAGGAAAAATGAAAAATATACTGTCCTAGCCTATCCCCCATTCTCCTTTCTTCTCTCCCAAACTAAGAATCATGATTATTTAGTCATTTTTACTTGTAAACATGGCCATGACCTATTTTTAGAAATGTATCTACAGGATTTCTAATTGAAATACTGCTGGATCAAGACAGCCTGATCTCGCTTTGGTGACTCTAACATAATACAAAGGTAATTATGTTCAGATCTGTGACTGTCTCTGTAGACTAGTTCAAGCAAACATCATACAAAGAGAAATCAGGTCATGAGAACTACTGAAACACAAGGCAAATGTTCATTATGGCTCTGGATACACCCGAGTCCTCCCTGCAGGCCACAGTGTGCCTGAGTGGGGAACAACCACAGAGAGCACCATGACGGGCAATGCCCTCAGTGGTTCTTTCCAAGTGCTGTCCTCAGGCACCTCTGCTTACCCATGTCAGTAATCCAGATGGCTATTCTCTCATAGAAGAAGTTGAGGATCATGATGATGACGAAGTTGAGGCAGGAGGCGGTGACGGAGGTGGCCAGCTGGGGGGTCAGCAGGCCGCTGATGGGCTGCAGGCTCTGCGTGTTCTCCATCAGGCTGGCGAAGGCCGCGTACACCGCCAGGCGGTACACGATCACCGCGATCATGCTGGCGATGATCAGGGACACCTGGCCAGGGGACAGACACTGCACCTCAGAGCCTCGGAATGGCATGGAAAACCCCGTGCTTTAGGGGCTGCACATTTTATTCCCTGGGGGTATGTCTAGTTTCAGGTGCAGCTACATTGATGTTCCTCTGAGAACCCACGTTTCACAGACTCACAGACTATTCTGAGTTGGAAGGGACCCACAAGGATCATCAAGTCCAACTCTCAAGTCAATGGCCCACACAGGGGATTGAACCCATGACCTTGGCATTATTACAACCAAGTTTTAACCAACTGAACTAATCTCAGGGTAATATGAGTTCAGCAGTGCTGAACTGCTAAGTACACCACCAAAATACTCTGTTACATTAGATATGATAAACCCAACAAAATTACTTGGTTAACACAAGAAAAGCAGACAAACTGATACCAATATTTGAAAAAATAATGCAGAAAAATACAAACTCATAGAAATGGAGGTGGGACAAGTTAGATTACCCTGTCCACTCTGAAACTTACTCTGCATTTATGGTAGTGAATTCCTTCCTTTTTGTTTCCCTCTACTAGAAGTTTCTCAGCACATCTATTAATAAGTCACAGAGAAAGTTATCCCTATGCTAAGATGTCCAATCAAATTACTAATTAATGGCATATTTACAGGGTCTTTTTTAAAAATTTTTATCTGAATGACAGCAGGAAATCTAGGCAATAATGCTTAAACCTATTTTTGTTAATGTGACAATTAGTAATGATCAGCAACTCTGATACGTGCTGAAGTGATAATTCAAAATGATGCTCACCCAGAACAACACGGTAGTTCCCGAGATGCAGAACCGCACAGCCTGGCTAGTTAAAGGCAAATAAGGCTCCATCTCCTGAAACAGTCAAGCACAGGACAGCTCATCTTATTTCTACATCTTACTCCAACATCAAGCAGTACACAGAGCTCTCATCAGCTCTGTGGAAGTGCCCACATCCAAGGAAAACCACTCAGAATGCAGACTCTCCACAATGGCAGACAGGACATTATTTTGAATTTGCAGGAGACAAAAACATCAGGACAGAAGTGGCCCTAACACTGCTAAAAGTAAAGAGAGTACCTGGAAAGAATGGATAAACCTTTGCAAAATCAATCAGTAGCTGAAGAAAGAAGACCAACTTCATGAGATGAGCAGGCCAGAACTATTACTGCAATGCTAGGTCTGCTGTCATTCACCTCTGAGTCCAAAACTCCACTCGGGTTTTATAAATTCTTCATGCTGAGGATTCCTAAAGTTGTCATTTGGATGTGCCAGTCAGAGAGTGCTTCCCTCCACTGCTTCAATTGAAGAATTGCCTATGAATGCAGCTGACAAGCTCTGCTCCAGCACCAGGCAACTATCCCCACATAACACATGAACTATTTCTGTGTAAGGTTTTGCAACCTCTTCTAGTTCCTAAAATCCCAAATTACATGCACTATGAAAGGATCATTTAAGAACTAATGCCAGTGGAAGAAGATTTAGTTAGAAATTACTGGGATTTGATAAATCTTTGTGACAAGGCACTGTGGAATGCTTATGTTCCTCTTGAACAAAGCAGCACCAAGTATTTCATATGAACACAGTCACAACTTTCTGAATGATGGTAATAGTTAAAGGCTCTATTAATAGAACTTTACGCAGGTTCCTATCATTTTATACCTTTTTTGTGTTAATAAAAAATATGTTCTATACTAACAGCAAATATTTCACATATCCCAGGCTATTCAACCTGGTTTATACTGCAGAAATGTAATGTAGGCAGTAATGTGCAATGACACAGCTCATTATTTATGTCAAAATTCTCCTGTAATCAGCAAAACCAGATTTTAGCTATGATCTACTCAGACAGTTTAGCACCATAAACAAACGAGTAGTCAATCAAAGCCCCAAGCTGGGCAATTGTGGTTTCAGTGCACATAGACCTTCGAATTGTGGACATGAAGAATGAGGATGTCATTTTCTGAGGGAAGCAAAGCCAGCTGTGGGACACAATAAAGTCACTGCCCTGTATCCACAGAACTCTATCAGTTTGCAGAATTAACTTACTTAAAACTTTTCACACGCTCAGTATTGCACAAGTTCCAATGGAAGGAAATGACACCACAGCATGGCTAGCCTTGCACAAGTGACCCTGTTACTGGGTACTGATATGGATCACTGGCAAGCCCTGCTGCAAAAAAGCTTCTGAAAAACCACCAAGACAACAAATTGGTGTGTCAGAAAATAAAGGCTTGTGTAGTCATTGAATTTTTATGGTAATTGTTAAAACATACTTAGAAAGCACAGCGCAGTGCAGTATTCACTCTGAGATCAGAAATGTATCTTACAATCTGTTTCTGTTTCCTATACTTAGGACTAGTGACAATAAGCTATTTACATGCAATTCCAGGAAAGAGAAAGGATAACTTAAAAGTACATCAAACTGAGCTGGTAGATGTCATATTGGAATGCAACCAGCTGGTCCCTACATTTTTCAAATACTCCTACCTAAATTAAATTTGAATGAAAACAATTCACATCTAGTAAGTATTTATATAGAGTGTTTAATGATAGTGTGTTAATAACTGTATCTCAATTAGATTTCAGAGGCAGGACTTCAGCAACCTTCATCTCTAGCATTCTCCAAACAAAGTGGTTGGGTGTCAGAAGCAAAACCACAGCTAGACCCACTTATGTATCTTTAGATCAAAGCAACTGCTTCTTCCTATGTTGTGCACGGATGACAAAGAGAGCTTGTTAAAGGCAAGAAGATTTCAGAGACTGCTGCCCTGAAATATGAAGAAAGATGGTGTCAAAGCCATAAACTTTGCCTGTGTTCCTGATTTAATGCATAAATTTCCATATCATGAAACTTTCAGCACACACCTGACACTGCATGTGCATCACCCAGCGTGCTCCCTACCTGAGTGACAGGATTCCTCTTCTTTTGGGTACACTTTGCCTCGTACTCAGGCCTCAGCTGCAGCTGTTGCTGTTCCTCCTCAAAGTCAACCAAATCCCACTCGTATTTCAGTCTAGCTTGCCGTCTCTTCCAGAACTCCAAGAAAAGTGTAACTAAGAGTTGCAAATGGCAAGATACAGTTAAGGAAGAACTGAACAAGTTCATGAACCAAGTTCAACTTCTGCACTGCACTGGCTTCTGTCCTGTGGTTTATTATGTATCCTCGCAGTGTGACCCATCCATTTTTACTGACTATCTATTAAAGTTCACAGCCAGCATCATAATATGGGATTTATTAGCTCATTGAATTCCAGAAATGGATGACAGGAAGATGCCAAGACAAGATATGGGTATTTCTGTGGTTATGAGGACCATGTTCAATAACAGTTTAAGTGCTTTTCATATGCAAAAAGTGACATTGAATTAACAAAGGGACCTGGTAATACAAATAATTGCTTGTGGATAAATCTGCAGCATGTGAACAACTACTACAAATAAGCACCATGGATTTCAAGTAGTATGTTCAAAGATTTCTGTTGCTTGTTCATGCTATTTGATACCATGATCATTTTAGAGACAGTGAATGTCTGGTATTTTTCATATGATACAGAGTTAGGCTGGCTTAAGAATTTTTTTAAGACACTAGAGGGAACTGATTTCATATATAAACAACTATAAAGTTTATTATACTACATAACATTTTAAGAGCCCTCTGTAAACTACTTTAAAACGCAAACATTTAGTAGTCTGATCGTTCTTATTTGAACTGGAGAGGCTTTGTGGTTAATACAAACACAGGAAAGCTTATCTTCTGCAGTTTTAAACCCTTTGGCTGGTACTTCCTGAATGACTAATCCACGTCACACAAATGCTAGGGCTTGAAAAACAAGAAAGTCTAGTAAAACAGCTCTACAACATCATCTTATTAGATTTATTTTAATAATTCTTTATGAAAAAAGTTAGTGGCTAGATGCTTTGCTAACAAATACACAGATTTTCTACTAGCACAGAGGTCTCTGTGAGCTAATGAAATATCTAATAATGAAATACTCAAACTGAAGATTTAACCATGGTATTTCATATGAACAGTATAAAACAAGAGATGCATTTAAGGACGTAAGAAAAATAATTATGCTATTCTCTATTTATGAACCTTCACAGAGTTTAAAACAAGAACACATTCAACATAATATGATCTTAAAAGTCTGAACAAGTATCACTTGCTGTGAAACCATGATTATAGGGAAAAGCTGGAAATCCAACCATTTCTGCATCATCACAACATACTACAATGTATGAACTTCTCTGGAGCAGAACCCAACTATTTTTTTTCCATTCCAAAGCACTGCTGATACAGTGGCAGTGATGGGCCACCATGCAGTGACAAGACACAGAAGGTCTCCACTCTCTCACAGGACACTGACAATGAGCAGGGCTGAGCAGAGAGGGCTCTTACATGGACTGCAAAAAGTTGGACCTCTCTGGTTACCAAGATAAAAAGAAATGTTAGCAGTTAAGAGTACACAATACTTAGGTTATCCTAGATATCGGCTGGATTTTCTTTGGGTTTCTTAATTCCTCTGCAACCTTAAATTATTTTTACTCTTTGATCACTTTTGCATCCGAGGCAGGATTAAAGTGAAACCATTATTCCTCATCTTCCCACTTCCAGTGTCCCTCAGCAGTAGCTTGGCCAAGATCTTATTGCTTGACATAAAACTTATCAACTGTACTCACCCCATATGCCCATGAAAATGGCAAAGAAGAGAGTTGCCACGTTGTCAAACAAATGAGAATACTGCAACAGAACAGCCAGGAACAGGTCAGTGCCAAAACAGCTTTCAGGATGGACAGAAAGAACAACTGGCAGCAGAAGCAGACACAGACCTGTGAGGACTCACAGGTGGTGTTCAGTCTCCAGTACTCGCACTCTTGGTCACAAAGAGGGCACATGATGATCTCTCCTCCAATGGCAGGGTCACAGATTTCTTTGCTGAGGAGGAGAACATGGTAAACTATCTGTTTCCATAGCATCTCAAGAGCTGCTACATGACATTTATTTAAAAAATAAATAAAATAAGAGCTACATATGTTCAAAGCTCAAGATTTGCAGTTTCACAGTGAAGATGCCCCATCTTGCCACACTGGCTGGTGATAACCTGTGGTTGGGCAGGGCAAGCCAAGGAATTAAGCAGCTGCTACAAGAAGAATGAACAGTTCTCTCAGGATGGGCTTTCTGGTCCTGTCAGCAATGAATCAGGAGTGTAGGAGCTGCACTGCATAGGCACTGCTCTTGGGTGAGATGTAAACAGTGTTATTTCTCATCAGGTCAGCAATGGGATCAAAACACCTTTTCTGGAAGCACAGAGAGAACTTTAGCTTTGCTATCTGCAGTAGAATTTGCCACTTCAATGTAACTGTGACAGTGGGTGAAGTTTACAATCCCAGGATATTTGAACATGTATAGCAGTGTTCCAAGGTGCATTCTTAACCTAACTAAAATACAAGTCTCAAAATGACATAATTCAATAGAATAGATGAGGATTTTAACCTGTTATTCATTTTCTGTGGTTAAAACTCAAAATACTCCACAAGCCTCCTTACAGAAAACAAAGAGCAATGCAATGTTAACCCTCTTTTCCTCTCCCCACTCCCAGCCCCTGCACACAATGAATCTTGGGACCTGTGAGGACACAAATACAATGCTTATTTAAAAAAAGCAAACTATGGCTTCTGAGATACTGGATCCCTCTGCTGGGAGAGCACTGCTGATCTGTCTCACTCATGACTTTTGGTAGTCAGGACAAATGAAGACCTCCACAAAGAGTCAGACTGCTCTGCAAGGTAGATTAAATAGACTTCAGGCAACTATAAACACCTAATTTGGAGAGATGTGATACTCTTAGGGCTTCATGTATTGCAGGTTCTCCAATACAAAAACTATTGTCAAATGGCAATAAAATGCTGCTTTTCACCAGCAAATTGAGTCTTAGCAGTCACAAGTTCAGCACTAGTGGTCCATCACCTTTTCAATCAAAAAAGACAGCTGAAAAACAAATTTGTCTGCTTTGACAAGCCTTAAAGCTTGTTATTTGTTGGGATTTTTTGCAAGGACTAAATTTTCCCATTGCTTAACTCTGCCCAGCAGATTTTCAGCATTGCACTCACCTGCTCATATTTTCATCCATTGTAAACAAGCCATAAAGAAAACAGATTAAGCCAACAACTGCTGCAAGGAACAACATCTCAGTGTAAAATCCCAGCCAGGCAAAATAGATTCCAATCTTCTCACCATAGTACTTCCTGAATACAGAAAAAATAAGGAATAATTGTTAATGGAATAATACAAACCAAAATTTAAAACTGTAATAGAGCAAACTGGCTAGAGTAAAAATGAAACAAAAAATTCTCTTTTAACAGAAGAGTAAAGGCACCGATGTGCAGTGGAAAAGTGAGAGTTGCAGCTGGCCATGAAAAGTTACTCAAGGTGAATGAAGAAGATGAATGAACAGAATATATGGCCTCTCTTGCCCCTTTTTTCCTCCTAGCAGAAGCTCCAGCTTTAAAATCACTCTTTCCTACAGGATAAGATAAATGAAGATTTACTTTCTGATTTTCCTAAGGAGTTACACAAACAAACCTGGGTACATCAGTTCTGATCATATGGTTAGAACAAAGGGATAATCCACAGAAATACAACCAGTTGTGTTACAAATGAGGAACCGTAACCTGTGAGCAAAGTAACATTTTATTGTATAGTATGGGCTGAATCAAAGAGATTTTGGGCAAGATGAGTTTAAATTTAGGGTTAGAACTAAGAGTTAAGCTTCCAAGCTGATTTTACCAGTGTTTTTGATTATAAACCCCAAGAAATTCAATGTATGTGTTTGTCTGCGGCTGAATTATCTGCAATATGGCTGATCACTGGATAGATGGAAAGAGGCTTGATTTGAGATGAAGCATTTTCCCAGTTGTTAGCAGAAAGCTGTGTCGTGTCCTTCAAGGACTAGTGCCCAACCAATGTCCTGCTCTCACTGGATCTTAGAAGTGCAAGAATTACCCAGCAGGTTGTGTTAGAGTGAAAACCACGGAGACTTCCCCCAGAGCACAGGCGGAATGTCACCTGATGAGGTCCAGAGGCTGCTCCTTGTAGAAGCGCAGGAACCGGGCCCACTCCATGTAGAGCGTGTACCTCTCGTTGTCACAGTTGGGATCATTGGCCTTCTTCCAGTACTGGCACTGCAGGCAAACCAGAGCAGAGGCAAAACCCTCTCAACTGCTACACCCAAACAAACAAACAGGAGTGATGCTGCCCCCGCTCTACCCTCTGCTCCTGACATTACCAGGTACCTGCCTGTCACATACTAAAAAATCCTGGAGATTCATCACTTGCCTGGAAGATGAACACCACAAAACAACCTCAGTTTCTGACAACTTTTGCAATTTTGTTTAGTGCCAGAGAACTCTGCCTTTAGAAATACCTGGCTCTGTCAAATATTCAGTTTGTGATCTTGGTTTTCTGAGTGTCTCTCAATCACAAAGAAAAGCATGAAAATTAGTTTCTAAGTAGAAATCATCAAGTTTAAACAACCTAAAGTTTGCATTTTGAAAATATTTTAAACAGTTAAATAATTCTTTTTAGACAGAGATTTGTGAGTCCGTCTCACAAGTTTGGGAATTTTTTCCTAAGATTTCTTAGCATTTAAAGTTGGTTGTAGTCGTATAGAAGAGATTCTTGCTTTTTATTATCTGTGGCTTTGTAGTCTCAATAGGATAAATTACTTCTCAGCCTAGACTAGCCTTCTACAGCATAGATCCTGATCAGCTAAACCTTCCACCTGAAAACCTAAGGAATATCCCTACTTATTTTAATTTTCCAAGGAAAGAAAAATATTTTCAAACTTCAAATCTATATAAAGTATTTAAAAATTATTTTTGGGAGAATTCAGAGATATAAATAAGCGATTTAAGTTCACTAAAGTACTGTGACATCTGAACTAACTATTAAAAAGAAGGAGAGAATTTAAGATTTAAGCAAGGAATTCAACACAACATTCAGAAGGAAAAGAAAAAAGGGGAGCAAACCTCATGTAAAATACTGTAACCCATCTCTCTCCTGTTTCCTGCAAGGGATTTCAGCACTAAATCCACATATGTCATATTAAAAACTGACCTTACAGCAAAACTACACACCAGTATTTACTATCCTTACCAGTTTTCCAGTATTTTCTCACCAAAACTTGGGGGGAGAGAGACAAGTGACCATCCCAGAGTGAGGTACAGTGTGTGTGCACACACCCCATACACACCCACTGCTGGAGGGATGCACCTGCAGCAGGGATTCACTCCCTGTCAGCATCTCTCCAAGACACTACTGCACATCTCAGAGACATTATAAAGGAATGATGTGACTGACACGTGGGTGTATCCCCAAAACTCAGCCATAGGAAGAAACATTTCAGCACAGAAAAGCTGACAGTAGGGCTGGGAGATATGTCTTGTGTATTATAAAACAGAATCAATGGGATAAATAAACAGCTTGAGTATATTTTCATGTCTGCTGGAAACAGCAAATTCCCAGTAGGTAAAAGAGTGAAAACACCTGAAGTGCTCAAGGGAGCAGAAAGCTCAAATACTTACATCATGAAGAGGATATGCTGCTGTGTAGGTGCCATTGTTTAGCAGTCTCTTAATCCCAAATTTTTTCTTCCCTTCTTCTGTTCCATAGGGGCAACGTGTAAGGATATAATTAACCTGATAGTCAAAGACAAGGATTTCAGATCTTTCCAACTTCAGGCCATTTAATGGAATTCTACAATGGTTGTGCACTGTGTATAATCTGCTGGAACAACATACAAAAGCAGAAGTGTTCCTTCAGGAGGCCTTACCCTTGTAAGAACACTTCAGGCACAACAGCCTTGCAGACATCCACAAGATCTGCTCCAACAAATACCATTCCATATTCCTGGGAAAGATGCACAGGCACCCAGGCTCCCCTGCATCTACCACAGTCTACACTCCCTCCCTTCTTGCAGGAACACTCTGATGGGGCCATGTGGGTGGAAGCAGCCCAAACCCTGTACGTACTATCCTGTTCCTCATGGACGGCGAGAAGAAGGTGCTCTGGTCATTGATCAGGTACAGCTCCTGCTTGTCCTTGCTGAAGGGCGCCGTGAAATAGTCCGGCTCGGGGTGCATCACCTGCTCGGGCAGCCTGAGTGGGAACAGCATGCAGTCCAGGGGGTTCTCCACCATGCAGGGGATGTCATTCTCCTTGATGGGCACTTTGATGTTCAGCACTTCTGCATATGTGATCAGAACCTCCCACGGCGCGTGGATCTTCACAAAGAAAATCTTGCCGTCTTCAGATTCCTGCCCCAGGAGAGTTCAATCAGACATCAGACCAAACTGTTTTACTGCAAAATTTGTGGAAATAGTTTTTATGCAAAATTTATCACCTTTTACATATTTTTGAAAGATGTAAAGAAAAAAAGGAGGAGGGAATAGGGGAACTTTTCTTATATATATACACACTTTACTGAAAAGCTTATCTGAGTGGTTGTCTGTTCATAAAAACAATCTTTGCACTACTAAAAGTTCAGAAAGGTTTTTCAAACTGTATTAATTTTACACACTGAGGCCTGAAAATTCTCAGTACACTGAGTGCTCTGGAAACACAAGTTGTAATCTTACCACAGGCCTCCCCCAACAGTGTAAGTTCTTTTAGTGTTCCTCTGCATACACAGCAGAAAATGGCAATCAGAAGGCACTTTTAGCATATTGTCAACGAATTCCCATCTATGGATGCTGCAGAGTCTGAACTCTATCAAGTGTTATTTTACCCCACCCAGCCTCTGGCACACTGAGTGCATCATCCAAAATCCCATGTTCTCCAGTTGTTAAACCAAACAGAAACACTAATCAAACATCCTCAAGTTGTTACACCAGGGCCCTTCCTCATATTTACAACATCCAGTGGCATAACTAATCCAAACTTGTTCCTTGGCAGGTGGGATTAAATTTAGCTGTGAGAACAGTTCCCATTTAAGTGGATTTAAATCAAATCACAGCTATTTTAGAGTAACTTTCTTTTTGTTATGAAAGCAAAAGCCATCACTTCCTCTTGAATGAAAATTATTCTGCTTCCACAATTCTGATGAATGTATCTGGAAAAAGGACTCAAATAAACATATTAATCTTGTTTCACATAAATTAGTCACACTCCATTGAAATCCACGAGCATAATTTATAATTTTTCTCAAAGAAACAAAGCGGTTTATTAATTTGCAAGTCTATTTCTTTGATCCTAACTTTTCTTTTTTTTTTTACCTTCTTGTCTTCTGTTTCTAATTCCAAACCAGCCTTTTGCAGATTGCTCTCAAATTCTTTTCTTCTTTCCTAGAGAGAAATAAACACACTTTAATAAGTGATGAAGTTGGCAACTAACTGATGACTCACTGAGTTTCCACTTCTCTCAGCTGCCCTGATGACAACCCTCTAATGCTACCTGACCTTCCAAAGGCAAGCAGACAAAACCCAGCTGATGCATCCAGGCCACTTCCAAGTGCAGGCCAGCTTTGTGATGGCAACACATGGGGAATTGCAACAGGGAATCTCCTGGGTAGGAAAAGGCTTGTTCTGTGCTACTGTCTGATTAACCAGAGAAGGAATTGATGTCTTGAGCACTCCTGACTCTTCAGGAGGCTGGTGTGTGTGTGGGGCGGGTGTTACTGTTCAAGTTAAGCTGCATTCCTAAGAGAATGTTAATCAAAACGAGATGAAAAGAAAAATTCTGGAAGCACGTGGCAGACGGATTGCTCCCAGTCTGGTCTATTTACCTGATACAGATGTTCAAGTACTGATTACAGGCAATTCAAACAGTACTTCACAAACATCACTGTCAAACTAGATAAGAGCAACAAATCCCACGTGTAGAGCTTCCATGTGCTCAGTTGCACAAAGTCAGTGTCAGCAGAGACAAACAAACCTGCATGACCTCTGTGAGCTTGAGATTCTTCTGGAACTCATTATTTTCCCAAGTAATTCCTAGGTAAGAACATTGTCTTGCCCTCCTTCTCTGTATATTTTTTGCTGCTGTTTGGAGACTGCATTCATTTCCCTTTAATAACATAAAATTTGCTGAAGAACTCACAGAATAGCAACAGGTTAAGCCAAATATTGAGCCCCAGAATGCACAAGCTGGAACACCAATTCATTTCTGGCTAAAACCTGCAGTGCTGCCCGATGCTTTTTCTATTGAAATACTTTAAATGATATTTTCCAAACATACTTTAAAAAACACAAAACACCATAGTTTTCAGCCAATTTCCTTTGCCTAAGGAGCAGTCTGCCCTTTTTGCATGTCTGCATAAACTACTGAGACAAATGAATACAGACTGAAAAACAGCTTTCACAGCCCTCAAAGGCACCTTAAGATGTACTGATGGATTCTCCTGTGTTAGTGGCCTTTCAGTTTTACTTGTCCCATCTGATTTTGCCAAGTATTATTAGATATTAAATTAGACACTTGACTATATAAACTTGCAAATATGATAACTCCTCAATTCTAGCACATGCTGGAGGGGGCAATTCCATGTGCTATTTTTTAATTAATTATCTCCCTAACGTGTATAACCATGCCAGAGAACTCTGGTTTGCTGACCTGATAATGAAATAGACAACAATATCACTAAAAGGTAATTTAAGAGTACATATTAAAAGTGGTAGAAAAGCTGACATTCAAGCTATTCCAAAGCTATGTGCTACTCTGGATTACATTTTCTCCAAACAAAGCAGGCCAGGGTGTGTTCTTTCCCCAGCAAGCACTGGAGGAGAGCCAAGTAAGTCAGCCCAGAGGGTTCTCTGCCACCAGACAGCAGCCAGCTCCTCTCCAGCTGTGCAGCTCAGGAACAGACAGTGCCAAAGGGTTTGGCCCCTTACTTGTCTTTCCTTAGTATACACTTGGTGTGATGAACTGCAGTGCTCTAACAGTGCTCTTTTTAACCACCTTGCTCTCCTCCCACAAGCCCTCTTCTCTGAAACCCATGCAATGTACTGTACTTTCCACTCACTGGAAACATCCATTTTTAAAAGGAAATCAATCTGCTGCTATTGTAAAACTCCAAAAAATGTCCCCCCTTTTCCTGCCAAATACTGAATTTCTTTGTGTCACTGTCAAAGGTTTAGGATGGACAAAACGTCCCCTTGGGCCGGTGCTGGTTGTTTTTAATGTGCACTTGTTAGAATTTTAAGTTAACTGCCCCAAACCTAAAGAGCATATCTTTCTGACTCTGCAGTCAGAGGGAAGAGGGAAGCTCTCTAAGTCATCACATTAGTGAGGACCAGTCAGAGAGGGCTAATGCCTTTCCTAACATTTTAAGCACAGTGCGTCTTAAGCCTCTCCCAAGCATCTGTTCAGCACTGAAGCCACATTTTCTGAGACTGTGGCCTAGGCAGGAGAGAGGCCAGTAAAGCATTCACCTCTCCAAACACCACTGAGCATATCTCACAGGACAGGAGATAAGCACAGAGCAGTAACTTTATTATCTAGCACGTGTTGGGCTGTAATGAACCATCCTGATAAGATTAGCAAAGCCAGATCCAAAGTCCAGCAGTACCAATGTGCCCAATGCAGATGCAACACCTACAGAAGAGACAACTGCTATAAACCTGTTTGTGACAACAGTGCTGGTACTGCTGGTCACAACAGTTAATGAACAGGGGAATAAACTCATTTTGAGTTTACAACACACTACAGCTTTAACAAACTCTTCTTGCTTTTCCCCTGCCTTTAGGCAGGGAGCACCAAGCTCACCAAAGCCTTTCACATATCAGGACTCTTGGACTTGTTCTAACTGCAGTCACAGGTAGAATATAGGGAAATAAATATGGCCTTGGGGAACATTTACATGCTACTGTAAAGCATACAAGGACCCTGCTCTACCTGTATCCTGAGAAAACACAGTAGCGGCTCCGTTTGGGCTCGGGCTGCCCACACTGCTCCCTTGGAGGGCAGTTTCACATGGGACGGAGCCTCTTTAGGAAAGGCCACTTATCTTCTCATGCACCCAGAGCCATGAGAGCAGGAGGCTGAGAGCATGGATAGTAACTGGCCCTGCTGCAGCCTGCAGGGATTGCCCACATGGCTCCAAAGGGAGGGCTGGGACCAATCTCCTCTCTGGTGACCAGTGACAGGGCTCAAGGGAAAGTGGCATGAAGCTGTTCCAGGGAGGATTTAGGGTGGGTATTGGGAGGTAAAGGCTCTTGCCCCAGAGCGTGGTTGGGCACTGAACAGGCTCCCCAAAGCAGTGGGCACAGCATCAAGCCTGACAAGAGTTCAAGCACCATTTGGACAATGCTCTTGGGTTGTCCTGTGCAGAGCCAGGAGTTGGACTAGATAATCCAGATGGGTCCCTTCCAACTCTGCATATTCTGTGATTCTATGAACTCCTGAACTCTTGAACTTCAGTGGCCAACCACCCTCTGTGTGAAAACCCTTTAGTTCCTAATATGGAGCCTAAACCTTCCCCAACTGAGCTTCAGGTCATTTACTCAAGCCCTGTCACTGGTCACGAGAGTGAAGAGATCAGATCAGTGCCTGTCCCTCCCATTCCCCCCATGAGTAAGCTGTAACTGCAACGAGGTCTCCCCTCAGTCTCCTCCAGACTGAACAGAACAAGCCCTCAGCAACTCCTCATAAGACTTCGCCTCCAGAGCCTTCATCCTCCTGGCTGTCCTTTGGACACTCTCTCATGGCTTAACATCTTTCTCACATTGTGTCCCCCCAAACTGCCCCCCCCTTGCAGGTGAGGCTGCTCTAGGGCAGAGCAGAGCAGGACAATCCCCTCCCTTGGCCATACTGGGCCAGATGCCCCCAGGACAGGGATGGCCCTGCTGGCTCCAGAGCACTGCTGACTCATTGGACGTGATGATCCTTGTGGGTCCCTTCCAACTCCAGATACTCTATGATTCCCTGTGCAAGTATCAGCCAAGCTGCTGTACAGCAGCGTGGAGAGGTGCCCAGCTCGGATGGAGCGGCTGAAAGCTGAGCAGGGCTGGGGATGCACATCCTCACCGTGGCAGTCCAGCAGGGCTGACAGCACCAGCAGCATCTGATCCCTGCTGCCCCTGCCCCCTAACTCTGCCTGTGTGCTGCCTCTGAGACAGCAGAGGTTCTGTCTGAGATGATGACAACAGGAAAAGGGTTAGATAAAATCTTTCTGTATCTCTGTGCCCCAGTGGGGACTGGAGGACTTTGCTGCCTGTCAACACAGGAGCAAGTTACTTTGCAGAGATCCCTGACAAGTTACTTTGCAGAGATCCCTGAGTCCTAATGCTTTGCAGTTCATGTAAGGAATATACTTAGGAACAATAAAGATCATGTCCTGGTCATATATTAATAATTTGTTAGATATTTTATAAATTCTATTCGGGTGCTGGAGGTTTTAAGGGAAAATATGAAGTATTATCTCACAAAAATCTAATCCTAATTTTTGGTTAGAGGACTTTGTGGGTTGGATTTATTCATGTAGCTTATGGAAGGCAAGTTCAAAACAGCACTGAAGCTGCACGTGTCTGGGAACATGGGAGAAGTTAATGCAGTTGTTCTGCATGAAACTAAGGGAGAAGATTAACAGACCACCTCTTACATTTGTATCAGGGCTCTGTTGGAACACACAAAGAGGTCATTCATTCCATTCTTAGAAATGCAGAATAAAGCTGTTTCCTTGAGACAAGGAAACAAAACCCTTTGTCACAACTGTTGTTCTGTTTGTGTGAACATTTCTATTCTTAGCTGTTCCATTTTGCTGTATCATTGTACCACAGCAAAAGAAATGCACATTTCCTTCTGTGATGACTGCACAATAGCAAGTACCATGTCTGTCATGAATTCCAGAGGCAGCAGTGCATCAATATTTAAATTTTGCTCCCACAAACAGCACAGTTCTTGTACACCAAGAAGTCTGCATTAATTTACAGGCATGCTAATTGCATAAAGGTCTATGCTGAACATCAATACAGGCCAATGAATGTTCCCCAGGAACTGTGCAAAAACACTGATATCTTGGTGCCTGTTTGTGCAGTGAGTGCAGAGCAAACCTCCACAGCCACTGACCAAACCCTTCCTCCATGGGGCCATAAACCCTTTCCAAGTAACAGACACACAGAGAATTAAATCTCACTAAACTTAATGGGCACGTTTTGGCCTTTTGCAAGACAGAGATGTTTCTCCCTAGCAAGAGCATTTTTACCTCCAAGAGGAAACACAGTATTAGCTACTAACTCTTGGGCTCTTCCCCAGGTGAGCCCTTCAGTCAGCAAGGACACCCCTGCAGTGGCCTCTGCTCGGGCAGGTTCCTGCTCCCCCCAGTGGCCCATAAAGCAAGGAGAAGGAAACTGCTGCACACAATACACGTGAGTGACCGACCTTCTGGATTATTTTCCTTCCCACTTCAAATGTTGAAGTCTCAATTTCTTTCCTCGTTTTAAATAATTTGAGTATGACTAATGGAAAAGTTTATTTTAAGAGTTGATTTGACAAGTTTTGCCTGGGTATGTTTTTTCTGTTTGCACTGAGTGGCCTCCTCTCCATCCTTTTTTAAATGCATTTTGCTTCATGGGAGAAGAGGGAAAGTTGTAAGGATTAGGGCCTGACAAGGGCTTGGAGTTTATAAAGTTTTTATGTCTATATATACTCTGGTACATATGCTGTAAAATAACCCTGGTCTCCCAAGAAAATCTGTGGAATGTGGGTGGCTGAGCAAAGCTGACTGAGGAATGCTTTATCTGGGAAAAGCATCAAACAGACTATGAGAAATTCTTGCATCTCTGCAGGTAACAAGAGTAAGATGCAGAGGCTGCTCTATACTGGATGGTATTTGCATGCAGGTACAGGCAGACAAATCCTTAATGGAAACATATTTCCTTCATAAAGGAATGAAAGCAATAGGCAAATTTTTAATAGCTCCATCTCTCAGTTTTTGTTCAAAGGAAATGAGAATTTTTAATTATGAAACACTTCAATATGACAAGATATAGATGATAGCTGTCCTTTACTTCAGAGACCTTTAGTTCTCATCACAATTTTGTCATAAACATTTGTATAATCAGTTTTCTTTCAGAATAATATGATTACATGAGAATTAAGGTTTTTTTAGTGTCTTGCTCTTTTTAATTCTTTTTAATCATGAATAAACTTTGGACTTATACATTGGAGAGACCAGTTTGTAAATGTAACCTCTCCTGACTCAGAAAGAAGGAACATAGAGGAAAAAACTACTTAGAATCCCTTTTTTAAAGTATTGTGCCTCATATAAAGTTTGTTGTTTGTCTTGACTGCACACTTATAGAACTGGATTCTTTATATAGCTTGAATTTGCACATTAGCCAAGCTAGACCTCAAATGTCAGTGTGAGCATGGGACAAAAAGGTGTCATTCAGGCAACTGGGTCTTGCTGGGAAGTTCAAGGATTCTTGGATCTAAGAATCTATTTCTGCTCTAACTGCAGTCAATGGATGGGGAAAAAATAGTAACTGTTAAATCTTGATGGGACGATGCTTTGCTTATTCTTCATTCATTCAGGAGTATTATGAATGAAACTTCATTCATTCATTCAGGAGTATTTACAGATAAAAGTATTTACAGGTAGTTCTCCAAAGTCTCAGCTAGACTGTTAAATGAAGAAGCAAATAATTTTAATTACTTTTCTCAATTGTATTATATATTACCCAGCCTAAGTAATGGAGAGTGATCAATTCAATATACACAGTCCCAAAAATCTAATAAAATTGGGTTCTGACACACAACAGTAAATTACACAGCAACTTCCATGCATGGAATGGCTTTTCACATAGTTATGCAATTTTTAGCTAAGTCCTATCCCAGCTGGGTGTAGTGACCTGAAAGAATTAGGAACTGATATTCAGGTTATTATAGAAAAACATTAAAAGGGCTTCAAAAAGACAAACTTACCAACTTTTTTTCAAATTCCTTATTAAAATCATCCACATAGGAGAGAACAAAATCGATTCTCCTGACACCATCCCTGAAGAAAATAGAATCTTTGCTTTGATGTCTTTTGTCAATCTGTAGAAGACACAGGCACATGAATTAAAAACACAAGTATTGCAGTTTCTCTGAAATATAACACAAGAAAAAGAAGTTTCCCCACATTGCCACAATTCTTCAGTTTCTTCAGAGTTGAAGATACACTTGGGCCGGATTTAACAGGGTTATTTCTAGTTAAAATAATTTCAAAATTAACTGCATATGTCCACAAGCACTATATGTAAAGAAGTGGTACAGGGAGAATAAATATATGTTAGTGTAGCAACACTGGTGAATACTTGAAGCAGGTGGCAAAATGTAAATTCCATGCATTTTCCTCTACAAAACAAGAGTCACTACATCTACAACCACCACAGAGACAAATGTCCCAGCAATGGCCACACCGAAAAACAGCCCACAAACAACAGAGGAGGGACACTGCAAAACTGAGTATTCTATCGTGGGGAAAAAATACATCTAGTAAAAGGCATCAATGCAACAGGGTAATTAGTATTTCAATTGATCTCTTAAAGGTCATATTTTAATTTATCAGCATGCCAGAATGTCACACTAACAACATTTACCTTTTTCATTGATTAGGCCCCAGTAATTAACGTTAGGCAAATAGAAGACTATAAGCCCACTCTCCTAGGGAAGTTAACTCATACTAGGTAATATTATTTGTTATCATAGCAATATTCAGCTTTACCAAATTCTGCATGAGACATACAGAAAGAGTGCTCTCCATAGAAGTTAGTATTCTGGTCTAAATGTTGAGGAATTCCAGAGGGGAAATCCGGCCCCTCTGCTGAGGAAGGTTGGTGGTGTTTAACCACACCCATGGGCACAAGTGTGTTCTTACAGGGCCGAACTGGGTTGCCATTTTATTAGAGCAGGAACAAACCAGAGTAATTCAGAGGGCTGTCTCTGCCATCTCCACCTCACTCCATGCAAGGACACACGTGCCAAAGCCCCTGGGGGAGCACGGAGTGTGTGTGTGCCTGTGCCCCTCGCTGCCAGCTCAGCAAAGGCGTCAGTCACACAGTGAATGCAGCACGTTATTGTCACTGCAGCCACCCACGCCAAGCAGGCACCACGGCTTTACCCGGAGCCGCCGCTTCAGGAACAGGTTGTACCTCCTGCCACTCTGCTGGAACAACCAACAAGGGGTCAGTTAGTCAGCAGGCCCACTGCCCTCTCCAAGGGCCACCCACCCGCTCTGGCCACAAACCCCCCACCACAGCAAGCCAGAAATCCTGCCCCTTAAAGCCAGGAAAGCCTTCAACGCTCACAAGTGCCCACAAACAGTATGACCACCATGTCGTTTTCATCAAAGCTGTGTTGGGATCTGCTTTGAGAACAAGTAAATGTTTAAAACAATGACTCCTGCAATGCTAATCGCCATCATTCAGATCCTTGAGCAGGTATCAAAAGAACAGTAAGGCAGTGGGTCTGCAGGGGCAGAAACCAAGCACTGGCTCATGCACAGTGTGTGCATGGTTCTGTTACACTCCCTGGACCTGCTGCCACACAACACCACCAATGGCAACCATGAATTCCACAGCCGACAAAATTTCAAGCAGTAATACCCACATAAACCAGGACACACATTTATCTTCAGATAGGCTGAAATTAAATAAAAGTAACTGAAAATCCCTGTTGTTCCATAGTGTTGCACAACTTTCTGCATCTTCATCAGACACACAGGTAACTGCTGGAACCACACAGCTGCCCACTTGAAACATCCATTCCTTATGGAGAATTCCTGTGTTCCTGAAGCTACCCTGGCCTTTGGGGAGCTACAAAACACTGTATTGAAAATCAGTGTAGCACAAAGAAGCTAAAAAAGTATTTCTTGAAAATACTGCCACCCTTTTTTTGCCTTCCCTCGTCAGCAATTTTTTGTGTTTTTTCTTCTTGAGAAATATTTACAGCAGATCAATTAAGGCAGACTACTATTTATGACTGAGATCAGCTACCTCAGAATATGCTTTTGCTTCCAAATGCCGTACATAATCTTGCATGATTAAAAGGCTCACAGAAATCATGGAATCCAATAGCAGGGGGAAAAAAAACGCATTTTTCTGTTCTATTTTGAACTTGGGAGGTTTGGGTTTTCCTTTGTGAACATCATTGTGACTACATGCAAACTGCAACTGCTTAGATGTTAATTTAATCAAATTAACACCACTCACACCTGTACAGAATCAACAGTAATTAATTATTCAGCATTACAGCCAGTGAACCCCAAAGTGCATTCTAACAACTTACAATGTTGGGAATTGCCCTAAAAAAAGACCACCCCAAACAATGACTTAAAAAGACAGAGATTGTGTAAGCACAGACATTGTTCTAGTGAACTAAATTCATACACATAAAAGAAATAAATCAATAAATAGTATTTACTTCAAAAAAAGCTTCTGCCAAAGGAGTATCCCAAATAGTTTGTGTTGCATAGTTATAATTAGATTACTCAATACAAGTGAGGGAATATTTATCTTTAGTGCCATCAACATTTGCTCATTTTCTAATATATATCAGAATCCTCAGCCATTAAAGGCCTGACTATCAATTCAAGATGCACCAGTCATTGCTGGATCAGCTTTGAGAGGGGGAGTATTTATCACTCCTCTCTCCTTCTGTACACAGGCTTATTCATCATGGATAGTGACAGCCCTGCTTATTAAACCCATAAATTATGTCTTTCCACTGCACTGCATTTGGATTTCACAAGACAAGATCAGTCTTGCATTCTCCTGCAGGTCTGTGCATACACATGCACTTACAGGTTCAGAGTATGTAACAAGTGTGTAATTTGCATTGGTTTTATCAGTGAATCATTAAATATTACGGATTAGGACATCTTATTTCCTAACAGTTCTTTACAGAACTGTAGCCAAATTAATTACCTTGTACAACCTGCAGTTATTAAATGAAACTACACCTCATCACAATAAATACTTTGCAATGTGTTCCTTCTGCAATACAAGTAACCAAATTAAAACTCCCAAGGCAGCACAGAAAGCAACCTGTAGCTTTTGAATAATTAAACGATACCCAGTGAGGAATTACAGAAGGGATGGAGCCCCAAGACATATGGTGAAAATTCAAGAAACAACAGCCACAAGTCACAACAAGGGAAATTCCTCCTGGATATGGGGGTGTGGTTGGGTGGGAATGGGTACAACCAAGAGGTTGCCCAGGGAACCTGCATCGCCTCCATCCCCAGAGATCACACAGCCTGATCGAGCCAGGCCAGCACTGTGCAACCTGATCTAAGCCAGCCTTGCCTTGAGCATGAGCCTGGCCAAGGAGACCTCCAGAAGCCACTTCGAGTCCAAGTTCACTGTAGGATTCTAGGAAATGGTGCTACTGCAAACATTCAGCATTTACCAGCACTTTCAAAAAGTTGAATAAATCCACCAACTGCAAAGCAAGTTTAAAAAAACTACCTGTTCAAATACTGCCCTCCTGCTATCCCATAGGAACTTTCCAGTCTCAATAGTCTAATTATGTCTATGAACTAAGTGTACTTACAGCCTGCAGAGGTGCTAACTGACTGTTGTAATGGCCTATCATGAAGACTTTTCACATGGCTACGGAAGTGCAAACTGACGGGACTGATACAAAATTATATTAACACTTCTAATTACCCCATATTCAATAATTTCTGTCTAGACACTCAGCACAGATTGGGGCATTGGACCAAGTCCAACCAAACAACCCTCCAACCACCTACTCTTGCAATGCTCACCTGAACCATGACCTGAAGCCCTGCAGCAGGAAACCCTGATTTCAACAGACCAGTGCCAGCAGAGACCAAGCTGTCAGCATGGAAAACAAGCACAGCTCAGGATGCCCAAGGCTGTGAGAGCCCACGCTCTGCTCTGCCCACACTGGGGTGGGCACAGCGAGGAAGTGTTGGCCGGTGGCCCCGCTCCAGAGCCATCGGGACTCTCCAGCACTACTGGATGCCTGCAGAGGAGCCCTTGGCTGCCTCACTCCACAGGTGCCTCAGACACACTTCTCCAGGGCCAAGGCAAACACTCAGCCAGGGGAGTTGCTGGAAGGGGCACCAACCACTACACTGGCACAGAAAGGTCACTGTCTCTCTTGGTGGCCTCACCTGCCCACCATGGCCCTGGCAGCCTTGGGCAGTGTGGGCAGCCACCCCTCTGTGGTTTAATGGAACCACAGTACCCAAAAAGCAAATATGTTTTGCAGGTTATACCTGAATGATTTAATCCTGTATGTTTTTACAGCACTCTGAGGGATTTCTATTTGTGGTCACCCACCTAACAGGAAATTTATACCTTGCAGGTCACTTAGCACAGCTTGCTCCTTGTAGGCACCAACTTTCCTCCAAATACATCCTGCTACTAAATATCCCAGCCCTCTCCATGCCCCTGCTTCAAAGACAGGGCAACTTGTCCCAGACCAATACTTTTCAGATTATTATTCAGTCAGAAAAGTGCAAGTTCCTCAGGGCCTACCTTCTGAAAGATCCATCCCAAATTCAATGTCCCAGATTTCAAGGTTTCCCAAGTGTCCAACTCTGTCACAGAGCTGGGACTGATTGCAGGTTCCGACCTCAGCACCCTTCCCCTTCTGCTTTTTTTGTTCCTTTTTTGTGGGAAAGTGGTTTAGAGCAGTACTCTCAGTAACAAAGCAGGAACCAACACTAATCTGGGGTGAAGGAGCCCATAATCTTCATGAGTTACAGCACAGGGAAGCACTTCTGGCTATGATGGTTAGAACATGGAATTGTTTCTATCATCCCCACCAGCACATCAAGGAGTTACAGTATAGCAGTCCCACATTAACTGGCAAAAAACCTGTCTGAAATTACAATGAAACTGATCTGTAACATTCTGCTTGCTTGCAAGATAGTCTACAAACCAAGTATTTATTTTATTAACTGCATACCTTTGATGATCACACAGGCAAGTTAGATTTAAAATGGACAGCATAAAAACCAAAAGAACTACATTAAAAAGCAATTACATAATTTATGAGTTAGCAATCCACTGCATAGACTTTCAGAATACAGAAAGGAACAAAAATATGAGAGTTTGAAAGTTGAATCAAAATAGAAGAAAAGCTTCTACAACTGAAAGGGTAGAAAACAATCAGTGGTTTAAACCCAAAGTTATCACCTTCACTTAGATCCCCAGTTTGCATGGAATATTTATGTACTCCTTCTCTTAACTGCATTAAACACACCTAGAGCTACAGGAAACACATGTGGATCTAAGTGCTGCAATACTAAACATAACATTATAAATATAAACATATATATTTATACATGCCTATATGCAACTTTAACATAACTGTATAAACATATATACACAAATGATACAAATGAATTTCCAAAAGCAAAAGGTTCCTGTAAATGCATTTACAGAACATAAGCAAATATACAGGCACTGTCATGAAAATCTGAAAGGCAAATGTCTGGTTTATGCACAGCAAGGCCAGTTCCCATTTTACCAGAGCGCCCCTTTCCATGACGTTCTCTTCATTGTTCTTCCTTGGGAGGAATCCGTGCAACTGAAGAGTTGCTCACTTCAGAGAGGTGTGTTAACGACCCTCTAACACCACACATCCCAGTTTCCAGTTGCACATCATGCAGGCTGCAAGGCTGCACACAAAACCATAACCTTGCCCATTCACATAAACACAAAATCCCATTTACTTCTTCCAGCTAAAACTTGCGAGCTGCTTTTTCCACCTTCACTTGTGTTTCAATTCTGAACCACATTAAAATCTGAAAGCTTCAAAACATGCATTTCAAAGCCATTTAAGACACCGAGATATTTGCACTGAAATTTAAACACACATAAAAAGCCTCTCTGGATAAACAAGAGCAGAACAAAGAAAAATAAAAAGTATGCTAAGAGAGCGTAGGTGTTAATGGAAGACACCAGAGCCCAATGTAAGCAAGCAGACAGGTTCGATACACCTCAGCATGTACTTCTTCAGTCATCTCAAATGAAGTTTTGTACTTTTTCTCCGTGAAACAGTAATGATTACTTTAAATTTTCTGATATATTTGAGAATTTATACAGTTATCTTGTCTGGAAATTTCAGTAAGTGGCTATTTTGAGACTACTATAAAAAAGAAGGGGGGCAACACATTTCAAATGACATCAATGTTTGTTCCTTGCTCTTTAAAACATTTTAAAGTATCATGCTGACTCACAGAGCCCTCAGGCCATCATGGTAACAAGGAATCCCACGTTTGTTAATAACACCAGGGTCAGAATATAACCTATATCCCATCAAACCAAAACAACGAGAAAAAAGCAAACTTTCCAGTTTTCACCACCAAAGTTAACTTTTGAATTTTGTCTATTTTATTTTCAATTTGCTTGAATTTATCTTTTAAGTCATCACCAGGAACAAATGGAAAGACCAAATTAATTTTTATAAGCTAGAAAATATTCTTTTTGGAAGGATGGCATCCTTGAAACTGGAAAATTTTCTGGTGAGGGATGTTTTGGCATACTGGAGTAGAGGACGCCACACAAATTCATGCAAGGAGGCATGAATATTGCTTGCTGCTTACCACTTGATGTTCAGGGATGAGTAAAGTGGTCTCAGTGCTGCTTAGGCCCTGCCAGTGGCACCACGGGAGAAACATAATGTCGTTAGCAAGGACGCACAGGAGGGTTTCACATCAAAGGCTACTTCAGAACAAACAGTGTAGTTTCTGAGTTGTTACAAAGCTCTTCTGAGTGAGAGATGGATTTCAGTCTAGATAGTCAAAGTTTCAACCAATCTCTGCTCCCTCAGATGAGCTTGGTCTCCAGCCTGTGCCATCAACTTTTACATGATTTTTAAGTATTATTAATTTACTGATTTTTAAGTATTATTAATTACAATTCTTGGTAAGAGTTATACAGTATTCCTCAGCATTCCCTTTAGAAAAAATAAAGCCTAACTAAGTTGGCACAGATTACCATTTACAAGCTGGTAAGAGCAACTTTTAACAGTACTCTTAGTGATTTGGGTATCAGAGAGAGAGAGTGTGCATGGCACAGATGGCTGAGCCTGCATTCACACACACACAGAATCACAGACTATTCTGAGTTGGAAGGGACCCACAAGGATCATCGAGTCCAGCTCAAGTCAATGGCCCCCACAGGGGACTGAACCCACGACCTTGGCAATATTACAACCAAGTTTTAACCAACTGAGCTAATTCACAACAATGTGATGCCCCTCACTTGGCCACTTCTTTAAATACAAACTGAAATTATACAACGTGCACTGAACAAAAACAACTGCAAGGAAACAGATGCTCCATCTCCCAGTGTGGACAAGGTAAATTGTTACCAGTAACTGCAGTTGTTATGCCCAATGAGACTGGTGAGGGCTTCACAACTTCAGTTCTGAAGCACACCTGGCCAGGCCCCACCTGACTTTATTAACAGCACTTCATTATTGTACCATCATTTATTGGCTTAGAGCTGCAATATTTCAAGAAGTTTATTAGCCTAAATCCAATTTTCATAAAGTACTGTTTATTAATTTTTTAATTAGAAAATAATACTTTTCACTTTCATTACAGTTTTTCTTGAGAGAAACCACTGAAGTCAATTTCTGTAATGTTATGAAACAAATGTGCTATTTGTTTACACTTCAAGTAATACATACATCTATCTTTATATTCTTTCTTAAGGATATTTGCTTATCTAAGTAAGACAAAAACATCCTTTTCAGAATGCAGTCCAGTAAACACAGAGAGATCAATGTGGTTTTTGGCAAGGAATCCATGCAAGGCCCAGTGCAGATATAAATAGCTACACTATGCTCTTACCCTAAGACAGTCTGAACTGGGTTTAGAGGTCTAATCCTCACGTCACTGATGCTACTGGAAACACCTGCTCAATTAGTAGAGAACTAAGGGCTGAGACACTTAAGTTTTTCTCCAACTGTACCCTGTAAATACCTGCCATGTAAAGTACTGACCAGACTGAAGGGCCATGAAAGCAGAGCCCTGCCCTCAGTGCTGCCCTCTCCCCTGCACACACCTCTCCATCCACACTGGGACTCCTCACTCTGCTTTTATCCAGGTTCTCCACCCCACACTCCTCCATGGCTGGATGTAAGTACAGGTTTTAGCCACCCCCTGGGCCTCACTGCCCACAGAGGTAAAACTTCAACAGGTTCAGTGAAACACTCAGGTGGCAGAGGCCTTTGTTCATTCCTGTGCATTCTGTGAAACGCTTTCCTGTTCTCCAGGGAACTCACCCTGCTCTCAGGACAACTGTCTCAAATTAATTAGCTGAGGTCATTGGGGTTAACTATTGAAAAACTGGCGCTCAAACCTTCTGCATTTCCAGTACTCTTGTAGAAGCACATCACTTCTCATGATATGCCAAAACCTGTGCACAGCACAAAGGGGCTCCAGTCTTGACAACACACAGTCCCCAAAACAGGAACCAACTCAAACAGCCCAACTTTGTTGGCATGAAACCCAAGAAGGTTGGCAGTAGTGGCAGCAGTGTTGGGCTTGTCCTTACTCTGCAATCCACTCCCAGAAGGCTCTGCCCAAAATAGCCCTCAGCCTGTGTTTTTGTTAGACTTGGAAGAGGTCTTTTAGCACTTCCATCTAGATTTTGAAACCAATTTGGGCTGTCTTCACTCTGTTGATAATGGTGTTTTATGTTTCTCTCTACTTGAAACTCCACCTGTCTGAATTGAGAAATGAACAAGCATGAGAAGTAATGTACGTTACAATGGCGTTTCTTGTGAAAAAACTCCCAGCAATTAATCTGGAACACTTGCAGCACCTGCTGCTCTGAAAAAAACACCCAATAATCTACATGTCAGACCCCTAATTTTGGTAAAATGCATTGCTTTAATACATTTGATGGAGCTCTGCCAACCTACTTCTGCTAACCTGGCTTGAATTCCCAGATTTTCTCATGATCAAGTTACAGGGAAAATCCTGATTAACAAGAATTGTTAGTGAGTCTTTCCCAGCTGTGAAATTCACTGAAGGGTGAAAAATTGTATGTGTAAGTGTGCACAATTAATTGCCAACTCCTCAGAGCTGGATTAGGGCACAGTCCTGCAGCCTTACCTGGAGAGCAGTGCAGTCACCTGCCTTCTGTGAGGCAGGGGCCATAGGACACCAAGCAAGCATTTTAAATTACTCTGTACTTCTGAACGGGAATAGCAGGCAGACAAACAGTCCTCTGTATACACCTCCTACAGATGCTCATAAATGAAAAACCAGGGATTCAATTTTGCACAAAATCTGTACTAATTTCACATTTATCCCATTTGAATGGCCCGAATTTTAGGAAATTTCATACAAATTCAATTTTTTTAACCTTTCTTCAAATCTTGAATTAATTGAGTGACCTTCTTTCCTCTTAAGTATAGGAACTCTATTGTGTCCATGGGTTTCATCCTCATTTCCTTTGTAACTCAACTAATTACAATCCCTGAACAGATGCACCATTACATATTTTTCTAGTGCTCTCTCTGCATCGATACAAAAGCACAGAGGAAAAACAAATTCTCAGGGTTTATTTCATTCATTTTCTAATTTGCTTGAAAAGACTTTCAGAGGCATTTATGTATTTCTTGGAACAGGAACTCCATAAAGACTGACTCAGGTAGATTCTATGTAAAAACTCACTGAGGACAGCTGCCCACCCCTACCAGAAGCAGCTGTCTGTGTGTTTCTGATTTAACAAGGACATAATTCCAAGCAGTTCCCACTGCAGCACTCATTTGAAAATGTGCCCTTCCAATCTTTCCCCCCACCCCTTCTCCAGTTTGCTGAAAACATCTCCTGCTTCCCTGAGTGACATCGAGACATGATTTATGCTGTAAGGCTTGGCATATAAATAGCTGTTGAACTGTGAGTGATCTCTTTTCTTGTGTTCTTGTAGGAAATTAAATAATAAGAAAAATACAGAGACTCAAGAAGAAAAAGATTAAAAAACCCCAAAACACCCAGGAAAAAAGCCAGGGTGAAATAAGCAAGAATGCAAAATCCTGAAGGACCAAATGCACCACTGACTGGAGACTCAGGTGCTTTGTGAGTCCTGGATTTCATCCAGCTTTTGCATGTTTGTTGGCAGGCTTCACTACAGACTGGTTTTCACCTTTGTTTTTGTTCTAGTTGCATCACTCCTTACATCCAAATCCTCTATTCCTTTACAGATTACAAAAGAAAGAAAAAAACCCAACCACTGAGTCATGGATAGGTAATGTCTCCTGCTCTCCATATCAAATCCAGATTTAATTTTCCCCTCCTCTGTAGCTAATCAGCAATAAGGCCTCTGCTTTTTCTCTGTACTCTCTGTGCAGAAACACACTGTTACTGCATCTTATCTTTATTCCCTTCCAAAAGAAAAGACAGCTTGAGCATAATGAAGTAGAGACCTGAATGCAAGTTCATTTAACTGTTTCCCAGTGTGTTTTTCATGCATTCATTCCATTCCTGTTTTAAAACTGCTTTACTTACACTCGTTTAAGACTTCCAAATGTTCATGTTTTTTCAACTGCAGAAACATTGTTAAGTGACAAGAAAATTACCAACCTATCACAGAAGTAAAATTGTTAAATAGAAAAATGTGCTACCTGTCAAAACAAGAACAAAGCATGTTGAGCTGAGCTCAGAAAGTGAAAAAAGGAGAAACCACAGCTTGTCTTTCATGCTGGGATAGAAGAACCTGTTCAATTCCTACAGGAATGCACTGAGGATGTCAAAGGCAGCCCAGCACAGGACTGAGGGCAAAGAAATTCTTCCAGTTTATACAGAAGGCAACTGAAGTTGTGACAACACATGAGGACAAAAGATCAGCACTGTATGAAAAAAAATCCCATAAATCTTAGGGACTGCCTTACTACTGGAATGAATTCATAGAAAAACTTTAAGTATAGACTTAACCTGAATATCCAGGACATCAATCATCAAGAACTAAGCCTGCCTTGAGTGGTAAGAGCATGAAACTGGGCAGGAACATAAAGAGTAACTCGGTAACTTTCTGTCTGGCTAATGCATAGAAAGCAAAAATCCATAAATGACAACGTATTAGGGGACATGGGGTAGAATAAGGCAAAGCACAGAGAAGGACTAACTTAAAAGTAAGCAAACATCAGAAGACCAGCTGATCTGCAGAAACAAACTACCTAAAGCCAAACAAGTCCTCTCAGAGGGAGCAAGGAAAGCAACAAAAAAAACCAAAAAAACCAAGTTATCAAGTCAACTACAGATTGATATGGCTAATATTAAAATACTTTGATATATTTAAGAACAAATCGTGAAGAAAAAATGTGAGGAAATAAAAGAAGAAACAAGAGAAAAGACTGCATAAAGTTACCGAGGACAGATTTTTGAGGGGATAACCAGATACACTTTACTCAGACAAGAAGGTGCTGAAGATCAAAGCCTCCTTTCCCACTCCATAATGAATCTGTCACCCTTCAAACAAGGTTCAAATCCTGTCTCTACATATATGACCCATGCATTACTCTCTTTCTCCCATGTTCCCTTTCCTAAGTCAGGAAGTGAATCCTCTCAAGCTCTGGTGGAACTGGTCATCTCCATCCACTCGGAGACACTCATTACTAACTCAGAACCAGTTTAGCATGGCATGCTGACTCATACACCACAACTGGAGATCATGCCTGGCCCTTGCTCAGTGCAGTATTTGATACAGCTCTTCACCGAAAATTTGTCCGGAGAAAATGATGAGAAAACTCCTGCAGTAGATTCAGAAAGCAGCAGAGTGAACATACGAACAAGTTTTACGATGGAACTGACAGATTTATGAAAACATTTGGATGACATGGTTGCATGGTCTAGGAAGACAAAGATGTGTGTAATTTAGGAAGCCCTACTGAGTTCTGTCTCCATCTGATCATCCCCAGATTTGACCCTGAGGTAGATGAGGGCATGTTTTACTTCTAAAAAGTTCAGCACAACAGCTGCACTTTGTCAACACTCAGTTCATAGACATCATTTCTGATGAGTACTCATGGCCAGTGAAAGACCCTACTTTGACAGACTAGTTGATTCTTTTCCTGTCTGAAACTCTTCCCCTAAGCCTATAACAACAGAGAAATCACATAGGAATGAAAATAAAACACCAGTTTCTACAATGCACATTTTCAATATTCTTTTTGAATCTGTTTCTTAACTGAATACTAACCACACATTGCTACCTCTTTAAGACATATTAAGCAAGAAAGTACTGTGAAAAAGTGAACAGCTAATGATGCTTTTCATATGGCACATGTTGCAAGAAAAAGGTATTCTAGTAAGTCAAACCTTCCCTTGCTTTCTCCTGAGTCTTGCAGCACCGTCAGAACGTTCCTACAGCAGCACAACACTTGTGTGCCTTCATTTCCCCACAGTCAGCAATGTAATACCAGCATAAAACCAAGCCTTTGCTTTGTGCAGAAACATGTTTTTCCAACTGTCCAAACATTTAATGATGGTGTGATTATCATTTGGACACTAATACTGGAAACACCATTAAGTCCATACTGTTCCACCACTGCTGTGCTGGAGCACTAACCCTGCTCAGTCTCTTACAAGACTCAGTGTCAGTCTCACATTCATGGTTTTGCTCTTTCAAAACAATACAGGAAGGAAATGCTCACATGGACAAAGAGGAGGAATAAGACAATCTAAGAGAAGTATTAGTTTTAAAACTAATTGTGTCTTTCACAGCAACCACTCTTTCTTCCCACCAGCAGTACCTGAGCTGGCACCATCCACACTGTACCTTACCTCAGAGCTGCTCGGGATTTCTGAGCCTGCAGTTGAAACAGTTTCACTTAAAGGTCCATTGCATTCTTCCCCTAGGGAACATTGAAAGAGAAATTCACATAAATACATTCCTTATTTTAAAATATTATTTACCTGAAAATTATGTGGACCTTGAAGGTATGGAACTACGAACAAGCAAAAGGTGGAAAATAAGACTCAGTCACATAAAATCTTTAAGAATGGTCATTTAAAGGGAAAAAATGCTGCAAGGCAATATACTGAGTCTGAACTACCTTGGTGTAACCCTGCAGTCACAGACACATATTTGTAACTGTGACAAACAAAACTCTGTAGTCATCACATATCCCTCTTGTTTCAAGTATCTGCCAGGTTACTGTAGGGGGGTCTCACAGCCAGAGCTTTGCTGCCTCATTAGGGCAGCTCAATTGCAATGGGATGGCTTGCTAGACAATGAATAAGGGAGTGGCTTTAGCTAAGGGGTTAACGATGCCCAACCTCGTTATGCCCACATAATGGAGGTATGACAACAAATCAAGAACAGTAATATCAACTTAACATACTAAGCTTCTTGTTGTTTAAAAAACAAATCCCAAAACAACAACAAACCAAACAAAAAACCCCAACTTTCATTTTAACAACAGTAGTGAACTCCAACATGACTCTCCCACAAATACAGTCAGTTCATTAAAGACACTGTCACTTACATGTTAACATTAAAGGGGAAAATCACATTTAGTACCTTCCAAACCTCAGACTGGTTTTGTGCCTCAGAACTTACTCCATCAGCTGTTTCCCCTGGGTAACAACTCTGAGCCACAAGCCATAGACTCCTGCTCCCAGAAGGTTTTGTAAACATCCATCTCTCTGGGGCTTAGACAACACATCAGTATCCTAAATCAGGCCTCTAAACAATTCCCACCACCAATGGAAAAGGATAAGCAGTTTGGAAAACAGCTCATCAAAATCTAAAGCAGGCATCTAATAATGGTGTCTCTTTCTTTCAAAAAAGAGTATTCACCTTACTCCTTCCTCCATCAGGGAAGTATTGCTGAGTACAGCTTAGCCTGGACAGACTAACCAGCTGCTCCATCTCACACTGGGCCACCGTCCAGACAACTACACTTAGATTATTCCTACTCCTGAAACAAATCTACCTTTTTTTTTTTGTAACCTGCAAATATTTGATGTCAAAATTGTATCCAGGTAGCATATAAACTAGTTATTTGAAATCAAATACTAAGCTATTTAAGTAGAGCTTGAGTGCATTTTGTTTCTTACATTTTTTTTTCTTTTTCTAAGTTCACTTACATAAAATGGCCTCTGAATTTTATAAGCCTACATACAATATAATGAGAAACTGGGCAATGGAACATAATGGTATGCAAAATACAGTAAGTAAGCTTCTGAATGCCAAGACATTTAAAGCTGCTGCATGCTATTCTGCTAAAACAAACGAGACCTGCAAAATCTGTATTAACAGCTACAATCTGAATACTTGAGTTTTACTTATGCACTTGTAGAAAGATGTCTCCATACGCCAAAATGAGTATGGAGACAAGTGTTAAATCATCTCTAAAAAGTTAGTGTGAAAGTAAATAATGGGGGATCAGTCTTCCTATCCAAATACATCCCACCTGCTACAGGGACTGTGGTGTAAGACAGAGCACCAGACATGGAAAAGGTTTGCAGCACAGAACTGAATTCAGTTCACCTCCCAACATCACACAAACATCTAACACCCTGGAGAAATAAACAGTACATAATGGGAGAATATTGTAGTAACACAGAGTCTTGAGCACAACAACTGTAAAAGTAGTCACTGTAACTTACAGAAGAAACTTTGTGCAAGAATATCCTTAAGGAGAGGCTCTGCCTTTCTACAGGGATGGCTGTGAGCTTATGCAAACTCAGCAGCTGCCCAGGATGAAAGGAGGGGAGCACAGCCCTTGGTGGCACAGCCCTGGGACACAAGTGGCACAGCCCTGGGTGGCACAGCCCTGGGACACAAGTGGCACAGCCCTGGGACACCGGCGGCTGCTGCAGATGGAGCCCAAAGCACGAGCCCAGGGCCCTGGGGCAGAAAGCCCAAACATTCCGTCCCCCAGCCCTCCAGCTCCAGCCCATAAACAGCCTGGCACTTGTCCCTGCAGCAGAACATGCAGCTTGCCTGTGCTGCCAAGGAAACTTGTTCTATGGCCTACTGCAGCATTTGCATTTATTTTCTGGATTTTATCCTTTCTGTCACTGTGAAAGTCCAACATCAGGAAGAAATATAATTCAGAGACCCACATTTTAAATGCTTTCCCAATACCACAGTTGATTACTTATGCAATTTGCAGAAGGAAATCCTCTCTGGTCCACATGAATAAACCTGAATAACCACAGAGCAGCACATAGGGTGAAAACACAAAGCATATTAACTGAAAAGTACAACATAGTTACGATGTTCATTCCTTGAAAAACACATAAGGAGACTCCTGACCCAGAGCAGCACAAGCAATGCACAAGTGATGTAGGAAGGTGTGAAGGAGCCCCAGCCCAGAACCACAAGCACCAGAACAGAAATGCCCAATTTAGATCTTCACCAGGAGAGCCACCAATTGACTTGCAAATCACATTGCAACAGGCCTGGCCCATATGTGGTATCAAGGACTCGCATAAACTGAAGGCTGATTTCCAAGGGGCTCCCAGCAGAAAGGACAGAGGGCACAGAGAGAGGGGAGGAAGTGTAATGTGGGTTAGTACGGTACCTTCTGACTGCGATGGCTTGAACTTGGTGAGAATTGCAGTGTCATCTTTAAAAGGAAAAAACAGTTCAGTAAGAACCAGAAGTAAAATTCACTTTTAATGTGAACCCATTTCATGATTCTCCCCTATCCTTTAAATACAGCCACTATATCCAACAAAAGAGCGAGCCCTGGATGCCAGAGACTGTGACTTGGAAAGCACAGAGCAGGCTCCTCTCGGAACACCAATTTCACCTTTTTGTCCAGGCACCTTATGCAGCAACACAAACAAGGATGGAACTCTCCTGCATCAGCAGCAGGTAGGACACAATAGTTTCTGCCTTTAAAATTCTTTACAAAATTACAATTTCTTATCTAAAGATGGGAGTAAAACAATAGCATTCTGCTAAAAATATCATATTTAAAGGTATGTTCTTGTTCCTCATTTCTACATAAGCAGATCTACAAATGTCTGCACACCAAGAACAACAAACATAGTTACTACACTAAGAGACCCTTCATTACACAATTTTTTGTACAAATTGCAGTCACTTCTTGAGGTTTTTTTTCGTTCGAAATTAACTCCAGAACAACTCTGTGACTATCAAACCTCACTAAAATTGTTTAAGACATTTATCATTTTAGTATTTGTTCAAATCACTGGCCTTCATGGGCATGTCCATATCCCAGCTGAAAGGAATGCCTCTTTCCCCACGTAACCACTGCCTTCAGTGCAGCTCTTCACAGGGCTATTTGCAGCTCCCTCAACACGTGTGGCTTGGGAGTCTGCACATTGCTGGAACTGAGCAAGCTGCACATGGCCTGTAATTCTGCACCATCAACATCTGCTGTCCCAAAGTACACCCAACCGCAGGGCAAACCCACTGAGAAGCTCCTGCTGTGCCTCCCCTAAGAATTACAGACCATTGCCACTCCAATTACAGACCTGAATGATCAGAACAGTAACTCAAAACAGACACCAGCATTCAGGACAGAGCACTGGAGAATATCATCAAGACTGATTTCACCTCTTAAAATATAAGGAGTTTACCCACAAAAAGAAGGTACTTCTATTCCTGCAATCTTACAGTTTCTGTAACAAGCATGAAAAATGGCTTCATGTGTAATGAAATGATTAGTCATTCTACAGTAGTTTAAATTTGTTCACAGTGCCAGGATCACTTTGTTCTTCTACATGGCAAAAGGGATGATTGAGGAAAAGATAAAAGTGCATGTGTTCAGTGCTGTTGCATAAAAGTAACGATGCCATTGTAAATCAAGGCCTACCCTTGCCCCCTGTTTTCTGAGAGCTGCAGCAAGATGGGTGACACCAAAAAGGGACTGCACATTCTGCAGGAGAAAGGCAGCCTGTCACAGGCCACATCCTGGGCACAACAGTGGTGCCTTGGCAAGTAGAAGGTCCAGGAAACAGACCTGACCATGGGACTTCTCACTCAACTTTCAGTGCACTTTAAAGGCATGGGTTTGGCTTTCAGCAGTCTCCTGAGTGGAGCAGAAACAGGGCAGGTCCTGGTCTCCAAATCAGTAAGGGGAAGTCTGCCCTGCTAAGGGAAGAAGAGGTTTTAGCAATAGAGGTGTGGCTGGACTGTGCCATGAAAAGCCATGAAAAAGCCCTTGGTTTCTTAAATGAGCAGGACAGTTACAGTCACAGATGCTGCACCCCTCCAGCTGTACCTAATTTCCTTGGAGGATGGCAATCCTTGTTACTGCAGCATTCTCAGCAGGTCAGGGTCTGCAGGGAGGTGGCAGAGAAAACAGCCTGGCTGATGATGCTGCCCTGGAGGCACAGCTGGTGTGGAGCTGCTGCAGCCTGGCACAGCTCAGAGCCACTCTGTGTCACTAACACAGCACCAGGAGGCTCCCAAGCTTTCCTTTCCTCCAAGTCTATCACGCTGGTTTATCTGCACCAAGCAGAGCTTTTGACAGATGTGTTTCTACCAGGAAACTCATTAACACATTAGGTGCTTCTAAAACCAAATGGTAGCTGAACAGACACTTTTGAGGGACCAAAATTTTCACTTTGCTACTAGCACTAGAAAATCATCTACATTTGCACTCCTAAGACCTCTGATAGAGCTACTCCAAAGTCAGAGACAGGATTCCCAGGCAGGTGTTGGTGAACTGCACTATTTAGCAGCAGTAAGACAGTATTACTCCTATCCTGATGTTACTTTCAGTTCTGTTTCCAAAATACTGCTTTCATGTATTTCCACAGTTTTATTGAGTTACAATAACAGCATTCTTTTCAGCCAACCAAATCAAGCAGGTAAAAAAGAGCTTTCAGAGCTTTAACACTTCTGCACATCTTGGGACACCTGTGGCATTTTACTTTATATGCACACACATGCCTAGAGTAAAATTTTGACAGTCCAGGTAAAATGAAAAACAAACTAACAAACCAATGAAAACCCTAACAAACCCCATGCTACAGTTGTCACGAGGTAGCTACTTTACAATGAAGAAAATTCCCAATACTGATCCTTATAAAGCAATGAAAAAAAACTTTATTTCTAGAGATCTTGAAGTCACCATCTTAGTAAACCCCTGCCATTATTCAATCATCTGGCCTGGCTGACAGAAAAGAGAAAACAATTTCAAACATGACTACTTATCACTAAATCAATGTGCTATTCATAGTACTGTGGTCTTTGGTCCCAAACAATCACCATGGGGTTACTGCTGTAGTGGGATCTATTCTCTCTGATTTCCACCTTTGATAAGGGTCTGGTGCAGCATTACATCACTAATTAAAAATACTGAACAAAGACTTCTCCAGATACAGGTCACTCCCTCCAAGTAAGGGCCATAATCACTTATTGCAAGTGCTTCCATATCTAAGAAAAACAGCATTAAAATGACTTATTAACTAACCTTATGTGCATACTTATCATGTCCTCCCACAGCTGGATGGCTGAGCTGCCAGCTAGAGCCCCACCCTGCTGGCTCCTGAGCAACTGAAATAAGGTTTGACTTCACGTAGCATTGCCTGAACAGTTCTAACTGCACTGAGGAGCCAAAGGTTAGGGTCAAAATCATGTCTGAAGTGGTGACTTGTGCACATGCAGAGATGCTCCCAAAAATGTAAAACTATTTCTTAACAATGAAAACATTCTCAGTGAATCTAAGAAAATTTACTGGAAACATTTTAAAAGAATTTTATTAGTCCTTTAAAAAAGAAAAGATTGTGTTCTAGTACAGGTGGCTTCATGAACATATTAATTTTCTGCATATGCTTTATTATTAAACAAGCACTTTCCAGAGAACAGGTATGTATCAAGGCATCAAAAGAAAAATAACTCTTTTATACAGGCATAAATATTTGGAAACCTATTCCTATCACTAAGAAAATCCCATGTGGCATTTGAAAAAGACACAAAGTCCTAGTCCTAATCTCTAGTATAGTAGCTGGGTATTTTAAATCAGAACCCTACATTTACGCTTGGCCTCCTCCCTTTTGAAGAACCACAAAACCACCTCCCCTTTTGATTAAAGGCACAGGAAAAACAGTAAAGGGAAAAAACCCCAACAAAAAAAGTTGTGTAAAGCTGTTTTTAGCAAAAAGCCACAAGCATAGTGTTGTAACAGCACTTGAATGGCACTTTTTGCAGCTCAGGCAACAACCATCACCATATTTTATGTACCTGCACTGACAAGCCTTGCAGCACGCTGGGAGCACTTCAGGTGCCACTCTGACCTTTCAGGTATCATCACTCTGCAGAATGACACATGTAAACTGATTAACAGCTTCAAATGCAGTTAAAAACCAAGGAAGCCCAGACTAGGGATAGCTGGAAAAAACGCAGGTATTTTAAACTATGTAGCATTTATACAACATGCAAATAAGGGGGACTAGGATGGCAATCAAGGCTCAGCAGAGCAGGGTGGGGGAACACCTGCCTGAAGAAGGCCCAACAACTGAAGCACTGAGGCTGTGCTGTTTGCACTCCAGACTAATTGTACAGGCAGGGCCAGGTTTCATCAGACCCAGCTGCCTGCAGGAGCAGGCACACAGCTCTGGCCATGGCCTGGCACAGCCAGGAGTGCTCTGGGCACTGTGGGATTGCTTTCCACCAGCCCAGGGCAACTGGGAGCACTTCACAGAGTGCCAGGCACAGACCTGCCTTATCAGTGTGCCCAGACACACCTCAAATCTCACACCATCACTCCTTAATGCATTCCTCCATCTTCCACTGAACCCACTGAGGGAAACCCTTAAGCAACACAATCTCCTCTCTCTTTCAGCATTTGCAACATGTTTCCAGAAGTAGTGGAGGGCCCAATGCACTGTTCATCCTGTGCACACACATTACACTCCCACCCTTGTGGGAGAGATTTTCTATAGATACTCTTAACAGCAAAGGGATACATGAACAGGAAACTAATGATGCAAAGATAGGCAAAGACAGAGAGAGAGAGAGAGAGACAGAGAGAGAGATAAACACCTCGAATTTATTGTCCTCTGACAGTATTCCTCAGTTTCATGTTACCCAGACATTTAATTTCAGATGGTCAATTTAATCTGCAAATTTTTGTTCCTTCTGGACCTTATATTCCTTCAATACTCTTGGTTATGCTTCCAATGAAACGCATCACTGAGAATTTTGCTAGTGTGTTCACCAAGCATCTCATTTTCTCATATTAAACAACATAAAAATACACAAGTATAGCAGGACTGTATAACAAATGCAAGAATTTCAAGATTTAGTGTTTTAGTCCAAATGACTTTAGAGATGATGGAATAACTCTGGAATTCCTGTATATTCCCAGAGAGAAACAGTTCCTATCAATCAGGAAAATGAGCAGGGCAATGGACTGTGGCTCCCATCATTCAGTTTTTTATGTCAGCACCAGTCACTGAACAGAACTGAAGAAGGCAAAGGCACTCACTCCCCGTGGCCTCAAACCATGTCTGCTGGCCATTGCTTGTTAGCATGGGATATTTCTAGCACACACAAATTGTGCAAACACAGACCTTCTGATTTCCCACCCAACAGTTAGGAAAACTTCTTGGAATAACAAACCACAGGACCCTTTCTAATTTAGTGCTAGTGCAGAAAATGAAAGACCAACCATCTGCATCACAAGCCCTGACCACAGGGCTTGTTGGTGTTCTGCTGCCTTGCCAGAGGCCTCAAAGCAAGGCCTTTTATCCTGAGGGCCTTCTAAAGAAGACAAGACAATCCCCTGAGATTTCCTGTTATAAGACTGCACTTCACACAAAGATATGCTCACTTTCTAAAAATCATGTTTGGAACTCCACTACCTCACTGGGAACCAGTGGAGAATGGAGACAAGAACATCACAGCTTGAACAGCTGTAGGTTTCAACAAAAAACACTCATCTCTATAGAATAATCCAAGTACCCAAATCCCAGTCTAAAATCAACTCCCCCCACAACGTTTAATCTAACATGAAATGTAGCAATTGTTTCAGCAAATACACCACGTTACACAGTGTGTCATCACACACAATGTTTAACCTATAAATAATTCCTGACACCTTATTCAGCTTTGGTACATGGCAAATACCTCACAATCCTTCCACAACCATGTTATAATGGCAAGCACTGTCCCCAGCAGTGCAACACAAGGACCTTCCTTCCCCTTTGTGCACATGTGCACATGCAAGGCTATCACCAAATAAGATGAAATTACTGCAGGATAACAAAACACAACCTGGTGGTTACACTGCACATGAAAAGCTATCACCAAATACAATGAAATTACTGCAGGATAACAAAACCTGGTGATAACACTACACGTGAAAAGTTATCACCAAACATGATAAAATCACTGCTAGATAACAAAACACAACCAGGTCATTACACTGCTCTTTGGTTTGATCCCCACATCACAATAAAAAACTAGTGGAAAGATCATCACTTTATTACCTTGTCTCTTAACACTGACCACATTTTTTCATTACTTATACCACCTTCCTGATTACAGTTGTGTTAGAGGACTGTACGTCTCCTCCATGTGGATATTCAAATCATTAGTTTACAAATACTAAGTATAAAGACAGTGATACTTGGTTTTTCAGATTGCCTGTTTATTGTTTGGGGTTTTTTTTCACAAATTATCTGCCAACAGTTCTCAGCATAATTTTAAAAGCACCTTTTTAGCAGTGCCCTTATATCTTATCCTCGTGTTTGCCTGTGTCACAGTAATTACCAAGTCATTGTACACAGTGGTTAAAGGGCACTTCTTTTTTATGATAGTTACTTGATTTCTGTAGGGAACAACTCTGAAAGGCACAGCACACCAGTACCTTACTGCAGGCTGATGCAGAGGGAAACACTGACAGAACATCACTCTGCCTTACACCAGAAGAGATTTTGGTGGCTTTCTTGGTGTTTATTTGGCATCCACAGCCCAGCCCCTCTGCCCCCAGCTGGAATCAAACCATTCCTGCAGGAACTGCTGTGAGAGAGACAGAGCTGCAGAGCATTTTCTCTCATTTTCTGAGCAAACAGCTGAAGTTGTGGGCCCTGACTACATAGAGGATAAATCACCTGTGATGGCACGGCCATCGCTCAGTTCTGCACCTGAGGGATCTCAGAAGTTTGTCCAGCCTTAGTGAGTCTATGAATCCAGCTGTACTTCCAGCTTCCCAAAGTGTGGCCTAAACAACCCACATAATTGCTACTGGGCTTAGATGGCAAGTGGGAGAATTAATCCCTCCTTTGCTGCTCACCAGGCTGCACAGAGTGAGTTTAACCTCACAGGCAGGGTTCTCACTTCAAGTAAGTGTTGTCCAAGAGCAACATTCAGTTTATTTTCTTTTTAAATTGGCACAGTCTTTGGAGAAAAATCCATATTTAACAGTGGAAGGGGCTTGATGTTTTTGTTTTCTCATTAAAAGCACCTCAGCTACACCACCACAGGATCCAAGTTGTTGGGATCAGCTCCCAAAAGCAGGTTTTCCTACTGTAAACAGGAGTTTTCCGTTCCAAGGAGGTTTACCTTCCACTAACCAGCCTGTATTTACACTGTGCCCCCATGGTGACTCACAGCAGCCAGCAAAGAAATTCCACTCAGAAACTACACACTGGCTGGTCTAAGAGTATTTTCTCCCCTGCCTTTTATATTCTGAACTGTGTATGAATTTCTTGGAGCTTTTACTTCATTATGTAGGAATAATATTTTGACCAGCCTTCCTGTTAACCACCCCTTTGGTTCAGCCCTGTGGGAATACGATATCCCATTCAGCATTTCCACAAATAGAGCAGAAATTACTACATACATTGCACCAGTAATTAGAGACAGATGTAGCTTGGAACAGAGGCCTGCACTTTATGTTACTAATATGAATTCTAACAATTCTGATCAAATAAGTGCAGTATCATTCTATCAAATAACAGGAGCATTTGGCCCTGAATGTTGAGGCATTACAAGATGCCAACAACTGGCACAAGAGCTGTTTGCAAGTCATACCACTGGCTTTTCCCAATGTCTTTCCACCTCTCTCCAGGAGAACACCAGCAAGACAACAACCAGCCTAAGTGAGCATCTGAATTTAGATCGCTTAGAGCAGACTCCCAGAAGTTTTGGAAGAGGAGCCATGTGTATAAAGGCAGTGGATTTCAAATCATGGCATGGAGCCAACTGCAAGTTTCCAGAAGATCCAGTCTTGGGACACTTCCCACAACACGGATACTGCAGCATTAACGTGCTGGGGAAAAATACTAAAAGGTAACATAAATATTCCCAGCAACATACTGTGGGCTTCTTCCTCTCATATCTACATTCCAATTTTACAAGTCCAGTGTTCTTAGACTTTAATATTTGAGGTAAATGACACACATCTTCCAACAGAAAGCAAAATCAAACACACACAAAAGTGGAAGTCATTACCTCATACACATGTAATTCAGCAGGAAGCCAGAAAACTTCCTTCAATGTAGGAGCTGTGGCACAGGCTCTAAACACAGACTCTGGAAGTTAAACTTTCTGCTGCTGGTACACAGGTTTTCCTCCCCACAACCCATTCCCCAGCAATCAGGTTTAATGACAAGCAGCAGTAAACCAGAATTAAATGCATACATACTATCCAAATACAAACATGTCTTTAAGGAAAATAAGTAGCAGATGTTTTCTCTTCTGCCTTTGTTCCTACTGACTCATAGTAGGAACCTGTTTGTGCATATGAGACATCTATAGCCTTAGGAGGCTTTTCCTTAAAAGCACTAAGCAGATGTTTAGATCTACAATAAGTCCTGCTGGCAGTATATGTATACTGTTAACTTTTCTGACATATAATTTAAGGAAGATTTTAATTTTATTTTAACCTTGAGAGACTTTTGGGCAACACATTAATATAAACTTTAAAAAGACTACTCACTTCACCCCATATTCAATTTGTTTGTTTTAGAAAAGTAGTAAAAAAAATTAATTGAACTGATACAAGATTTTGTCTGGACAGGCATGTGCTACTGTATGATAAGCCTCCTCACCCATCCTTGTTCACTGAAGCCCCTCAAAGCTCCTTATATTCAATATTTATAACTATAAAAACCTCACATGGCACTCATGGGAAAACTGAACACTGTGGAATGAAGTTACAAACTCGACTTCATAGAAGCATTCCCTAAATGGGAGTATTTCGTGTGTTCTGTAAATATTTTTAGTCTGAAGCTACTTGAGAGGAAAACCCCTTGGTTAAGCAGTTTGATTCCAGCCCTTCTTGTTCCAGGCAGCGAGGCAGCAGTGACTCAGGCCTGCCCACACTCCCTCCCCTGGAGCAGCACTGCTGGCCAAGGGGCTGTGCCACCCTCTGCTGTGGTTCCTGAGAGGCCTGGCAGCTCCACAGCCCTTCCCAAGGAGGGCCAGCCCCCCTCTGACACTCACTGCCTCCCTTGCTGGCACTGCTGGGAGCTTCTCTCGGCTCATTTGCACAGGCAGTACCTGCCATAGTATCTCTGTGAAACAAGACTGTCAAATATGTTTGAAAATCGTGATTTGACACCACTGCTCAGGGTATTAATATATATTATGACATTATTTTTCTAAAAGAGACAGTGCAGTCAAGCGTTGAAGGAGAACATACAACCCAAGAAGCCAACGCAGGAACTTAGTGCTTCCTTCCTGCTTTAAGATCTTCACTTCTAGGACTGAGGGCAAAGCATTATTCCCAAAAAAAGAAATTTTTCTAGGCCGGCATTTTTGTTTTGGGGTATTTACAGTCTTACTCTGAAAATACCAACAAGTTCTCTTACATCTGTCTGTTGATTCACGTTGCCAGGTGAGGTGCTGATAAACACACACTTGCATCATGTTATTTTACAAAATCGTAATATGACCACATTTATTATAAGTAATGACATACCACGTTGGCATGAAGTGGAAACTGTAACCCAGCTACTGCAAAAAAAGCATGGCCCCAACACAAACCCCACAGCCACGGGGCTGTCACCCAAACCTGGGGGGCAACAGCACAGCTGGATGGGGCAGAGCTCTCATCCCAAGCTGGAGCAGCAGCACAGCTGGACGGGGCAGAGCTGTCACTCCAAGGCTGGGACAGCAGCACAGCTGGATGGGATTCTCACCCAGAGCTGGGGCAGCAGCACAGCTGGATGGGGCTTTCACCCAGAGCTGGGGCTGCAGCACAGCTGGATGGGGCTTTCACCCAAGGCTGGGGCAGCAGCACAGCTGGATGGGACTTTCACCCAAGGCTGGGGCAGCAGCACAGCTGGATGGGGCAGAGCTCTCACCCAAGGCTGGGGCAGCAGCACAGCTGGATGGGGCAGAGCTCTCACCCAAGGCTGGGGCAGCAGCACAGATGGATAGGCAGGGCTGGCCGGGCTGCCCTGAGCCTCCCTGCCATGGGCAGCAGAGCCCGAGCCCAGCCGGGGCTGCGGGGCAGCCTCGGGATCTGCTGCCAGGCACAGGGCCCTCCGCGTTTGAGGCGTGTTTCGGGACCAAAATCAAGCGCCTTCTCTTTGTTCCGGGCGCAGTGCTGATGCTCGGCCTTCGTTTCCGAGGCTGTTTCGGGGTTTGTACAGACCCAAGCACGGTCTGACCGGGGTCTCCCAGAAGGGGTTTCGCTGCGCTCGGTGGGATTAAAACCGGACTCAGGAGGAGTCAGAAATCCCTCGGGATCGGCCACACCCCACCGATGGCGGCCTGCAGGCCCTGGGGAGGCACCGGAGCCCCCCAAGCTCCCCGTACACACCCCACCCGTGGCGCTCCCGCGGGCCCCGCGCACCGCCGGGCAGGACCCGCGCCCAGCCCAGCCCAGCCCAGCCCAGCCCGGCCCGGCCCGGCCCGGAGCGCTCCCCTCCCCGCCGCTCACCGTCCGCCGACAGGGCCATTTCGATGAGGGTCTCATTGCCTCTCCTGCCCAGGCGGTTCATGGTGCCGCCGCCGCTCTCCCCTCTCCTGCCCGGCAGTGACTCAGAGCCGCCCCATCCATCCATGCGCACTGCCCGGGGGCGGAGCGGCCCCGCCGGCCGGGGGAGGCTCCGGGACAGCCCCCAGAGACACAAAACACTTAGCGCTTGAGTTCCAGGCTTCCAGATTTCGGGTGGGATTCCATCAGCCCCGGTTACCTTGCCAGTTTTCACCTGCTGGATGTGCTTAAGTGTCTCTCCCATAGTGGGGGCTACATCCGGTTCGGTTTTCCCCGGTTCCTGAGCCTTGGACCACATGGTTGGCACTGAACAGAGTCTGAAAATATCCAAGCCATCGGTTCAGGATGGAGGGTTTATCTGTGAGAAGCATTTGGGCAGCTGCGCTGAGCAGGGGGCTTTGACCTGGTGTGTGGGTCCGTACATCGCTTTCAGAGCCTCACAGAATCTCTGTGGTCCCCCAAACCTACGCACAGTTGGGTCTGTTCTGCCAGGCTGAGCCGCCTGTGCCCCCCCCAGCTCCCTGGGCTGTGCCAGGGCAGCTCACCGATATCTAAAGCATCCCTCAGTCATCAGCAGCGTTATCATCCCCAGAACAGCCCCAGAAAAGCCAACAGGAAGGAATGGAACCCGTGAGGCTGCACTGGCTGTCCCTGCCGTGCCTCAGGCAGCCCCCGCCCCTCGCTGCTCCCTTCAATCATCAGCTCAGGAAAAGTATTTAATATATTTTTTGCTTATTAATAATATTGCAGGCCTTTCAGAGCAACTTATTCAGCTCTTACTGCCTGAGTAACCATTTCAATGCACCAAACTGGTGGGGAGTTTGGTTACCTGGGCAGCTGTAACAAAAACAGCAGCTCCACTGCAGGAATTCTTAATTCAAAGTTAATCAGCTTGTTCAGTTGAGTTCCTGGACTTGTTTTCATACTAAGCCTTTATTTGTGGATCTGCTTTAAGAGGTGTATTTTTAGTCAAGAGCAAGACCTAAAAATGTGTCTGGTTGCGTTCCTAAGCCTAAAATGTTTAGTTTGGATTTTAATCTCATGATGCAGGATGGTGGGAACAAAGAGGACCGGCTTGGTGCACCAAAGGGAGCCTTCAAACAGCTTGTGGACTGCGTACAGTGCACCAGGTCACAAGGTTCAGCTTAAAAACCATACTTTTATAAGTGTTTTCTAATTTTATCATAGCACTAGATATCGTGGATGAATGCTTTTATGCCCATAGAAGATGCAATTAGAGTTGCTATTCAGCAAGAGCCAGAAGCAGCAAGAATTGGAGGGGTCAGTGCTCGGGTTTGTCTCCTAATTACACGCTCGCTCTGCCCAGCTCCACCCGGCAGCAAACCCAGCCGTACCTCAAACTGTGTGAGCACCTTGGTCAGGATGCCAGAGAAGGTTTTACAGCCCTCTGTAATTGCACAGGCTGATGGTGTGTCAACTTTGTGCAGATTACACAGTGGCCTGTGGGGTGGTTGGGAGAGAAGGATGCTCTCCCAGATGATCTGTGGAGGCACAGGGGAGGGCTGAATTTTCTTACGCATTTTTAAGTTTAAACAGTCATCGCCTGACTCAGTGGTTTCACAAGTGATCTAGGACCACACTTCTTTCAAAGGGCACACACCTTTTTCCCTCTCACCTTGCAGTTTCATGGCTGATCAGTCAGAAGGTGATACACAAGATGACTTATGTCACCTGGTCAACTGACTGATCCTCTTGCTTTTCCCCTGGGCTTTCAGTTCAATAAATCACTCCAAGCAACAGTCCAAAATAAAGGAGGTGATGGGGAGCCATGCAATGGCAGGACCATTTTCTTCCTGAAATATTAATACAGTAACCAGGTGCACCATAACATTTCTGTATTCGGTGGTCTGGATTTCAAGCACAGTTTCTAATACAGTATAATCATAAATGAAAAAATAATAAAAATACCTAGAAGACTGTGGGTAAAAGTAGCAAGCACCATCAAAAATTGCTAGCAGTGAATGGACTTAAGTATATTCAGAAGCAAAGCATAGTCCTCTGTTTGTGCTAAAGGAGAGCAGGTAGTTTGCAGACCTTATAAAGTCTTTTCCATGATGGGCCTTCTGCAAAGCATGGAAATGATTTACAGGCCTTCATATTTAAAAAAACTTACTATTTAAACACAGAGAATTGATGGGATTGGAGGACAAGATTTCCAAGATATCTCTGTGCCTATCATTGTCTCTGGTAGGTACTCCAAAGCTGTTCAAAAGAACTCCTGACTTAAAACCTGAAATCACAGCTTTTTAAAGACCACTTATAAGACTGTCTAAACCTTTTGACACTAAAGTATCTTTGAATATATGACCCTGGATCTTAAATAAGGTGGAAGACAGAGTCTTTTGTATCTATCAATACTCTGAAAAAAAATTCTCTTATCAGTCCTCTGGGAAAGAATCTATACATACAGCTTTTCATTTACCACTTGGAGATCTACCTGCAAGTTGTTCAAATAACATATGCTTTCAGAATTCCTTCTGCTATGCATGCCATATATCCAGGTCACAGTCTCAGAAGGTGCATGAACTTTTTGCTATTGAAAATATGTATATTGTGTTTAAAAATGTTATATATATATTTTCAGAGTTTTAGTAAAGTTTCAGATCAGACTGTGAATGCAAGTCAGAAATATCGAAATAGGAGTTTGAAACAAAGACTAGAACAAAAGGAAAGCACTGTATCTCCTTCCCAGACTTCTCAGCCTCCTTCTCTTCCTCTGATGGCTGAACAACCCCATAGATCTTTGCTGTGCTGTGAAATTTCAGCACATGTGGATTGTGTCCCAGAGATTAACGTTGCTGCCTCCCTTATCTTCAGGAGTGTGCTTTGGTTAACTGGTTAAAGGCTGTTGAGGCATTCTAGTTGAAGAGTTAACCTATTTATTTCCCTGTCTTTCAATTAGCCCTTTAGAATATAAATAATAGTATTATTTGTAAAGAAATTAATCATTTAGACACCAGCAGGGCCTGATATCAGACAGGCTTAAAAAGGTAAAATGGGACTTATATGGAACTTAAGTACCCAAATCCAGCATTATAATACCCCAAACTGCCATTCAGTTATCACGGGCTCCTTTTGTTTGTTTGTTTGTTTGTTTAAATCACAGGACAGCTCCTGTGCGTGCAGGGTGGTCAGTGCTGCTGTCTGTGCTGGGGTAGGGGTGGGCAGGGAGCCATCAGCGAGGCAGCAGAAACAGGGCTGGATCAGGTACTCTGTGCTCGCCTGCCAAGGTTGCCACGGGAAAAAAAGAGTGTAAGAGAAAGCCCAAGGGGCATCGCAGCTTGTCTGAGTTTCGGTCTGTGCTCCATGAGCTCTTTCTGCACATCACTCGGAGGCTGTTTCAGAGCTGCCTCTCTCCTCCCCACTACACACAGTTCCTAATGGAAACCCAGGCGCTGGAATCGCAGGGTCTGGCGCTAAGGAATACAGCAAGTCTTGCCGACGGGAGGGACAGGGAATCTGTGTCGAGACAGCTGAGTCTTTGTGCTCGCCACCTCACAGCCCTAAAACCATCCGGAAATGGAAAGAAAGTGCCGTAAAGAGATGCGATTGGCAGAGTGCCAACGCTCCTCAAGGGAAGTAAAAAGTTTTACGAAGTCTGTAAAAGATCATCATTACTCACTGCATTTTTTCCCTACTGCATCACTTTTCAGTCAGCTGTTTGCAGAAAGCAGTGCGGGCAGCTGTAACACCTCATGGTTTCTAAACAAACAGATGACTTTACAGGCTATAACCTGCGGTTTTCTTGGGCAGTTACTACACACTGACAATAGCAGAACTAACATCCATACCGGGTTGCGCTGTCCCCAGGGCAAGTAAACCGCTCGGGCGGGGTCCGGTTCAGCCGGGTCTGAGCGCGGAACGGGACGGGCTGAGCCGGGGCCGCGGCTCGGGCGGAGCTGCGGGAGATCCAGGGCATCTTAGCGGCAGCCTGGACCCCTTTCAGGCACGGACAGACGTTTTAGTGCTGTAATCTCGCAGTTACACTCCCCTAACTGGATTGCCCGGTTTACAGCTGCCATCAAAGCCTTCTAAAAATATAATTCAAAAACCCACAAAAGATCACAAGAAAAATATTACTTTGATGTGTTTTGGGGAGTAGAACAGATTAATATCTTTCCTGCTGGTTCTTCGAGATGGTTGAATATGTACAGAATCTGTTCACGGCAATGTCTGAGGCCTGATATTTCACTTTCAAGTCTGCATGGATGTTGCACTGATTTTGCTTAACTGCCCCTAAGAGCTCGAGTGAAGTCAGTGTTAGTTGTGATGGGCTGTGCCCTGGTAGGAACACCCACAGAACAGGCTACTGAATAGGGTGGGCCTGGTCTAAAGCCACTCCATCAGTTCTGACACTTCACTGGCGATGTTAAGATAAGAAGTTGCGTCATCTCAGTAAATTCCGGTGTGCTACCAATGAAAACATCCATTTTCTCCTGTGTCTTTTTATAGCCAATTTGGTTTCTCAGGGTTTAGTGCCCTCCGGTGGTGACAGTCGTCTGTGACGCTGGGTATGCTGACACCTCGGGCTTCATTTTGGATTTTACTTGTTATCTGTTGATTATCCCAGCATAATAAATAGATGAAGTAAAATTATATTATTTTTTAACATAGAAAACTGTAGTGTGAGTAAATGAGGCTGATGTGTGAAAGCCAGAGCACTGAAATGACGTAGAAAGCTCAATAGCTCTAGCAAAAACATTAACAAAATCAGTTCAATTCAATGTGCATTAATCAGCTTGGAGAGTAAAGCAAAACTGAATGTTAAAGCTTCCAACAAGAGAACAAAAAACCTGGAGTTACATGAGATAAATGTAGGAATTCTGTTTCATCACAAGTAAATTAGTGTTAACCACAATTTTTGCGTACACAGATTTTAATACTTGCATATCTCTCACATATGCATGTTTTAAACTGTCCTTGATTATGTATTTTACTACAAAGTGTGTACAAATTATATCAAGAGCTCAGCAGTTTTGCCAAAAATTCTAAAAAGATGTAAGCCTCTCAATATGTGTGAGTAATTATTTTGTGTGAGATAGTCAAGCACAACTCATGTATCTGGCAGGATGGTGACAATAACAGAAATAATGGGTCAGGTCTAATCTTATAGGCAGTATTTCATGACCCTGTTCTTCTCTGCTGTTTATAATATTCTCCATGAAGAGACAATAGTTATAACAATCGTTATAATGTGAGCTCGAAGAAAATGTTTCACATTTGCTGTTATAAATGATTGTTAGAGTCTGTCTCTTTGGTGGACCTAGTTTTCAAATCTCCCATTCATTGCAGTGCACATGTGTAGTGCTCCCATGAACAACTCAAATGAAGGAAGCATCTTTTCCATATTGGCTTCTCTGATACCATGATCAAGCTGCATCCTCTCTTTTCAGCTCATATTGTTGGGTTGGCTCTGCAGTTTGGCTCCAGTGCCTTGGCTGAAGGTTTTCATCCTTCACAACCTCGTGCAGCTTCCAATTTTGCTCTTCTTTGCCAGCAGTGATTCTCCTTGTCTCATTCTCCTTGTCCCATTCCCCTTGTCCCATTCCCCTTGTCCCATTCCAAAGCAGACAGAGGAAGCCCTGTCTTACAGACTGGTCCAGACATGGGGCTGCAGGTAACACTGCCAGGCAGAAATGAGTGAAGATAGGTGGGTCAGGAAACCCAACCATATGCAATCTTGTGTGAGGGTTGGAGAGAAGCAAACCAGATGAAGGTGTGCAGGGCTGTCTGCCCCTGGGAAGGCTGTGGGATACTCACAGGGAGGAAGGAAGCTGACTAAGGTGTTTCTGCAATACCCAGCCCTGCCCAGGCACACACAGGTTTTCCCAGATTCCTGGGGCTGTGCTCTGGCTGATCCCATCTCCCAGCACAGCTGTGTGATTCCAGGGGCTGTTGGCTGGAGGTGTGGGTGCTGTGCTGACCTGTCCCCCAGTGGGTGTTGAAACACTGAGAGATGCAGAGAGGCAGCACAAGAGGTAACATCATCCTTGATCCAATAGTACTCAATAAAGTCTTTGTAATTCTAATAAAGCTGATAAGATGGGTGGAAGCTCTTCAGTTCCCTTCTCTTTTTCCCAGCTTTTTGCTGCAGCTCTGTGAGACACAGTGAGTGTGTGGTTTCCAGCCATTCCCCAGTCTCTGGCCATGTTTGATCCCTACCCCACATCCTGTCTGAGTCATGTGGCATCATCTCCCTACCCAGGGGAACCCTTGGGCAGGGCTGCCCTGTCCCCTCCATACACGGCTCAGCCTGGGCATACAGAGCAGCAGGGTGAGCTCTGTGAACATGAGGAGAATCCAGGAGCAGCAGGAGCCACCAAACACACAGGCAGCCTCAGCCACACCAAACAGAATTGTAAAAACCGAGGAAAAAGTGAGGTGGCAATTAAAAAAAAATTATCTAAAAACCAATGCTTTAAAAGTCAGGTTGGAAGTATGAATAGTAGGATGAAACCAATATAATCTAATAATTTATGTACACATTCTAAACAGGAAAAAGGAACAGAGTGAAAAAGAATAGGAACAGAGTGAAAAAGAATAGGAAGGCCAAAGTGTAACACAGATAGTAGAGCCAATCTGCCATTTGAACATTTTTCAGTGGCTGCCTCTCAGAATGTTAGTTCTCCTTTTCTGTCAATTGGCTGAATATGTAAGAGGAGCTCTGCAAGCTCTAATAAAAGCCAAATCTCTTTTCTTGAGATAATTGTTACTGTCTATAATAGAGTTCTTAGGAATTGTAAATTGTATTGTTTAGCAGAAGACAAACTAGTTTGCCCTCTAACTATTCCCTCCGGGATATTCATTCAAGTGCATAATACATGAGGAAGAGTCTCATTTGTCATTTGTCGTTTCCTTCATTTTAAAAGTTCGGCTGTTTCACACCAGTTTAAATGTGAAAAGAGGCAAAAAGATACCATGGTAGTTTCTAATTGGATCATTTCTGAAATTCTGAAATCTTCAAGTCTTACTGTATTAAATTAATATTAGTTAATATTATTGTTGAAGACTCTTCCTGATTGTTGAATTCATTATTTATCCTATTAATGAACATACAGTATTTAGTTTTGGATGGTTCCCTTTGGGTTAAACTTCAGTGAAGTCAGTCTGCTAAGATAGCTGGTATTAGTGTACCTTTAAATGCTTGAAATTCCTGGGTTTATCCTTATCATCAAACATAAAGATGAACACACAGGCACTCATTGATAGCTCACTCTATTGGAAAGGAGAGAAAGTGTTGCTATGTAATCAGGTACATGAACTGTGGTACTGCAAATACATCAGTAGATGTATTTTTCAAGAGCTCCTGTTGTTTTTTCCCCAAGGCAGGCCTTCAAGTTTAGAATAACCCTTCATTTTCCTGGATCAAACCTGGTCCTCATTTTTGTTACTGTTATTCAGCACAATCACACACAGCTTGTCAGAGACTATCTTAAATTGAGGCTGGATCAAGAAATGAGCTGCTATAAAACACACAGCACTTTCTGGCCTGGCTTTTAAAATCACTCAATTGCATAAGGACTCAGTGATCATAATATTTCCCTTCATGCTCTCCCATGGGTTACTGAAGCAAATACAGCACCAAAGTGTGCTGGTGCAGTGGTGTGAGTGCCCCTGAACTGCCCATGCCCCATCGGTGCCAGTGGCTGTGACATTACACAGTAAGGGTGACACCACCTTCCCTGTGCCATCCCCACATTAATCCAGACAAGTGATGCTACTTTGTTTTCCAGTGCAAAGCACATCTGAATGTTTTTATAGAAGTTTTGAATAATATGAATATTCAAAGTAATTTTCTCTTTGATTTCCAAGAGATCTTTGGAAATAGAAGCCAAGCTTTGTGTAGTGTCTCTAAGTGCAGTAGTTCTTGGCCCATTTTTGCCTGTTCTGCTAAAACTTTGACTCGAGTTAATAGGGTAGGCTTATTTAATCTCTTTGTTAAAACTTCTGAGGAAAAGTTTCATAAAAATTGACCTTTCAGTAATAGGTCTGTGGCTTCTGATGTGATTTAATTTTCCTGAATCTGACATATTGAGAATTAAAATAGAATGACATTTTTTAGAACTGTCAGTAATTGCTGCTCTTATCAATCATCAGCCAGTGAGGCACCATCTGTATCAGCTAACTTTGCCATGGCCTGCAGCAGCTTTTTTTGCTTCATTTCCTTTGTACTTTCACAAAGTAATGAAGTTCTTAAGCTTCATCCCTCCGTTTCTGTTTGTAAAACTGATACCCTCCCCCCACATTTTCTGTCTTGCTCAAATGAAAGCTGAAACAGGCAGAGCATTTCTCCTTACCTTGCACTTATGAACACCCATGTTACTTTTAAACAATATTTCTGGCTGTATTTTAGTATCTCCACATTGCAGACCTGTGAGTCAGTTATAGTTTTTATGTCTGCATGTCCCAGAAGTCATGTTTAAAATCTCTTATTCTTCTTCTGTTATAATGCTTTTAATCAGACATCTGATAATCTTTGTTCTGAATTTGTTGTCAAGATCCTGCTTTGCTGCTAGACTGGGGCTCATATTCTTTAATTCACTGCAATTGCATCTATTTTCAGAGTCAACAGCAGTTGTAGCACATGCTTTAATCAATCTGTCCTAACACTAATCCTTTTAGTGGTGTTAGCAGACAGTGGAGAATTGATTATTAGTTTTGTTTTGCTGTGGTACATCTTATTGAAACATACAAAGGAACTTCCTCCTCCAGAGACCAGCAGCTTTTATGCAGGCCTTTCCTGAAGTGTGGTCAGTGTCCTGTGCTGCTCATGGGCACTTATTTTACATTTTGAGAAACTTGTTTCACATGTCTCCTGTAAGCTTCCATGATTTTTTTCTTGTTGGTGTCATTCATTGTTTTTAGAGCTGGAACATGGAGTTCTGTGATTCTTTCTATTGCTTTTCTCTCACAAGGAACTCTGACACACAGGTATGTTCCTCACTTTGATAATGTGGATCATCAGGTGCAGTCACTGTGCCTGCTTGCTGTCTGAGAAGCTGCATTTGAAACTTTCCCTCTGTGGATTCCTGACACTGATCCTGCGCCACCAATTTAAATTCAGATAAAAATTGGGCCCTGGCAGTGATGGGATAAGCATTGCCATCAACTATTCCAGAACAGTTCCCCTTGTCAATACTCATAATTATTTTTGATTGAAAAACTCCAGCAATATTCTATCAATTCAAGTTTCAATGATAAATCTGTTACCAACAGGAACACTGTTCCATGTTTGTACACTACACATCCCAGCAGTTGCTTGGTGAGCAGGTAGGGACTGTGTCAGGAAACAGGGTCTGGGGTAAGTTGCATGAAAAATGTGCCAGAGGCTTTTCTCAGTTTCATTACACCTGTTGTGAACTTGGCCAAGTGAGCTTGGCTTTGTGCAACAAATAATTTCCAGTGATAGGTTTCAAGCTACTATCAATTTGCCAGGGAAATAAGTTGGTTCAGCAGGGTGTAGACATATCTGAGCCAAATCCAGACAAATGGCTTGGCTAGAGCCCTGGTTTGCTGCTTCAAAATGCAAAGTAACCAGCAGGAACCACGAGGAGGGAGGGAATTCACAATTGTTTTAGTTTTACAGTCCATAACAGTGATGTCTTTAACTCCTGCCAGAGTAACCTGACCTTAACTTGGTTTTTCTCTCCTACTTACATTTGTACCTTCATCTCTCCCCCCTCATTCCCATTAGGTTACCCTAAACCCTGAACTACGTAACACAGAATTTAATGGCTCCCAGTTATAAAAACCTAGCCTATTCTCCTGCTAATTCTTTTCTAATTTTTCACTCTTGCAGATTCAAAAGGCACTGTTCTGATGTCATTTAGTCAGCCTTGGTCTTCAGCAACTTCAGACAACCTTCCAGCTGTCCTGCTGTGTTGTCAACATGAGAAGGAAAGCTTTTTTCTGATGGCATGAGGTCTATATAAAAATATCTTCCAGTACAGAGCCGGAGCAAGACTTAGGTATCAATCTGAGTTGGCAGGGTGGAGGTTTTTACATGTGACAGGCATCCTCAATAGCTAGGCTTTGTTAGACATGCACTTCTAAAATACAGATTTAGATGCTGGAAATGCAAAGAACAAAAAGTAACAGCTAAGACAAACCATAGAACAAGATATTAATTCAGAGGTGCTCTTTTTGAATTTAAATTTTTTTCTTCTTGTTTTTCTCATTATTTCAGAATTCAAATGTTTTCCTCTCTGTATGTAAAAATACTACCAGAGAAAAATTCTCTACCTTCTTTCACACTTCACACCTCTGATATTTTTATTTTCCTGTTACAGTCTCACACTTCTTCACAGAGTGAAAATTATCTGTAATCTGATTAATATTCATGTAGGTTTACTGCCATATCATGTACAATCTTTTATGTCAGTGATTCCCAAACCTTTTTTCACCAAGAATTCCTCTGGCATGCAACTCACCTTCCACCTCTGCTCATTCTTCCCATCCCACTGGTGCTACCTCGTTTTTCTCACCCACCTCCAGATCCCTTCTCTTTCCGCTGGATTCTGATACCCCCATTTCTTCCATTCCTCCCCTAAAGGCCCTTCCATCCCACCCTCATGTTTGTTTATCCTTCTCTTCCCAGCCAGGTTAGAATATCTCATTTGAAAGTACAAAATGCCTCAGTACCAGACTGCTGTGGGTTGGTGCTGATCTGCCACCCCTTGTTCCCAGCATGGTCCCTTTGGAAGCATTACAGTATCATCCATGGTGAATAAATATTTATCAAATTGAATCTAATGGTGGTGGAATTCTGTGGACCTAATCCTGAAATGTTCAGCTTGTCTATTTTCTGACAAAATTTGCACTAAAGTTAATGCCTCAAGATTTTTGTTACTGTTGTAATGTCACTGAGGAAGAGAAAAAGCTTGTCAGAAGCATTTATTTTTAGGTGGCAATGTATTTCTTTCTTAGATGAGGAGAATCAGCCAGAAACAATTATAATTGAGGAGATCTTTAGGCATTACAGGCATTACAGAGTGAATAAAGATGCATTTCTGTAAGAGTTTGATATGACAAGTTAGAAATCATTTTCACCTCTTTTAAATTACCAGCTGACATTCCCAGAGGCTTTGTCTTGGGTTTAAAAATCACAAAGAAGAATACTGTCCCCCCAAACCCCTCTCCTATGTAATTTCTTTCTTCTTTGCTTGCAATCAATCATTCTTTCAGTGAGGCTGATCTTATGTGCTGCTTCTTGGTTGCAGGATACTTCTTGCTGTATGATACTCAGGGCTCACCAGAACATGAGCATCCAATACAGATATTTTTGGTTCCAGACCTGGAATAACAGGCATATCATTCAAACCTAGAGTCCAACTTGATTTTCAAGAGCTAATGTTAATCATTTGAAGTTGGTTCTTTTGCTCAGTTTGCAGTTCTTGAGAATTTTTGTTCTATAAAAATGATTTCTTTTATGCTGGCCTAAACAAGAGAGAATTAGGACAAGGTAATTGTGCATAGTCAGAGCTATTGCCTGAGAATATCTCCTATCCCGTGGAATCTCTTTCTATTAAACCTGGTTTGTTCTACAGACTTGTTGACAACAGAGTCAAGGTTAGGGAAACTGATTGTAATCCACTAGTCTGGGCACTCATCTGGCATGTTGGAAAACCAAACATGTGTTTCAGCCCCACAGGCATAAAGCTTTCTGTTAGAGTGGCAGAGGTGAATTAGGGATGACTCCAGCACATTACAGAAAATTGCATTAGCATATGTGACACAGAGAGGGTTAAGTATAATTACTGTAGCTGTACACAGCAAAGTCTAGATGGCTCAAAACACAGTGGGACAAATGCTATTCCCACTGAGTAAACTTCGTGTGCCTGGAGAAACAGATTCCAGTGTCCCTTTGGTTTGTGTATTCTGAATATTTGCTTGGCACACTTTTTCACTGAAGCCAGTCTGTAGCACAGATGTGGGGTTAATGATAGATTCATATTAAGCCCTGGATGAAATCCAGGATTTGAGAATTCAGATCTGATATGCCCCAAAATGCTTACAGGCTGAACAAAACCCCTTTGCTTCATTCACATGGGAATTTTTTAGGCTCTCAGTGGCTGCAGTTTGGATGATCAAACAGGTTGCCACACCTGTATGTTTGCCAGGGAACAAGGGAGTGAAAAATACATGAAGACGGAATTTTTGGAACCACAGCAGTAAAGTATCTCAGTGTAGTTCTCAGTCTAGAATATGAATAGTTGCTGCCCATCCAGCAGAGATTCATGTAAAATTGAAACAACTCAGACTTTCTAAGGCATTTATTAAGGGCATATTTTAAGCCCTTTTTAAAAAATGTTCAGCTTTTAGTTTAAGCTTTAAATAAGTTGATTTGAACCACTTCTGAGTACACTGTGTCCCTCCACTACCTGTTTCTTGGGGGAACAGGAAGATTCACAAACCCTTTCTTTGGAAAGTGAATGCCATCTTGACAGCAGCAATTAAACTTTTCACTGCTGACTAAATCTAAATGAGGGACTTAGGTGTTATGGCAAATAGCAAATGATGCTGATGGTGTAATCCTGTAAACTTGGTGCACTTTCACATTTCTAAAAGCTCTTATTACCAGCATATTATGCCTTTGTGCATAGCCCTCTAAATGCTCTAATGTGCAGGTAAATTTATTAGATTTACGGTCTTTCCTGTCTCCATTTTACTAGATATTTTCTTTTTTTTCATAATCCCTCAGAAAAAATAGATGCAACCTCATCAGTCCTTAACCTTGTGTTTTGTTACTTGTTAGCTGGCCTTGTGTGTTGTTTTTCAATACTAAGACTCCCTTTCAAACTGCATGAACATGTGACTAATTCACTCCGCGTTTGTATTTGCTGGAACGTGCCTATTGTTTCCACATCCTGCTCATACAAGAATGTTTCACAGTTTCTTTATGCTGGAAGTAGGTTGTTCATGAACTCTAAGGTGGCAGAAATCTTCCTTTCTCATCTTTCCCTGTGTCCTCACCTCACAGGCGCTGTGCTGCACTAGTGGGGTGACTCTGTGACTGCCAAGGGCAGGAGCTGTGGGTTCAGCCCCAGTGGTTCCTCCTTACAGTGATCCAGCTGGACACACCAATCTTGCTGAAATTAGTGGCTTACTGGAGCCAGAGCTGTGTGCACTGCAGGACTCCAGGTTCTGCCACAGCCCTACAGGAACTCTTCAGTCTTTAAATTAATCTGCTCTATTCTTTTAACAATGGAAACTAAATGCATCGTGCTAAAATCACATCAATGCCACCAGATCAGTCACCAGAGGTCCCCTGGTCTCTTCCTAGCAAGGCTTTTGTTTAGACATTCCCTACAAGCAGCCAAATGATCCAACTCAGTAACAACTAATAAAGCCAGCACCCCTTAAAAATTTCCCCAGGGAATCTTTTTAAATTGAACAGGGAGTAATAAATCTTGTGGTGTCAATAATGCCAAAAATGCTAATTTGGTTGACTCTGCCGCCTCAAGTGATGTCCCAAATGCAGTTCTGGGAAGATGGCTGCTGCTTGGATTCACTCTCGTGCTCTCTGCCTGCAGCACCAGTTTGAGATCCGTGGCAAGGGCTATAGGAGATGGGCTGTGTAACAAAGGAGTGTTCTGGTGAGGGTTGCTTTCTCAACCTTTTAAATCTCAACTACTGATACTGATGCTCTTAAATTAAAATCACACGGCAAGGATGAATGTGCTGATAAGATGTTCTCAGATGGCTGATACAGTCCTTGCACGCAGCAGAAATGTGTCCATCTGCTGAGCATAGCAGGAGTCTGATTTACCATTCCACACAAAGCTGGTTTAACACCAGTATCAATAACATAACTTTATTATGCAAACTGTGTGGTAAAGGATTTTATGATGTAAATTTAGTCTATTAAGGGCATTTCTGTGAATAAATGATTCTAGATGTTCTTTTCATTCTTGTTAGCACGAATTTTTTTTCACAGATGTCGTTTTTGGGCATTAGACAGGTTTTTTTTGTCCTGTTGTTGTGAAAGGAGTACTGCAAGTACTGACATTAAACATTTTGGGAAATTTGTTCTGTTCTTTTTATAATAAGGCAAAGCAGTCCTGCCAGAACTCAAATTTTCCAGTGACTTAAATTTCTGTTTTATTGTGTTATTTCTTAGGTGCTTGACCTCATCCTAAAGAAACCAATTAAGGCACTACTCCTAAAGTCACAATTGCATACTTATGCCCTATAATCATGCTTTTATTTGTTCATTTTACTTTTTCTATCTGCAGTGGAAAGAAATTGACAGCTTTAATGTGACTACTAAAATAGGTGTTTTCAATACAAATTTGTGATTGAGATGAAAAATGCTAAAAAGTTCTCATTATGTGATATTTGTTTCTGGGCTTTTGTTGGGCACGAGAGCAGCCAAAAGACGGTGCATTTTTAATGATGAGGGTGGTAGAACACTGGCACGGATTGTCCAGAGGCTTTGTGGATGCTCCATTGCTGGAAGTGTTAAAGGCCAGATTGGAAGGGGCTTTGAGTAGCCTGGTCTAGTGAAGATGTCCCTGTCCGTGGCAGGAGGTTGGAACGAGGGGGTCTTTCAGGTCCCATCCAACCCAAGCCATACTATGATTCTGTGTCCCAGCCTGGCTCCTCTCTGCCCATCCCCCTGGGGGTGCCCGATGCCCAGGGCTGGGGCTGCCCCTGTGCCCTTTTCCTGCCTGATTCCAATGGGGTGAAGTTCAACAAGGCCCAAGTGCAGGTCCTGCCCTTTGGCCACACCAATCCCCTGCAGCGTTTCAGGCTGGGCACAGAGTGGCTGGAGAGCAGCCAGGCAGAAAGGGACCTGGGGGAACTGAGTGTCAGGAAGCTCTACAGGAGCCAACAGTGTGCCCAGGTGGCCAAGAAGGCCAATGGGATCCTGGCCTGGATCAAACATTGCGTGGCCAGCAGGCCACACCTTGAGTGTTGTGTTCAGTTCTGGGCCCCTCAGTCCAGGAAAGATACTGAGGGTCTGGAGCGGGGCCAGAGAAGAGAAACAAGGCTGATGAAGGGACTGGAGCACAAGTGCTGTGGGGAAAGGCTGAGGGAGCTGGGGGTGTTTTGCCTGGAGAAGAGGAGGCTCAGAGGTGACCTCAGCACTGTCTAGAACTACCTGAAGGGAAGTTCTGGCCTGGTGGGTGTTGGTCTCTTCTCCCAGGCAGGAGAACAAGAGGGCACGGGCTCAAGTTCTTCCAGGGGAGGTTTAGTTTGGATATTAGGAAGGAATTCTTTCCAGAGAGAGTGCTCAGGCATTGGAATGGGCTGCCCAGAGAGGGGATGGATTCTCTGCCCCTAGAGGTGTTTAAGGTGAGACTGGATGTTGTACTCAGTGCCATGGCCTGGTAATCCCATTAGTGTTGGATCAAGGGTTGGATTGATGATCTCAGAGGTCTCTTCCAGCCCAGTTTACTCCATGATTCCACGAAACCAGCGAGATTCTCACAGCGGGACACGCCGAGAGTGTGCGGGGCTGTGCCGCGGGGAGCCGCCAGGGGGCGCTGTCAGCCCGCGCACCAGGCGGGAAACGGACGCGTGGCGGGAGGCGGGGGGGGGGGGGCAGTGTCCGTGAGGAGCAGTGTCTGCGAGGGGCAGTATCTGTGAGGGGCAGTGTCCGTGAGGGGCAGTGTCTGTGAGGGGCAGTGTCTGTCCGTGAGGGGCAGTGTCTGTGAGGGGCAGCGTCTGTGAGGGGCAGTATCCGTGAGGGGCAGTGTCCGTGAGGGGCAGTGTCTGTGAGGGCCAGTGTCTGTCTGTGAGGGGCAGTGTCTGTGAGGGGCAGCGTCTGTGAGGGGCAGTCTCTGTCCGTGAGGGGCAGTGTCCGTGAGGGGCAGTGTCTGTCCGTGAGGGGCAGTGTCTGTGAGGAGCAGTGTCCGTGAGGGGCAGTGTATGTGAGGGGCAGTGTCTGTCTGTGCCGGGCAGTGTCCGTGAGGAGCAGTGTCTGTGAGGGGCAGTGTCTGTTTGTGAGGGGCAGTATCTGTGAGGGGCAGTGTCCGTGAGGGGCAGTGTCTGTGAGGGGCAGTGTCTGTCCGTGAGGAGCAGTGTCCGTGAGGGGCAGTGTCTGTGAGGGGCAGTATCCGTGAGGAGCAGTGTCTGTTCGTGAGGTGCAGTGTCTGTGAGGGGCAGTATCTGTGAGGGGCAGTGTCTGTCCGTGAGAGGCAGTGTCTGTGAGGAGCAGTGTCTGTGAGGGGCAGCGTCTGTGAGGGGCAGTGTCTGTCCGTGAGGGGCAGTGTCCGTGAGGGGCAGTGTCTGTCCGTGAGAGGCAGTGTCTGTGAGGGGCAGTGTCTGTGAGGGGCAGCGTCTGTGAGGGGCAGTGTCTGTCTGTGCAGGGCAGTGTCCGTCTGTGCGGGGCAGTGTCCGTGAGGAGCAGTGTCTGAGGGGCATTATCTGTGAGGGGCAGTGTCCGTGAGGGGCAGTGTCTGTGAGGGGCAGTGTCTGTCTGTGAGAGGCAGTGTCTGTGAGGGGCAGTGTCCGTGAGGTGCAGTGTCCGTGAGGTGCAGTGTCCGTGAGGTGCAGTGTCCGTGAGGAGCAGTGTCTGTGAGGGGCAGTATCTGTGAGGGGCAGTATCTGTGAGGGGCAGTATCCGTGAGGAGCAGTGTCTGTCTGTGAGGTGCAGTGTCTGTGAGGGGCAGTGTCTGTTTGTGAGGGGCAGTATCTGTGAGGGGCAGTGTCCGTGAGGGGCAGTGTCTGTCCATGAGGGGCAGTGTCTGTGAGGGGCAGTGTCTGTGAGGGGCACTGTCTGTCCGTGAGGGGCAGTGGGTGTGAGGGGCAGTGGGTGTGAGGGGCAGTGTCTGTCCGTGAGGGGCAGTGTCCGTGAGGGGCAGTGTCCGTGAGGGGCAGTATCTGTGAGGGGCAGTGTCCGTGAGGGGCAGTGTCCGTGAGGGGCAGTGTCCGTGAGGGACAGTATCTGTGAGGGGCAGTGTCTGTGAGGGGCAGTGTCTGTCTGTGAGGGGCAGCGTCTGTGAGGGGCAGTGTCTGTGAGGGACAGTGTCTGTGAGGGCCAGTGTACATAGCAGGCCATGCAGATGCAGCCCCATGCAGCCATCGGATCGCTAGGGCTGGAGAAACCCTCCGAGCTCACCACATCCCACCACAGCCATGTGCCTACACGCCGCATCTACATACCTCTAAATACGTCCCAGGCATGGTGACTGCCGTTTCCCTGGGCAGTCTGTGCCGGGGCTGGACAACCCTCTCTGAGAAATCTTTTTTTTCTTGTTAATTACCCCTTGCGAGGTAAAACATAACACTCCTTTTTGTTTTAAAACATTTTAAAGGCCTGAGATGGCTCAAGGACAGTGAATGATTCTAACAGAAACTTTCTAATCTCGGCACATTTCTCAGGTGAGAGTGGAAGTCGTTCTAACCACAGAGTGGATGCCAGCATCATTTGTGGAGCAGGTCTGTTTCCAGAAGAGGCCATGGCTGTGAGAAGCGCTACTGCTGGCCTTGGTTAGTGATCCTTGCACCAGGTAATGCCAGTGCCATGGCCGTGGGGTGAGATTCCTTCTGCCATAATCACCAGCCCTGCCAAAAGGGACTTGGGGGTGGATGAGAGGCTGGACATGGCCAGCCCCGAGCACTTGCGGCCCCAAAAGCCGACCTTGTGCTGGGCTGCATCCGAAGTGGTGTGGGCAGCAGGGAGAGGGTGGGAATGGGGGGGATTCTCCTCCTCTACTCTGCTCCCGTGGGACCCCACCTGGAGCGCTGCACAGTGCTCACAAGCACAGCCAGAGGGCTGCAGCACCTCAGCTATGGAGGCAGGCTGAGAGAAGTGGGGTTTATCAGTCTGGAAAAGAGGTGGCTCCAGGGAGACCTAACACGTTCCAGTACCTAAAGGGACTACAGGAGAGCTGTCGATGGTCTTTTGATAAAGACATGTAGGGATAGGACAAGGGGGAATGGCTTCATACTGAAAGAGGGCAGGTTTGATATGGGGTATTGGGAAGGGAGTGGAGAAGCCCTGGCACAGGTTGCCAGAGAATCTATGGATGCTCCATTCCTGGAAGTGTTCAAGGCCAACAGTCTGGTCTAGCTGAAGATGTCCCTCCTCATTGCAGGATGGTTGGACTAGATGAACTTTAAAGGTCCCTTCAGAACAAACTGTTCTATGATTCTATGATAAAATCACACAGAACAGAGCTCTTCTCTGCTGAGAGCCCAGAAGTGCCTGTGTCCACATGGGCTGTGTCTCTGGGTAGTGGCTGTTAAAGAGAAGGGTGTTGTGGGCACTGTCCTGCATGCTTTGTAATTCACCTTGCCTTTACTTTGCCTTGAAAATGTGTTGCCTTGGCACAATACTATTCTGAGGTACTAAGTTGTAATTTACCTTTTAAAGATGTAAATCATTCACATCATACATGTCCATTCCTGTTTTTTATCTGAAGTTTTTCTTGATAAGAGGCATAAGGCTCAAAGTTTCAAGATTCTTTTGTATTACCAGTCTTCTCAGGATGGTTCAGCAGCAGCCTGAATATTGCAACAGCAAAGATTACAGGCTCTTATCAGACAAAGCCAGCACGGGCAAGCACCTAATTGTCAGAAAGGACACAAACCTCATCAAATTCCAATACTGCAGCTGGTCATTATTTTAAAATCTAATATTGACAACCATTTATTTTTTCCCCACACTTGCTCCCAGAAGTATTCCTGAACAACATTTATTTAGAAGTTTAAGTTCTCTTTCTGTGGTATTTTTCCATCTGAGTGATCCTGTTGAGTTTGCAAACATGGTATCCTAGCTTTCCATCTTCCAAAATCAGGTGTGAATACCAGTAATTAGTTTATCACTAATGACTACATAACTATACCTGAATGATGGTACTAATTTGTCATGAGGTATGTGTTGTATGAAATGGGAAAAGGTTATTTGCAACAAGTTAGATGAATGCAGTCTTTTTAGACAAGGTACCTGATACTATTTGGAAACAAAAGCAGAATTCCTAGTACCAGACCGGTTTCTGAAAGTCAGTATATTTATATTATTGTCTCTACTAGATTCTTAGTGATCTGCTAGATCCTTGAATGTTGCTGTGCTTTAGGGTATACATATATTTAATTTTTTTTTCCGAATAATAAATTTTTAGAGACTTGGTCTAAGTGTGCATACGTGTGCATGTGTGTGTGCATATGTTTGTGTGTGTTCATATTTGTGTGTGTACAGACGTGTGTGTGCATACATGTGTGTGCACATACATGTGTATATGCATGTGTGTGTGCACGTGTGTGTGAATACATGTGTGTGCAGACGTGTGTGTGCAGACGTGTGTGTGCACATGTGTGTGTGAATATGTGTGTGTGTGCACGTCTGTGTGCCTGAATACGTGTGTGTGTGCAGACATTTGTGTGCATACATATGTGTATGCATGAGTGTGTGTGCATATGTGTGTGTGTTCATACGTGTATGTGCACATGTGTGTTAATACATGTGTGTGTGCAGACCTGTGTGTGCATACATGTGTGTGCATACGAGTGTGTGTGTATATGTATGTGTGTGTGCATATGTGTGTGTGTGTGCATACGTGTGTGCACGTGTGTGCGTGAATACCTGTGTGTGCAGATGTGTGTGTGCATACGAGTGTGTGTGCATATGTATGTGTGTGCATGTGTTTGTGCATATGTGTGTGTGCATACATGTGTGTGTGTGAATACGTGTGTGTGTGTGCGCAGACCTGTGTGTGCATACGTGTGTGTGCACATGTGTGTCCGTGAATGTGTGTGTGTGCAGACTTGTGTGTGTGTGTGTGTTTTTCTTGTTGGTTTCTGAAGTGATAGATGATGAAACAACATCAAGACTAAAGGTCTCTTTCAGACATGAAGAAAATAGCAAATACTTTTTTTTCCAGAAGCATCTTGCAAACTGCTACTTGAAGCCTTGCTATTGCTAAAATTACTGAAACCTGATATTTTATTTAGTCAGTGAAATGTCATAGCTAAGTAATTTGTTTCTTCTTACTGGGATTGTTTTTACTCCCTGGTAGTTTATGTTGTTAGTTTGGTGTTCTTTACATCTGAACTACAGGTGAGTTACAGCAGTTAAGGATTTGGCTTAGAAACTTCAATTTAATTTCCTCATCTTATTCCATTAAGTATAACTTAGTTTCTATATATTTAACATAAGACGGCAAACTACACTCCATGCCTGAGAACGTTTCTTCCTTCCTTACATACCTAGTACCAGATTTCAGTGCTGGTTAGAGATAAAATGGAATATGGATCAGATTGATACCCTACCCTCATATTTTGGGGATAAAATTCAAGTGCTGACCTTTTAAATAATGCCCTGTTTAATTTTGCTTTAAATTCAATGAAGAGAAAGGTCTATCCATTGGACAGTGCTGGGTGTTGCTGCAGTGGGTATGTTTCTGTTCTGTCTGTGGTGATTCCTGTGAAATGCTATTAACAGCAAAGATTACTGAGTACAGTTTGGATGGTTGCCTTGCTATTGCATTAATGTTTCATTTAAGTAGCAGATTGCCAGACACAAACTGTATATAATCTCATTCCCTGTTTGTGCAATAGATGTGTCTCTGAGTATGGCTTTGTAGATTCATTTAGCACCTAATACACTTTTAATGAAAGATTTTTTCAGCATCTCTTTGTAAGGCTTGCGATGCAATGACTTTTCATAGTGCTTGATAGAGGAGGTATTTATAATTTTCAACATAGTTATGCAAGTCAGATATTAAGTTTACTGGAGGGAGAGGGGAGAAGCAGGAAAAATGAAAGTGAATTGGGTCAGAAACCTCTCAAATAATCCAATACAGCCTCATGGCATTTCATGCTGCTCTTTGTGCTGAAGAGCATGAGCTACACTGATGAGCTCTTTCTGCTGGAGAGCTCAATGCAGGACTAGTCAAAGCTGCATCCAGCTGTGTACCTCATGGAAACCTATCTGACAAAATACCTAACAAGGCCACTGACTTCTCACAATTCCAAAAGAATAGAATTAAGTGTGGGAAGAAATCAGTTCTCCCGCACACTAACTAATGTTAACAGGATACAGAAACCATTTGTGTGTCTGTCTGTGTCAGGCTAACCTGCTTGAAAACCTACTGCTTGTGCTGTAAATCCCTGCTCATTTCTGGTTTAGGAAACAATACCGAGGTGATGGCCATGGGGAAATTGCTCTGAGCAGAGCAGTCAAGAAGAATGGAGGCAATAAGAGGGATTTGCACCTGACTTTGGAAATCTGAACTGAAGCAGACAGCTGTTAGACAGAAATCTAATGGCTTGCTGTTCAAATGTAGCCTGTAGTTAGGGTGATTTGGAATGTTAGACCAGACCATGAGCCAAAATAAATTTAACTGGAAAAAATGGTGTTAATGTTTCTCTAGCACTATTTAAAAAAAACTTGTCAAAGATACGGTTTTAATATACTGGATGTATTACATCACATTTGTTGGTAGCAGATGGAGAACAGCCTGTTTCTCAATTGGTTTAACTCATGTTAGTGAACTAGTGTAATCTGTACAGGAGTGAGATATTGTTTAGAAATATATGAATTTAAATGGCTCAATATTATCCAAGTACCAGAACTAAAATGGAAAAACCTGACAAATAGTAATGGGATACAATATTTAAATGATTATAAATCGTTATGTTTCAGGACGTATTAATCCTGAGCTTAAACCAGGATTTTCTTACTGAGCCTGTTATTCAGAATTTTTAGTTAGAATTTCCTATACCTCTTCTATCCTGTTCTGTGTCATGTAACTCATAATGGCTACCACCAAGAAGAGGGCATAAAACTACATGAACTGTTGGTTTGATTCAGTAAATAATGTATTTTTCTTCTCTGGCAGCAAATGCTTCCAGAGCGTATGGGGTGAAATGGCAATAAAAGACAAGTGGGGAAAAAATTCAGCCAAAAATCTGTAGCAGTTCTTCCTTTTCTAGGAGATAAAATAATCATGGGAAATTCTCCTGTCTGTTTTTGTAGACCATGAGACAGCAGGTAGATATAAATAAGATGAAATATTTGATAACTTTTTCCTCTCTTAAATTCCTTCATAATTATCTACAGCAGGTGACAGGGCCTAATAAATATTGTTCCTGGTGGAATTTTGAACCATGAATTTACTGAATGTGTTCACTAGTGAGCCCATGCTTCAGATCCTTGCTTTGGTGGACCACACTTAATAAGAAACCTAAAAAATTGAACTGCTCATGACAGTTCTATTATATATTTTCCTTTTTTTAATTGTAGGCTTTTTGTTGTTGTTGGGATTTTTGTTTTGTTTTGGTTTTGGTTTGTTTCTTTTAATTTAATGAGCTTAAATATATCATGAACTTACTCTTTTCCTCCTGTGTGTCAGGATCTGGATGCTGGCCCTTTGATGAGGGTAGCTGTATCTGATTATTCTTCAGTAACTTTCTTTTCTCTCTTATTCCAGAGTTTGCATTTACTCAGCCTTGTTCAGATACCAAGCCAAAGTAACAATTAATTCATGACTTGGTTTTCGTGGGCTTCACATTCTACATGCAGTAATTAGATAATCCTGGGAGGATTCCAGCTAGTTAAGTGCCTTATGAACTGGAAAGAGTGGGCAAATGCAGCACCATGTGTCATTTTCCTTCAGAAGGAAGGTAGTTTCACCCTACCATTTCCTTTATAGGTAGTAGCCTGTAATTGCAAAAGAATTATGTTCATCTTTCTTTCCCATCTTACAGGGTGGAGACCCACATGCCCCAATTTCTTACCTAGTATAGGTGTTCATGGTTAGTATAGTGGGGAATGGCTCTTCAACCATCCTGTTGAACCTACATTGTAGTACAGAAATGAACTGAGGATTCCCTGGGCCAGTAAGATAAGAGGGTGTAACACAGCTCTGTGGGTAGGGCACTATGTGATAGATGGATAGCTTGAGTTCTGCTCCAAGGATTCATATTTGATTCAATGCTGTTTCTTCATCTCCCCTTTCAACTGTGTTTCAAAAGGAAAAGGATAGTCCCAGCTTAGCTATTTCAAAGACAGGTCACAGACCCCTTCTTCCAGGAAAGGGCTAAAAGCTGTGCATCTGCAGTAGATAAAAGCATTTTCCTGCAAAATGTGAAGCACAGAGTAGATCAGGGTCAAATGTATCCTTGTGCTTAATATTTCCTAAAACTGATGTTTCCAAAATCACCTCCTCGTCCTCTTTCCTCCACAACACAGAATGAATTCTTGAAACACACCTCTCAGGAGCGTGGGGAGGCCCAGGAAAGATTAGTGACTCCATGTTTGTTTTTTGCTTCTTTCTCCATGGTTCCCATGTTAAAAGCGTACACTTGTTCCTGCAGGCTGACCATGGTAGAGGAAGGCACGAGGAGGACTCAGGGCTCCAGCGGGCCTGTCTTCCTGGCAGCAGGAGAACAGGGGCACAGAGAGCTCCTGGGTGGGGATGCTCAGTCTGTCCTGGCAGCAGGAGAACAGGGGCACAGAGAGCTCCTGGGTGGGGATGCTCAGTCTGTCCTGGCAGCAGGAGAACAGGAGCACGGAGAGCTCTTGGGTGAGGATGCTCAGCCTGTCCTGGCAGCAGGAGAACAGGGGCACAGAGAGCTCCTGGGTGGGGATGCTCAGTCTGTCCTGGCAGCAGGAGAACAGGAGCACGGAGAGCTCTTGGGTGAGGATGCTCAGCCTGTCCTGGCAGCAGGAGAACAGGGACACAGAGAGCTCCTGGGTGAGGATGCTCAGCCTGTCCTGCCCATCTCCAGCCTGGCTCTGCACGGGCTGTGCCATCACTGCCGGCAGGTCTGTGCTTACCCAGTGGGATAAGGCAGCAGTGAAAAAAGGGCATTTCCACAAATGCCCATTGTGAATGGGGACACAAGGCCAAAGGTTAGTGATGGAAGGCCACACAAGTCCTCTTTAGAGCAAATTTGGAAAGAGCTGAGCTCTCCTGACCTCTTGACAATAAAAGCCGGTGCGCAAGGCCCTTTTTGCTGGAGCTTAGGCATTTGAGAGTTTTTGTGCAGGACAGAACCATGGATGGGTGAAACAGGAGATGAGGCTAGAGCTAGAGCAAGCCTCAGAAGGGAAGGGAGTGAACTTGTGAGAGAGTGGACACAGGAAACAAGAAGTTGGAGACAGGAAGAAGGACAGAATCAACTTTAGACCAACAATAATACTGGTGTGTAGCTTTAGTACCACCTATGCATTTTAAACATCCTTGGATGCCTTTCTTGAGATACTTAATTCTCCTCCTTCACTGCTTGTGATACTGTGTGAGAGGAGAAAAGGCTAAAGGTGAAACAGAGGAAAGCAGGGCTGAGGGTTGGACTCAATGCTCCTGATGAGTCCCTTTCAGATCAGCACATTCTCTGGTTCTGTGACAGCAGCATGGTTTAGCAGAGACATTTACACTGGTGTACTGTATAGTGCTGGTTGCTGATTGCTTTATTCAGGTTTTCGTTTGCCCTATGGTTGTTTTTCTACATTTTTTTCCAAACCAGAATTAGATGTTCTGCCAGCTAGCAGAGAAAACAAGACTAATGCATCATCTTCAACCTGGTAGCTGACCTTCATCTTATAAATAAGAAAAGAATATCCATTTAATTTACTTTGTTGGTGTGGTGAGGGGCTCTGGCTGCACTGCAAAGCCGTCTGAGAAAATGAGTTGAGTGTTTCAGCTGACATTCATGTCTGATTCTAGGTCATCAAGGTATTCAAATGTAAACTGAATGACTTGAGGTATGATAAATAAAAGAAGGTTTTTTTATTGAGCAAATTCTAACTTCACTATATTTTGAACTAGGCTTGAAATAGTTACATTGCAAAAAAAATGCACAGTGACATACAAGGGCAAAACTGCAGATTTTTTCTAATTTACCTTGTATCTCAAAATATTTACATTATCACATGAAACAATGAAAGGGGATATAATGACCTTGCAACATGTTTGTGATACTACCAAAGGTATTTTCTCACAAGTGAAGGTCCTCTGACAGAAGACTAAACATATTCAAAACATATTCAAATTCAAATATTGATACAGGTAAAAGTATCATGATAATGAAAGTAGCTGTCAGGACTACACTGTTTTGAAAGGTGGTAGAACTGTGGGAAGGCATTTTGGTGATGATGAATGAATCTTTTTGCATAGGGCTGGAGAACAGTCTGAAGTGATATCATTTATCTGGTTGCATCGTTAGAGAAGTGTGTTGGAACATGTTGCCTCTGTTCTTGTGAGTTGTGCTTCTTCTTCAGTTTTGCTTCCTTTCCTACTGTCCCTACTCTTTCCCCACCTCCAGCACAAGAGGAAGAGGATATGAGACTGGTTTCTTAGTATCTGTGCATGTTAAAAGCAACACATGATATGTAGAAACTTATTAGCCTGGATATATTGGTTTGTAAAGCTTTAAAAGACTTTTGAATTTCTTGTATCCCAATTTCTACACAGGCCCAAGGCCTTTCAAACTTGGCTTGATGAAGATTGTTTCATGGGTGTAAGTAAAAAAATAATGAAATAAAATAATGTCAAATGCATGGTCCTGTTACTCATAGTGTGTGGATAATGACCTGACTGAGACTACATCAGCTCTGACATTTACTGTGCCTGGTTTGTGTATCTTTTTTGTCAGGGTTTTACCTTTTGGGCCAGCTTTTCCTATTAGGGTACTGTGTTTCAAGTAGTCAATTAAGTACCATATGGTGAGTCCCTTTCAATTTAGTATCACATTTTTATTCACTTGCTTTCCTTCTATCTCTTTCTGTTTTATTTTTTATTAGAAAAGCAAATACTTGACCTCTTTTCTTACCTTAATTACAAATTTGTCATACTAAAATTATGAGGGAAGGGAGCAGATTTTATGACATTTCATGAATATTTGGCCTGAACTTCAGAAAACAATGGTGAGATCAAAGTCTGTTTTTAATAAATTTCCAATATCTTTTCAGCATGTCCTTTATCCTGTCATCTGATATTGCAGTTGTCCCCAATGAGCAGAAGTATGTCCTGTCATGGTTTAAATAATATATCACCCAGTCCTCTGCTTCACGTCTTTTCTGTACATGGACAAGGACTCTGAAACACTTAAGACTAGTTTAGGCTTTCAAAGGCATTCTAGGAGCTGTAGTTCCTGTACCTCAGGAAACAAAACCTTGTCTGACTCATGGAACTGAGAGAAGAAAAGGTCCCTTAAATGATCTGGGATTTCTCACAGTGAATACAACAGTGTCTTCTGCTCTGAAGAAGTTTCTTCTTTCAGTATTGTAACTACCAAATAAAAATGCCCCTAAGCCTACCTTTTTGAGATTATTCTGTAAATTCATGCAATTTGCAATCAGGATTTTTTCTCATATTTGGCCCATTTTTCCCCCCCCATTTCAACTGCACACCTTTAGGATGCCAAGTCTTCCTTTTGAGAAAAAAGAAATTCAGTCATATATTACTGGTGATTTCTCTGTTCACATTTCCCTTACCTTTTTCCTTATCTGATGAACTGACAACATTTTGAGGTATCATTTTGGTCTGCCCCAGTACTGATTTCATCCTGATAACTCCCTTGGCCTCTCTTAGGACTTGTGGCTCAATTCAAGCCAGACGCTTGTTTTGCACAGTCATATTTTATGCTTTCAAAACTAAGTCCAGCCCAGGTCTTAATTAGCAATGACATATTCCCTGAACTCTGGGTTGGTAAGAGAAGATAAACAACTCTAGGTTGGTAAGTAGAAGATAAACAGCAGTTGCAGCATCCTTGGCCAGCAATCATGCCCTCAATGCCTGTGCTTGATATGCAGACATAGTCCCTAAGCTGCTTATGCTCCTGTCCATCTGCTGAGATGGCAGAGTGCCTTGTCACAAGTTGTTTGGACTCCTGCCTCGAGCGCAGAGGTGCCAGGCAATGATCAGCAGCCTGCATGACAATGCAGGCATCATTTCTTCTAAAAGAACAGCTCCTTTAAGCAATTAGTATATTACAGGCTGCTACCCTGGGCCTCTTAGAGCATCTTTACACCTGTTGATCATTACGTGCCAAGAACAGAGTCCATGAGCCGTGGAACCAGCGAGCAGCCCGACCAGGGCAGTGTGGGTTTGAGCTGCCAAGGAGACAGGTTGCGCTGCCGCAGGGGGATGGAAGCTCATCAGCAGTTCTCAGGGTGTCCGAAACAGATCTCAGCAGGCCAGAACTGCCTGGAGGCATATCCAATACAGTCGATTCAATGGCCCCAAGTAGCGACTGAAACAAAGTACCAGCAACAGCACCTGTGTGACAGCTTTCCTCACAGAATTGGTAATTAAATCAAGCAAAACCAGGGAAGCTTTGTGCTACGCTCTTCAAAGGAAATAGAAGACTCTGACCTTATTCTTCCCGCTGAATAGACACACCTGTAAAGGCAAAGGTACAGTAGGAAAAGAAGGTAAAATTCATTTTTTGTAGGCATAATTAGGTAACCCTACAGAGAGGTGGGGTTCAGTACAGCAGTACTAAACCACTTCGCTAGCAGAAAAAACAAAGAAGAAGGAGGAAATTCTGAATATTGCTCTGTGCAAGTGCAAAAGGGGTAAGCACTGAAAGGCAAACCCACTTTCAGTATCTGCCCCTCAGATTGGGGTACAGTAGCTGCATGACAGCAGGAGCAATTCTGTCAGCTGGGGCTACTAAACCTGTTTCTCTTCTGTCTTGAGATGCCTTTAGATCACCACAAGCCACTTGTTTTGGAAGGAAGTCCAGAAGCAGCTTGTGACCCATTCTGCCAGCCTCATGCTATCCAAAGGTCAAATCTATAAGCTAGGATTTTTTTGACAAAAACTATTTTTGGGAAATGAAGCCTCAACAACTTTTCTAAGCATTGACCCAGTTAGCTCAGGTCAAAAATTAAAAACTGGTATATATATATATATATATATATATATATATATATATATATATTCTGTTGAACTGAAAAAGAATGCTTTTCTTTATTTTTAAACTGCACTGCAAAACATTTTAAAATGAACAGATTTTGGCCATGCTAGTAATTTTTAGAATTAATTGAAAGTTCATGAAATATTAACCTGAGTGGGTCTCAAAACATAATTTCATTTTTATTTTTCATGTACACCAGAGAAGTACAATCAGTTGTATGTGTACTTCTCAGCATTAGCCTTGGTGTAATTTTAAAGCTTTGAGTTGCTGGAGTGGACAAAAGGACTTGTGAGAGCTTCTGTGTGTTTTCAAGGATGTACAGTGAGCTGAAGGGCTGTTACCAGTCTGCTCTGGGTTACGTGCAGCTGTCACAGTCTGTGCCAGGTCTCACTGGGATCAGTGGGAATTCTGGCATCAAGTTCATCAGGACCAAGATTTACCCTGAGTGAGCCCCAGCTGATATTTTGTGTACACCATTGGAGTTATTCTGTTTTCTGCCAGATGATCATTTTGAGTGCCAGAAAAAAAGATTTTGGCAAACTGGTGAACAAAGGCTGTTGATTCCTTATTATGGGAAAGTTTTGGTTTTGAGACAGGTGACAGCCTTTGCATTTGTACTGTACAGCTGAGTTCAGAAACCAGCCTCTGGTGTGTGGTCTCATGATGAATGCCAGAGCTTGGGTCTTTGACACCCTCAGTTAACATCATAAATGGCAAAAAATGCACCTGTGAACATGCAGATAATGTAATTTAAACACAGACTGGACTTTGTGCGAACCTTTCCCATCTAATTGGAAAGAAATACAAAATGAGCTCCATAAAAAGAGACTATTGAATGCCAAGTAAATAACCCATTGCATTTCTCCTGTGTGCTGTCCAAAAGACTCTGGGCTGAAATTTCACCATCATGTCATAGTTTCATTGACTGCAGAACTAGCTTATGTATTCATCAGGAAGCATCTTAGCCTGGAATTGTTCTGGCTGGAAAGAATCATCTTGTCCACTCACTACACAGTTTTACAGTATGTTAATCTAAAATTATTTAGGTATAACAATGTGAACAATCACAGCTCTACAGTAAAATGCCATCTAGCAGCTTTATTTTGCCCTTGGATCTATAGGTACAAAACTTACTGATAGTATTGCAGTTTCTTTTTATAGACTCAGAAATAAAGTTTGGTTAATGATATTTTCTTCCTCCCCAAGGTGTGTATGTTCCTGTAGGGTTTGTTGGCCACCCATGTTTTATGGGAGTGCAGCTGGCAGAGAAGCTGTGCTGATCCCTGTGCCAGCCTCTCAGGAACGGTGCTGATACACGAGGAGTTCTTGCTCCTGTGACTAGCACCTGTATTCTTTTGTTTCTCTCGGGTAACAGAAAACAGATGGAGTTTATTGTGCTCTGAAAAATGTTAATCTGATCCAGAAGATAACGTTGGAGAAGGAGAAAACACTTCAGGACTTTCATTCTACTCTTTTCTGTGTTAAGACCTAATGCAACTTTCATTGAAGTAACAAGTTCAATTGCATTGCTTACAAGGAGAGGAATATCAGTCTTTGGCCTTTCCACTGAGATCAACCAAAAGTATAATTTAAGGGTGACTGTGGCAATGTGAGGTAGTTCTGATCTACTAAAATTTCATAAAACCATAAAACCCCATAACTGAGGTCATTGTCAGGACTCTCCAGTGCAGCATTTTCCCTTTGACACCAGGCAGTGGTGGGTGCTGGGGGAGAGTATGGAGACAGGGCAGCTGGTGCTGCTTCACAGGGTTTTCTCTGATACGAAAGGAGAAGCTCAAACCCCAGTGACACGGAACACAGAGAGTCGGAAGAGTGACTATTTTCGGTCTCTCATCTCTGAGTTTCAGTTGGAAATAGCAGAACACATCACAGCTCCGTATTCTACTGCAATCACCAACCAGTTCAGAGCCCGAGCCAGGGTAAAAAAAACTGTGCAAGGCGTGCGCACACTTTACATTGTGTGAGAAGACTTCACTGAGCAGCTTTCAGATTTAGGAGGAAATTGGATGCAGATTAAAAGGCCTTCTAAACCAACAAACAGAAACATTCCCTGTGTGCCTACAATCCTTTTCAAATACACCTGACAATGAATCCTCCTAAGTTCATATTTGTGTTTTTTAATGAAATGCTGCAGTCCAGCACTTTACACTGAAGCAAACCTTTTATTTCCTTCTGTTTTTAAGGATCCCTTGCTAATTAATAAGCCCCCTTAGTAGAAGAGTTAGCTTTTCTAAAATTGAAACTAGTATCAAGGCCTCTCTTGTTTGCTAACTTCTCTGCAATTTACTTTTCACTGTTAGGACTCAGAATGAGACAGACATAATAAACCTCCTTGTGAGCCACAGAGCCTTTTAGCTGTAATGAAAGCTGAAAGCAAAGAATGTGAGGAACTGGTGGCTTCTCAGTGTAAGTAAAAAAAATAGGGAGGAGAGAAGCATGTAAAGGATGATGCTTCAGCAGTAATGATACTAATCACTCCATCCCTACTTCCCCACTGAGCTGAGCAAGTTGTTGAATTAACCAAACCTTGAAAGGTCACAGGGGAGAAGCCAACAATATCTCTTTCTTTGTCTGTAGGACACAGTTGGAGTTTAGATGCCCAGAGCTAGGAAGCATTTCCAAGTACCCCTAAAACCCCAGCAACAGCTACTTTCAGACACAGAGCATTTCTAACAAGTTTGCAGAAAGCAGAGAGGTGGATGCCTGGAACGCCTCTCTTGCCCTACTGTGATCAACAGCAATGGGCAGGGGTTCCCCACTTTTGTCCCAATCTCTGAGTGGCACGTGTAAGTGTCCTTCAGGTCAACACTGACATACAATTTACTGCCTTCTGTCAGATGGAGAACTGTGTGCTTTGCCTGAATTTGAAGCTGTTTCACAGTATGGTTTCTGTTTTCTTTGTCCAGTGACTGGGCAATTTAAACCACACAAACAAGCATTTTTATTTTCTTCATAGCTGACTGATCTGTCTACGAGACTACATTTGCTTTGGTGCTCTGAAGCTTGATTTTATAGCCTCCTAGTAGTTCCCCCTCCATGGAAGGGAGCAAGGATGACTGCATTAGCCAGTCATGGCTGTGTGTGGCAGTAGAGCATTGCCCCAAGTTCCTCCTGCTGCAGTGGTAAGGGTACTCAGCTGTCTTGTTCTTCTGGATACATGGTTTATGTTATCATTGAACAACTGAAGTCCATCTTCCTCTAAGTGTGGGTTTCTTGGTAAAGCTGACTGTATGAATCCTGTAATTTTAGGATTTGAATTACTTTGGATCCAGTGACTTGGGGTCTGTCTACATGAACAACTCAGGAGTCTGTTTTTAAAACAAGTCCTCAAAAAACCTCTCATTTGGGGTTTTGTATCACAATGTAATCTCTGAATACAGACTGGTTCCCTTTCTGATGAAATTAAAGTGGAAAGCATATTCAACTGTGCATCTGCTGTGCTGTAGTCGTTAGTGGGCATTCTGTTAGAGTTCCTCTGAAATAAGCTTCAGAAACTTGGACAGTGTGGACGTCATTTCTGCAACAAGAATTGCTTTGCTCTACAGGTATATTCCTGTTGTGTTGCACAACCTGTAAATGCAGGCCTAGCCTTGTGTTAAGCTTTGACCCTCTTCTGCTTTATCTCTGCTGAAGAAACCTGGAGAGGAGGAAGGAAAGAAACAAATAGATAGCACTTAAAGTTGACAAAAAGAGTTGCTGGCTGACATAGGTAAAGGCATTGCTATATAACCACCTCACACAACATGGAGAAGAGAGAAATGGAGAAATAGGAAAATTATACCCTCTTCTTATTTCTATGTCCTAGTTCAGCAGGAGGGACCAGCTAATCCTGTGTGGGGGTGATCAAAGCTGTGTATTCTACCCCCTCTATTCATTCCCCAAGGACAATGGACCATTAGCAGCAGCTGCCAAGGGAGCCATTATCACCTTCACACCCAGCCTGAGGCGGGCAGAGCTGCTAAGGGGCCATCAACAGTTCAACACCCTCTGGCTCCCAGAGTTAATCACCCATTGTGTGAGTCCCCGCCCAGGGGGAGGGACTGGGTGCTCCCTGAGGGTACATAAGTGGTGGGTAAGAAGACCTCAGGAACTTGTTGTCGGATCCAGAGGAGCAGCAGGACCTTGACAGGAGGAGATCACCACTCTCGCCCAGACCACAGCCCTTGCCTGCACCAACAGGTTTTTCTTTTCCTTTTGCTCTGGATTTGGGGGAGCCACAGGGGGTCTCAGCACAAGGGCAAATAAACCCCCTTTGGGTTTGTGCCCCAGGACACTGGATTATACTGCTGGGGTTTTGTGAGTTGAAAGTAATTTCCCTTTTGTGTCAGTGTTTTTATTGTAATATTATTATTAAATTTTAGGTCTGACTTACAATCTCTCTCGTGGTGAGTTCATTTCCCCTGCTGGTTCACCTTTAAACCAGCACATTCTATTAAATGGACTTCAGGGTCTGTAAAAATTCAAGGTTAAATATAATGTTTTCAGTCCAGTTCAAAAGGAGAAGTGGTTAAAGCTGGTGAAAAGAGACTCTGTAATGCAGCATTCACAGCTGTGATTAGGGAACAGGAAACATTCAGCTCTCAAGGACTTTGATTCATGAGAAACCCTGACTGGATTCTGGGATGGGCAGTATCCTCCCTGTGAATCTCATCAGGAAAAGCTTGGAGTCTCTTGGAATTTTTGCAAAAGCAGGCTAGAGAGTTAGCACAGCCTAAGAAAGTAAGTAAGTAAATAAATACATGACCACCCACGTTATGCACTCTACTAGTTAAACCAAAATAGGACAAATTAACCATGTTTATAAGTAATTATGGATTTATGGCTCTTTTATTAAGCTAAAATCATAAAGGCAGAATATTTTGCCCCCAAAATACCTCTCTTAAATGTCATTAGAGAATTTGTTTTTCACCATCCAGTAGGACTGAAAAAAGCAGTGGCACTATTGAGAAGAAATATGTGAGAGGTGTGTCCTGTTAGTGCAAGGATGCTGCTAGGAAGGGAGCTTTTACAGGTAACTTCCAAGGAATCTGGGAGACAGGTAAGCTACTTGGGCTACTTGAGGTATTGGCATTGGGAACATTTTTCTGTAGGTGTCATTACTACTGCGAGATACAGATAAGCTACAGATACTCTGGGCTACAGACAAGTTATGTGGAAATACTCCATAATGCTGTTTAGATGCTGATAAAGTCAACACAGAGACACCTGGTGCCAATAGCTGAAGTTTGCTTTGGTGCAGAAGCTCAAGCATCTGTTTCCTGTTGCATTTGGAGGGCTGTGTGATTTAAATGAGATTTGCAAGTGTGGCGAATTGCTTGGTTGCTCTGCTAGGAAGGAAGAACAATAGATACTCTGTCTATGTTTTCTTCAAGCATTTTTGTCTTGGGAAAAGAAGTTTAGGGTTCTGGTGAAAATATTAGGGTAGACTGTGTAGTGACATGTCTTTTCATCTTTGCCGTCCTGGTATACTTGGCTTTATCATCTTTCTCTTATCCTGTGTGTCTGCCACGCTTCCTCCCCAAACTTACAGATGTATTTTTGGGAGATACAGCTGACTGTGATGCTTGTGCTGTCAGAAAAGGAACTGGTTCCTGTTTCTGAACAGACAGCAGTGTGCTTGTGCAAAGGAAGAGGAGCTGAAGACAGTGGATGTGACTACAGGAATACATCAATGCAGTGTGGCTATGCTTGTAAAAATCAAAAATATAATGAGCAACATTTAAGGTGTTGATTATCAACACAGGATCTTCATAAGGCAAGATAATTAAATTCTAGGAAAGATGGCATACCAGACCACAAAATATAGTCCCAATTGTCTAGTTTCTGAACAGACCAAGAATAATTATATTATTGAAGAACATCTGCCATAGGCTTAAAAAGTCTGAATCCTTTCCTGTTAACTCATTAGAGACCCATAAAATCCTAGAGAGTTTAAGGAGAATAAAACCAAACTAATCCTTTGCAAGTTAAAGCAGGTAATGCCAGTATGATTAAATTTATACCTTTTAATGCAACAGTTACTGGTAGAACAACAAAAAGTCAGCAGTTTGGGTGTTTGGGTGGAGTGGTTCAGCTTTAGGTGAAACTTAACAATTGCAGTACAAAACTGTTATAATGTGAGTTCTTCTAGACTACAGATGCTCCTCACTCATTGTTAGAATTTTGCAAGTTATTTAACACAGCTAGGCCCACTCCATCTCTTAATCTTTATCTGCAGCTTCCAACCCACAGCTGCAATCAGAACTGAATCTGAATCATCCATGATGTTTAGGCTGAGAGAGAACACCACATCCTCTGACTTCTGAGAGGGACAGACAACCTCCTGAATTGCAGAAGCCTTTTATCTAGACACTGTTGTTGATGTCTCAGTTGTAATTCTCTGGGAGAGCAGATCTACAGAGATAACAAGGCAAGTTTTGCACTTTAACAGTAGTGGCCAAATAGGAAGAAATTAAATGTGTTCTCTTGCTGTAAAAGTATAGAGTGCTACCCAGTGAATTAGAAGTTCTGCCAGTATGGGCTGCAAAATGAATTGTCCTCATAAGTAGTTCTGGATGAGTGGCAATTGACAATACTAATAAATTCTTTCTTTTGCCACACACAAACCTGACTAGAAATAATTTATTTTAATAGAAGTGTCAGAGAAGGAATTTTCTGAGCCTTAGCTTATATTTTGAGAAATCCACTGGTTTTCATCCCATTAGGAAATAATCGAATCAATCTTGTCTCTACATTTTGTATTAATTCAAAATAAGACAAATTGGAGCCCAGTAAGTGATATCAATTATTCCTTTGTTTCAGGTTAATCTGCAAAACATCAGAGGATAAAAGTTTTAAAAACCCTTAAATCAGGCATTTGGTAAAGAATGAGCAATGGATTTTTGTTTATTGTTCCTTTTGCTCTGTGCCCTGCAGTTCTGATGCTTTGTGCTTTAAAGAAGCAGGATGGGGCTTGGGCAGGCCTGACTCATGGGGGCATTCCAGCAAGGCAGTGCTGTGGCTCTGCTAGGCTGGGTCTAGGACTGGAGCTTAGCCCAAGGGGCACTTGTCTGTGTGTAAGAGGCTCAGTCTTGGTCTCCCTGCTTAGTACTCTTGTTTCCATGGTGGAAAATGTCTATATTTTTAGGTACACAAAAAACAAACTATTTTTTTCTCATTTTCCTTTCTGAGTCTTTGCCTCCCATCAGCCTCAGCTGAGCTCTAAGAATAATATATATTAGTTCATTGTTGCAGTTGGATCAGCAGGGAGAATATATTTAGGTTCAGAGGTGTGTTGGAATACTGAATTTATATTTCTTTGTTGACAGAATGGCAAATTAAAAGATACAGAGAAAATGAAATTTTGAGCTTTCAGTAATATTAATGTAGGTTTGGTTTGAGAAACTAAGCTATCTGAATGTTCCTGTGAGTGCCACAATTGATAGCAGCTTGTATTTACACAGCACTTTTCATCCTGAAGCACTTTCGTGCATACATGTGATGCTTGCAGGAGTCATTATCAATCTTTGGAAGGAAGAGGTGGTTGAGGGCCTTCCTGGAGTGCAGAGAAGCAGAGATATTTCATTCCCTAATTCCACTCCTAATAAAAAAAGCTGTGGCATTGTTTTTGAAGGGAGTGTTTCAGAGAACCTGGTGCTTGCTGGGGGCTCAAAGCGGAAGGTTTTTGTTAATGTTTGTCTTCTTGCTTTATGTTTAGGTAGGTCTGCAGGTGGGAAATCTCATCCAAACACCAATGCACAGTACAGACTTCTTCATTCTTCAGAGAGCAAGAGGCTGGGTAAATATTGAAATATACATTCAGACTTGTATTTCCATAAAAGCTCAACTTGTGTCTAGCCCATGAGGTCAGGAAAAATGGACATGTGCTAGCAAGCCCAACAGGAAAAAGAGGGGATGAGAACAAAATTTACTATGCCAAAAAGTCATACCAAGTGCTAAGTAGAGAGAACTGTCGTGTTACTGGGAAACCTTACTAGCACATAAGACCAAACAGTTAAACTATAAGAACACAGGGCTGAAGGGACAACTGGGTTTTTGAGTCTTACTGTCTCTGCTAATAGACAGCTGTGGACAAGATAACAAGACTAGGAAGGTCTGGTTTCTCCTCCAATCCTCCTTGTGTACAAGAAACAATAAACTTGCCATCACCTTAAACCAGGTAGGTTTTCAGCAGGAAGGTGTAATCCTGAAAATCAGGCATGGGGAGAGATGAGGAGAGGGAAAAAGAGACCTTCCATCTCCCCTGCCAGGGTTTAGCAATGGCATGGAACATACTGGGTGAAATATTCAGGTGACTCTGTTGGTGGTGCTGGTATTTATTCTTTGCAGGTTTCAATGACAATCTGTGAGGCCGTGTTTGCTTTTGGAACAGTGTCTGCCATTTCCCAAGACTGCAAGGATATTGTACAAGACCCTCAGTGAAACAGTGTCCTGGCAGCATGGCTGTGTGTCCCACCTCTTCCAGAAGGAATCATAAACCAGGATCCCCCAAAAAGGCATGAAAAAAAAATGTATTCTGTGACATTCTCCAGAATATTCTGAGTTGGAAGGGACCCACACGGATCATCCAGTCCAACTCCCAAGGGAATGGCCTGTATGGGGGTCAAACCCACAACCTGGGTGTCATTTAGCACTATGCTCTAACCAGCTGAATAACCTCAGGGTCAAGATTCCTTAAATGTTCTCAGATAAACATTTGCACAAGTAACTATGAGTGACAACATTAGATGTACCAAAGCAGTTGATAATCTCAAGAATTCACAGATCTGCATGAATACTCTGTTTAAAATGTGACAACATAGTCTTGCAGACCTGTTCTACTTCCTTTTTCCGGGACCAGGAAAAGCATAAAGCAATGCAGACAGTTTCTAGAACAATGGCAGGGAATAATAGCTTTAAATTTTATTGTGACAAAAATCCTTCCCTCCACATTGTAACTGCTGAAGTTTTATCATGTTCTTTCACCTTGGCATGTGCCTTCTCTGTGCTCATGCGGCAACCAGTGAACTTGCAGTTCTGTCCAGTCTTCTGATATAATTTTTTCATTATAAAGTTTCAGGATTATTTATCTATTTTTCACTTTTAAGCTTTCTTTAAGCTTTGTGTTGATGCTTGTTGTCTTCCTTCTGAAGTGGTCTTTGGCAGCCTTCTTAAAGTTTGGCAGTCTAAAAAAATCTGAAAACCAAATGAGTTTGTTCTTAAGGCATTTTTTATTCCTCTCTCTCCTGGGTGTTGTTTAATTACATTATTCATCTCAGTACAAGTCATAACAGGAGATCTCTGATCTTTTAGGAGTAAACAACAGCCAAGAGATAAGTGTCTTATGTATGCACAGACCAATGTATGTGTTAATCTGTAGCTAGCTATTTTATCATTTTGGAGCAGAAATACCTGGAAGTGTAGTCATAATGAAGATCAAGTGAGGGAAGTTTTCCTGTGCTGGAGAAATCACAGCATATAGAATATATATTAAGATTGATCCTTTAAATTGCCATCAATTTCATTGCATTCAGGGAAGATAATGATATCATGGAGTTAGGTTAGATAGAGCACTGGAAGAGATTGGGATCTCATCACTGCAGCCTGAATGGTTTTATTTGAACCCATTTATCATTCTCATTAAAATCACTGTAATGAGAAAGAAGCTCTGTCCTATTTATAATCTCTTCTGCCAGCCTGTAGCATACAGCCTGTTAGAAGGAAAGCAGCAAGGCACAGTTCTGCATCTGTTGTCACTATTGCTTGTTTGCTGAAAGGAAGATGGGAAGAGTGACAGGGCACTGTGGTCAATGTGCTCCAGGTCTGTGTGCAGCATGTTCATCCATCCCAAATGTGTGGGGATGGAATGGTGGGGCATGGATTGAAAACTGACAAAGGAATCATGGAATCATTAAGGCTGGAAAGTTCTCCAAGATCACAGAGTCCAATATGACTGTATGAAGTTGCAATCTGTCTTCCCCCTCATTCCTTATTCCAAGGGTGTCCTGCTGGTGGGAAAGGTGTGAGGTAAAGGGCACTGGAACGTGAAATCTCTGCTTTGCAGAAAAGGTCATGGATTCTGCAGAGGGAAGGTAAAGTTTCAAATTGTGTCCCCTTGGGGGCAAGTCACTTATACAGCACGATCTGAACAGCTTGATTTCCTATTCAAATATGTCCAATTCAGCTTCAGCACAACCAAATGCAATGCTGTGCATCTAAGAACAGTGGATGTAGGGCACGTTATCAGACTCAAGACAGTATTGCCTCTGGACAAGATTTCCAGGTCATACCCCCCATGACCTCCCTCTGCAAAGCACCAGCTGTGGGAACATGTGTTGAGAAGGTCTATGAAGAAAGACTTTTCTTTTGGGAATTGGGAAATTATATTACTTGTGTGTATACCATTAGTGAAATTACCATTGCTTATATTTTTATTGGGTTTGTAAACTTAAAACAGCTATTGTAAGAGCTTATTCAAAAATTTGTGACTTTTTTAGTGATTTGTGATCTTCAGTGAATGAGTGATCTATTTGAGGACATACATTTCTTCATTATCTATAAATTATCACAAGGGACAGCATATATTGTGTTAGGCAGAAACACAGATTATTTGAGTGTTAGTAGGTGGTTCTTCTCTTCAAAATATCTGCCATCAAATTTGCTGTCTCTGCAAGGACCAGTTGTGTGTGCAAGATGGTGTGATGTCGTTGTAGGAAATCTGTGCTTGTACTGACATTGAGGACTGGTGTGACATCTTTGTGCCTGGAATGGACACCCACCTGTTTAATGTGCAATGGAAATGGAGCAGTGCCCCCTCACATCAGCCCCCTGCACAGCTCTCTGACTGGATGTGTCCCAGAACTCCTGAATAAAAGTTCTGCTGTTGGGTGCCCTTGGGGAAATTGGCACAGAATGTTGTCTGTGTCACAAAGACAAATGGACTGAAACATAAGATGACAGTATTTTAGGCCACAAAGTAATAATAACAGTAGGAACATGAAGAACGTGGCTCCAAGTCATTCAGTCATCCCACAGAAAACTTGAAGCAAGTTGCATATTTGTTGCAGAAGACTTTGTTGGGTTTAAAATTTTCCAGTTCCTGAGAAATCCTCCTTTCCTGGGGAGTGGCTCAGGAGTCAATGTATGCCCTTCTGTGTGCCTTGAGCTGCCTCCTGGCATCCACGGGTGTGCATTTCGGTGTCAATACAATGTTTGTTGCTTTGCTTGGAACAGATCTGCAAGAGATGATTACCTGTCTGATTTCATCTAAATATAATGCAAATATTTATTTTAACTACTGTGAGGAAGTGTACATAGAAAATATTTTTCCTTGCACATTTATAATTTTGAAGGTGCAGTCTGGTGCAATTTGTCAAAAAAGGTTCATGTGTGTGCATATAAGTGAAGGAGAAATTTTGCTGGTACCATGGCAACAATCTCTATTTCATAGAGTAAAATCTTGTAGCTTTCTTCATTGTAATAGCAAAATTTTGTCTTTTTTTTTTCTCTCCCATGAGAACAGTCCATTCTTTACATGCTTTTCACCCTCTTTCTCAGTGAACATCTCATGCACATCATGCAGTTTCCTTCATGCACATCATGTAACCCTGGACACTTTGAAAGGCTTATTTAAGAGACAGACAACTGGAAAGTGTTCAAAAACTAAAGCATTGGATTCTGTCTGTTTTATACTCACAAATCTTGCTTTTTTGAATTTCCCTTTCAGAAAACTAATATATTAAACTATACAGAACAAAAGCAGAGGGGAGACAAAGGCCAAACTTAGCTCTAGAGTGCTAGAAGTCAAGGGCCAAATGCAAAGAGAACAACTTTATAAAGTATGATGTTCCTGTCACGTAAATGGTCTGGCTAATAAACAGTTTATCAGGAAATTGTTATTACTCATAGAAAAAGCTCAAGTTTCAGCTATAAACAACCTGGGACAGGCATAAAATCCATCAATAGTACCAATAATTTCAAAGGCCTGTGGGAATAAACATCCTTATAGAAAATAAGCAGTGGTGAGTTGCTATTCCAGCTTTCTAAAAATTACCCTAGAATTCACTCTTGTCAAAAAGTATGTATCTGAATTTCACAATACTAAGGAAGTTTAGGAATGACTGAAAGTGGAAGTTTTCCAATAAAAATATATCCTTCCCTTCAATTATAGGCATATGGCATAATGCCATTATAATTTTTTCTGTTTATGCACAACTGCCTATTCTTCAGCTGGAGAAACTGGGCTCCTAATTTATGATTATTCCTTCTCGTGTTCATTTGCAGGTTTACAGTCTGAATCTGAGTCTAAGAGGCAAGAAGCGACTGTGTTCCTTTTGATATGACTGCAGTTGCTGTATAGATGTTACACACATGCTTATATGATTTCTTGGATTGAATTTCTGAATGTATTACTGGTTTGAAGCTTTTGGTGAGTTGACAGTGTAGAGAGAGGATGGGATAGTGGAAAAGGATGTTGCAGTTTTGCTGTTAGAGGCTTATGCAGAATTCATTTAGATTGTGTAAGTGAAAGGCTAGTCTGACTCCATCAGGGAGTCATGTAAAGCTTAAAATTTCTGAAAATATCCCCTTATCCATGCCAGTAGAAGTGGGAGAGAAGGACTGTAATGCAGAGATCAGCCTGAAAACAAATGTGGGGAGACAGCCATTAAGAGTGGATGAAGCATAGAAAACAGATGCTGAGAAATCAGCCTGTGTCATAAAATTTTCATAGTTTAAAATGAATCCTTCCTGGATTATAATAAAAAAAATTAAAATAATATTTTCCCTGCATATTACAAACTGCAGGCATGTCTAAACTATATGCATTTCTTTAAGTGAGGACCTTGGGATTTGCTCAGGATTATAATCCAATCCATGTGTACATCATACAGGTTTCAGAGCCACTGCAGGCCTGGGCAGAGGAAGGGTTGCACCACGGAGACACTGGGAAACTTCCCACTCTGGGAGTAAGAAAAGTGCTTTATAAGTTGCAAACCTTGCTCCAAAAAGGTAATTATTTACGGGGAAAGTCACCCCTGTGTAAAGGGCTGATGCACCACTGCAGTCCCAATGCAAGGCTTTAGTGGGATTCAAGTTGTTGTGTAGGCCTTGTGAATTTTCTGGTAAACACATTGAGCATCTGCTACACAAGTGCAGCCTCGGAGGAGGAACCAAAAGGATTAAACTGAAGAAAGCAATGCATTCTCAGCTGTTGTTCCTGATTTTCAAGTGGAGCCTTGTACAAATAAGATAACAGCCAGATATTGGCTTGAGGCCATTACCAATAATGTCTCTGTCAAAGAGTGTATGTATCATATTATGATGAAATACGCTCATTTTCATTTCCAAATATTAATTTCCTCCTATACATCAGTGAATTTAGGAAATAATGCTGTAAGTCAGCATCGAAATATCTGCACAAATAATAACCCACTCTTCCTCCACCTGTAAATTACTCTGTTTGGATTAAGACCTATGTTTTCCAATTGCTTGTGACAATACACTAATTGATAAATTGAATGCCTCTTGCTTAACAAAGTATTTAAAAATGTAGTGATTATATGTATTTAGTCAATTTTTCTACCGTATCGTGATTTATCTTGATTAAATTTAATTGTCTTGAACTGTGGCTATTACATACAGTATGTCCTGTGACAGCAATTCCCAGACAGTGTCTGAGTATGGGCTGCCACACTGACTTTGTAGCTTCTTTCACTATGACCTGCCTATGTTGATTTGTTTTGGGGAACAGAATTTGTTTTGATTGCTCCTTCCAATGAAGTGGTGATTTTTGTCTGTTGATACAGTTGTTAAAGAGTTTTTCTCAAAATTTGGCATTAGCAATTAATTCTTGCCCTTGTCCAGTAAAAAATTAGATACAACTCAATGGTTAGAGATCCTTTCTGGTAATGATGAGGAACAGAGCTACTTCAGCTTGTCTGCACACATTTAAGTCAAGTTCTTTAAGACAACATTTTTCATGTGTTCTGTTGCTGGGTACCCAATAAGACACTTGTGTGATGAGCAGCTTTTGGTGAGAGGTGTAGCCAGAGGGAGCAGGTGGCTGCTGTTCCCTGGCAGCAGGCAAGGCAGAGCGCAGGCAGCAGCCATGCTGTGGGGCAGAGAAGCTCTGCCCATGCTCTGTCCATTCCAGGAGGGTTTTCCTCACACTGCTCTCACTCTGGGTCCTGTGGAAGCAATGCATGTAGCTGGGTTGCAGGTTTGAGGTATCGTCCTATGGATTTATTTCCACATGAAGAAGGACTAATCTATGCAGTTCCAAAACCACCCTGAGTGTGAAGGAAAGAGCAGTAAATGGGAATGTTTAACAGACTGACATAAGATCTGCTCTCCTGATGTGCACCAGGATGCCAATGCAGAGGTGCCTGCCCTGTGTGTTACGTGTTTCTCACCAGTGCAAAGAGTCTTAGTGTGGCACAGTCTGCTACAGGCACAGAAAAAGCTATTGCCTCTGTAGGTTTGGTATCAGAGGCTTTGGCTTTGGTGCTCAAGGTCTCTTGTATAAGGTTGTTACCTTAGGCAAGGTGTTTCAAAGCAGAGAACATTTCCATCAGACTAACTGAGAGAAAGCAGACTCATGATTTGGCATCTAGGACTTTGCCAGGTCTGTCTGTGTTCAGCTGCAGGGACCAAGGTTTTGGTACGTGCTGTACACTGGTAGTTTTCACTGCCTTAAAGCAAAGCTGTTGATGTCAATTGTTGTTAAACAGTTCTGCAAAACCACTTCAGATTGAACCCAAGGCATGAGGGAAGCAACCTGAAGACTGGGGTCTGAAAACCCTTGAGGCAGAAGTGCTGCCTATGAAAAAGAACTTTGTTGAGCAAAACAATGTCATTTTGAGCAGCACCTTTGTCTTCAGAAAGCATGAACAGGCCAAAATACTCTGTATTTTTTATTGTAGTAACAAATGATTGCCTCACACATTTACCAAATCACCATAATTTAAATGAGTGATGAATCTAGTTTAATGCATCCTTCATGTCAAAGTAAACCTGGAGCCTTCCTCATCAGCAAAAGACCATGTTTTGAATAGATGTTTATGGTTTATCAATGCAATCTACCAAGCAATCAATGAAACAAATGTGGTGCTGTATATATTAAAAAAAAAAATCAAAAAGCCCATGACGAGCATTTGCAAGCAATTCCACTCAAGAAAATGCCAAGAAACCCCAAGTCTCAGTTTTCCTATGCAGTTGCAATTAGCACAGTCATGGCAGCTTTATAAACTAAATTTTAGGTTTGAGTTACAAGTTTAGGAGAAAAAAAGGGCATATTAAGTAAAAACAATATAAGGAATGAAAAGGGGGGAGGGGGGAATAAGGGAGTTGCATGTAGATATAAAACAGAATTCAGGGAACCGTGTGTGATAGTGAGTTAAAATTTAGCTAATGTTAGTAACGAAACAGAAGGTGTTGAGAAATTTGACTTGCTCACTTCCAGTACAATTAAATTAGGGTATGAATAAGAGGTAGCAGGGGGAAAAAGTACTAGAATAAAATAATCTGGTAAAGTGGGTGGGTGAATTAGAGAACACCCTTGTGTTAATGTTAGAAAAAGTTGTCTAGAGGTACAAAATGAGCATTGCTAGGGTTGAGATGAAATATGCTGAATGGGTTTGAAATCTCCTGGGTGGTTTGCTGAGGTGAATGGAAAGCTACTCAAGTACAAAAAGCAGCTTGGAGTAAATGTGTGACAAAAATACAGATCAGGTAGAAAAAGTTTTGTCAGCTGAAAATCTGTAGTGCTAATTGACTTGAAGAGATGAGCTCCCTATAAACATTGGGCAATGTTTGACTTTTTTGATCAATAACTAAACATTGTCTATACAGACAGCAGGTTTGAAATATTTTTTCATATAAGTAGTTCTAGTCAAAATTATAATTATTGTATTTTGAGCTGCATTCAGGTTGTCTTAAACTGACAGTTTTGGATCTGAATGTGTTTCTATTTCAGTAATCTCTGAAAACATCAAAAAGTTAGGCATACAATCCAAAGTATTTCAGTGGAACACTTCCAGTGTCCACAGTTCCTAACAGAGGTTGTCATATTGTATGTCTTGTGTAAACCTTCTACAAAAATTTGTTGTTTGCTTTATGATACAATTCTTAATATGGAGAAGAGCATAGACATTTATCCTGATTTTATCATTCTCATATGTTTTAATTTTGGCCTTCTATAATAACTATTTAGATAACAGACAAGATATTTCAGAGTTTTCCTTTTTTCCTGTATTAATTACTATTTAAATTATAGTGTCACAATTTATATTATTCCATGCAGGGACATGTGACAGAGTTACCACCTTGTCTCGAGAGCTTGTATATTGGGATTTATTCTGGGTTCAGTAAATGCTACTGTGTTATCAACTTCGTGCATGCCATTCCCCATGAGAAAATATATAATACCTTTTATTGCTGTGAGACACTCAGTGCTCCAAAGAAGATGTATTGTGCCAATGTGTAGTATTTTTATTACTTAAAGTGTAGGAAAATTTATATCCAAAGAAAATCTAAACTGTGTCTTCAATGTTATTTTATAACAATATTCACAAATAGTCCAGTTCAAGGTCTTTTTTTTACCTAAAGCAGAATGGAAATTAAATAAAATAACAAGGCTGAAAACAATGAGCAATGAAAACCCTAATTATTATTTTTCTTTTAATTGCAGTCTCCATTTAATAGCTTTGTGTTCAGATATTAACAACCTGCCAAGCTAAGGAAAATGCAGAACAAGGCCAAGAGAGTTCTGTATATCTTTAATGACCATGTGCTCCATTAAATTAAGTAGGAGCATTCCATGGAGCTGGGGGTGGATAAGGATCTAATTACTTTTGGCAATGTGCTCATATCGGGGAAGGGAAATATGAACACAAAGATAAGATATAACACACTGAAGTTGATGGAATGCTGTGGTCCCTTTGGGTGGCCCTGCTATTACCTTTATTTGTGGTGGCTCTCTGGTCCTGAATAGAGATAGAGCTCCAAAGTAAAGGAGTACATTTGTCTTGTCCATAGCAGTCCCACTGTCTACCTGAGTGTCAGAAATCCCTGCAGTTCTGTCCTTTGTGCACGTGTGACTTCTGACACTCACAGCCAGGCAGCTGGAACTGTGAAGGAATGGTGGGAACAGCAGCAGCACAGGCACAGTCTGGGCTAGGGGGAGAACATGGCTCCCCACAGTTCTCTGGAAAAACTTGCATGATTCTGGAGTTTTCTCAAATGCTGGGGGAGAAAATTAAAAAAATATAAAGCTTGTGCTTCCCTAAACCACTTATTCCATGTCCAGATCTTGCAGAATTTATACCAGGGAGGAGAAAAGGTCTGGATGTGAAAAAAAGACTGTGTGTGTGTCCCTTTTATTACATTGCTTTCATTAAATACTATAGTGAGTAAGCCCAGTGATATCAATAGTCATGGAAACAGTTCTGGAATTAGACAGAGCACATCAAAAGCTTGCTCTAAGCTGTTTTTTTTTTATTCAATGGAGAAACAATTCTAAAAATCATGTTCTTCTCAGAGAATGGAAGCCTATGCATAAGTTATGTGAATTGCAGTCAAAGCCAAGAATTTCTCATGAAATATTGATGAATCATGAGTGAAATGGAGAAAATAGAAGTCTTCATATAGACACATTCTATAATTCTTAGTCCATTACAGTTCTTTATGTCCTGAATTTTGGCCTGTCTCAGCGGCCTGTATTTAGCCACAGTACAGCATGTTGTACCAGAGAACTGCTCCTTGGGAGAGTTTCACCTTCTCACACCTGATCTTACTCCAATGTCATCTAACTTCATCTTGCAGTCTTTTGATTTTCCTTTTAGCAGCCCCAAGCACAGTGCCAGCAGTATTTAGTTTATCCACCCCTATGCTACATTCTATGCCTGCTCAAACTTTTACAACATATGGCCTTTCAGAGTAAATTTCTCATCCATTTTTTTAGTTTACCAAGTCTCACTACCTTCCACTTCTCAGTGCTAAAATGCTTAGTGTGCCAACTCGATTTAAGCCATTCCAAATTTTATTGTCCTATTTTATATTGATTATTCCTAATTTTTCCACAAGTGCATTTCAAGATCAGTGTAACAGTTTGTCGATTCCGTGTTACATACCAGGTAGCTGTAGGACACTGCAGTGTATAAAGCTTCTGTTGTAGTAGAAGTGTTCTTTTATTGATTTAGCTTCAATGGATTGAAATGACTTTCACTTCAGTTCTTTGAACAGTTTGGTAACCTAAACTGAAAGCTGTCCTTTAAAGTGTGATCTCTCTTGGTGAGGAAAAATGTCACAGAATCCCAGAATATGCTGAGCTGGAAGGAACTCATCAGGATCATCAAGTCCAACTCTCAGCCCTGCCCAGGCCCATCCCCAGGAGTCACCTCCTGTGCCCCAGAGCATCATCCAAACCCTCCTGGAGCTTTGGCAGCCTTGGGGCCGTGCCCACTGCCCTGGGGAGCCTGGTCAGTGCCCACCACCCTCTGGGGGAAGAGCCTCTTTGTAATATCCAGCCTCAACTTGCTCTGGCACAGCTCCAGCCCCTCCCTGGGTGCTGTCCCTGCCCTGGCACAGCTCCAGCCCTTCCCTGGGTGCTGTCCCTGCCCTGGCACAGCTCCAGCCCTTCCCTGGGTGCTGTCCCTGCCCTGGTACAGCTCCAGCCATTCCCTGGGTGCTGCCCCTGGTCCCACAGAGCAGAGATCTCCTCTTCCCCTCCTGAAGAAGTTGTAACTGCAATGAGGTCTCCCCTCAGTCTCCACTTCTCCAGGCTGAACAGAACAAGTACGATAAACTCAAGCATTTGGAATCCCTTTGCTGAGAGCTGCAGACATGCGTGGTATAGAAATTGCTGTAAAAAAGTTTTTTAAAAGAAGTAATATAGGAACTGTGATTGGCATGGAGAAATTATTTAGTGAGGTATGTACATAAAAACTCAGTTTGCTTGCTGGAGGAGACTGACAAAAAAAAAAAAGGAAGAGATGGTGACTTCTTGGGGTTTCCTGATCCCACCCACTCATGTTTCCCTTGCTGTGGGTGTGTGGGCCTAAGCCTGTTTTGCTCCCTTGCCTGTCTCTGCCCTGTCAGAGTGTGCATCGTGTTGAACTGGCACTCCTGGGCTGATGGAATTCGGAGAGTGCACACTGATCACACGAACTGCAAACTGCTTTATGTCCTTGTTTAGAATACTCTCCGTGGCACTAGAAGGTGCCACAACTCACAGTAACGGTGCAAGCCAATACTGCAGAGATCAAGAAAACTGTTTGCTTAGCATTTCTAAAAATCATTGATTATTATATTGTATGGTACATGCAATCCAAATATGGATGCAAATATGGATTCAAGTATGGCCTGAGGAATAGAAACAAGCTAGCTAAGGAGAAATTATTATAAATGACAAAGTGCTTTTGAAACAGACTTCAGTGGATGGAAAATATCCAAAAAGCTGTTATGCTTTTTTTTCCTCTCCTAATCACTTTCCCTTGTGTAATGGACTTGAATTAACATTGGGACAATGAAAGATGAATCAAATGCATTTTCTGTCTTTTCATCAAAGCAGTCCTTTGTGTGGATCTTCCTTGACCCATTTCCACTTGCAAGTTGCATCTTCAGGCAATGAATTGATGCCAGTAATATTTCAATGAATGCCAAGCTGAGCATAACAGTGTTATCCTGGAACATGATTAAGGACTTTCCTTGATTTCACTTGTCTTTAACTTCACTGGAATACTGGAAAAGTACCAAACCCAAAAGCTGATATAGAGCTGACTAAGTAATGAGTCACCATTTCCAAGTCTATCAAATTTTAAGAACTAAGAGTATCTGCTTGATTCCCCCTGCTAGAGAAAATGCAACATCAGAATGACATTAAGTCAGGATGGAAATTTAGAGAAGATATTTGTATAAATAAATCTGTTCTGTAGGAGGGTGACACGAGGACATTGGTAATTTTCTTTCTGTGTAACAGCCTGAAAAATGTCATGATGCTTCAAGTTAGCAGATGAGAGAACCATGTTATCCTGTTTACCTGTACTAGTACAGAATGTGCAGTAGCCCAGCACATTTGAGTACATATTTTAGAATATCACTTCAGTATTGACTGGATTTAAGAAAACTGGTAACAAATAACTGGTAACAGCATTCATGATATCCATTTGAAATGGTAGAGAGTAAATATGTGTAAAACGGGCATGGGTTCAAGCTCTGCCAGGGGAAATTTAAGTTGGAGATCAGAAAAAAATTCTTTTCTGAGAGAGTAATCAGGCATTGGAATGGGCTGCCCAGAGAGAGGGTGGATTCCCCATCCCTGGAGGTTTTTCAACTGAGATTGGCCGTGGCACTGAGTGCCATGATCTGGTAAAGGGACTGGAGTTGGACCAAGGGTTGGACTTGATGATCTCGGAGGTCTTTTCAACCCAATCCATTCTATGATTCCATGAAAACAATTAACTCAGGCTCTTTTGAGTATTCACCGCTAGACAGTCGGTGCTTGCTTCTCTTTGGCATCAGTCTGTGAGCTTTCCACAAACCTGATGTTATTTATTATATATACTGGAGAGCTTCTGTAAATCTTTGAAGTTGTGGTTTATTGACTCACTCCAGGTTCAACTACTGGTTGCAAATAATAAAAATTCATGATTGCTAGATTTTTTAATCCCTGAAGTAAGTCTTAGCAGTTACATACTCTGACCCCAAAAAGACCTCCCGACTCTTTGATCCTCAAAGTTGTGAACTTACAGCTCCCAAGGAACAACATTCTGGTGTTCCACTGCAGCTGTGCTGCTGTCCTGGCCAGGCCCACACAGGTGTACCTTGAAGCAGCTGAGCCCAACCTCTGGAGTCACTGGTCCAAGTCTGAGCCCTTACCTTACCTTGTGTTCTGTGTTTAGCCCATCCAGGAGCAGAGAATGCTCAGCTGTCACCAACCTGTGCTTTTAGCTTTGTGATATATTGGTAATATCTTAAAGATCAAATGTGTGTGAAATCATTTTAAAAATAAGAAAAATGTATTCTGAAGTTCTGATAGCACAGATTCAGTTGGTGTGATGTTGGACCATTTGCAAGCAGTTGAATTCCAGTCATGTGAAAAACAAAAATGGCCATTGGCTCGAGTCCCCAGTGCCTTGGCAAAGCACAGGCAGGGGATAAAACTGCTCAGTTCTGCAGCTCTTGTTGCTTGTGCCCTCATGACTGGTGACAATTGCCAGGATTTGATATCTAACATTGACCCAGTTGGAAAGTGAAAGATTTTAATTAACAGATACATGGAAAGACCACAATTAGGTTTTGTTTTCTTTAAAGGAATAGACCAGCAACATAATGACTTCCACAATAATCATAGAAATTTTAATTCCAACAACCTTTCTCAATTTTATCCATATCAATTTTTGCATGCAAATATCACTTGAGGAAGGACAGACTTGATGATACTCCAACATAACTGCAGAACAGAGGAACCTACAGACAAACACATACTAACAATGCCAGGGCTTGAATCACACTTTGATACTACCTGCTAATGTAAGGGTTTGCAAAACTCTCTGATTTATTTCAAAAGCTCTGGAACAGCAATGCAATATCTCAACCCCTTCTTTGTGTAACTTTCTCTGTAATTTAGACCCTGACGCACTTCATACCTGTGCCATCCCTCCAGAAGGCTCACCTTTGCAAGCTTTATGTTGATGTAGGATGCCCTCATCATATTTTAAGGGAAGTATCTCAAAGCCAGGTGTAAATTCAGGCTCCCCGCTAGGTGGCAAAGAGAGACAGTGATTTGCAGTGTGTTTCTGCACATGGGAAAATGAGGGTGAAAAGCAGCCAGCTGTGGAGCCAGGCTTACAGAAACACAGCGAGATTCACTGGTGTAGTCTTTTGGAGCTAGCTGAGTTTGAGTAACTGTGATTCTGGGAGACTGGAAGGAGCAGGTTGATCAGGGCAGTTGAAAGTAGGGAAAAAAGCTGCCTGCACATAAGAAAAATGATCTAATTTCAGTTTGTCCATTATAACAACCTACTTGAGAGGTGTGTGCTTCTCCAATTAATTTCTTACCAATACCAACATGCAGTTTAGAGGACCACGCTGCTGTGGTCAGTTCAGCCAAATTGCTGAAGCAGTAAGCTTTTAAAAAAGTAATATATATAACGAAGATATTTTTCACCAGCCATACTACAGGATATGGGAAGCATGGGCTGTCTGTCCTGCAGTTACTGGAGCTGTCATAGACATCCGTTGCTGCAGGTAAACCCACATATAATCTGTGCATTTACAGCCCACATCTCCAGGGTGCAGCCCACATCTTCCAAGGTCATGCCCCAAAAATGTGAAGTGGAAGCTTTCATAGTGAAAAGAGTTTAAGATTTTGGGAGCTTTCCCCCCCAGTTTTAGTGGGATCAGATGAGGTTTCCATAGGTTGGACATGAGGCAATTATGACATTATATGTATTATAAAATAACAGCTATACCAAGCAGCTGAGATTTGTTACCAGCATGTGTTGTTGCATTGTTGAAATAGATTCTTTTCAGATTTATAAAGGGCTGTAACTTTCCCTTGGAATGAAAAATGAAAGCTTCCTTTATGGAATGTAAACAAAGCACTACGATTGGTATTTTTGAAATTGTACGATTTTTTGCAAAATCTGGATTCTGTTTCAGGTATTCTTCTTACTTGAAAGGTAATAATGAAGCTGAAGAAACTCTATTGCAAGAAGTGGGAGGAAGTTTTATATATTGTTTCTGTGTACTTTCTATTATAGTTTCTTTTTGCTTGTTTTCAAGAGCTCTAATATCTCAATGAATTGTAGGAACTTGGAATCTGAAAGAGACAAATAATCCTGACACACAGCTGGTCTTTTGTTCAGAACCCCCCCATACTTTTCAGGACAGATTTTGAGGTACACAAAAAAGTGGTTTGCACCTCATATTCTTAAGAATATCAGACTCATGTTTATCAATTTATTACTTTGAGAATGGCAATAGAACATGGTGGGAACAGATAATGGAGAAAGAGAAAAATGGTTTTAAAAGAAGGTAATATTTCCAGTGAACAGTGATCACAATATTTGCTTTATGCCTTTTATGGTGAGGCACAGGAATAGACCGGTCCTTCTTGCAGGAAGGGTTATCAATCAATTATTGATGGAATTTCTGTGCTAGATAATTAAAAAAGGTGTATTCAATTAGGATCTTGGGAGAACAAAGCTGAAAGTACTTTTCTTTCTAGAAAAAAGGTGGCTAGTTCAAGCATAAGGAAGCCACAAGGATGGTGGGGCTGGAAGGAAGGACTGTGGAGGTTATGATGGAGGATGGCAGGAAGACAGGAAAGCTGACATGTTTGTCATTAGGTCTCCATGTATGTATAGATACAGTTTCAGATAAATATGAGGAGTTTGATATTGATATTGCGAGTGTCAGAAAGCCTTGAAAACACTCAGACAAGTCAAGGGGAAAGGATGATTTGATGGAAATAGAAAAGCTGCAGTTTGAAAAAATATAAGGAAAATAAGTAGCAAATGCAGGAGGCTCCAGCATTTGAGGTGCAGGAGGATGAAGCTGTATCATGTGACCATGGAAGGGAAAGAAACTACTTTTAGAATTGTCAAGTTAAAATTTGAAATGTCTATTTGATAGAAGCAGTGCCTGTGTGGGACATAACACTCAAGGATAAAGTTCCACTGTGCCTGAAGAAGAAGCTGCCTGCTGAAAACCTCTCTCATATACTGTATAGAATTAACACAATAGCTTTAATCCTGTTGTGACTTAGAAAATGTGGATTGTTTTGGAAAGGTAGTATCAATTTTCTTGCTAGATAAGAGACAAATGTTCTCTTGGCTTCCCGCTGCTATCTGGGCATCCAACAGAAGTGCACTAATCAAAGAGAAAAAAACTTGTATGAAAATTCTGTATAAAATTTAAGGATTTTTTTTTGAGAAATGGCAATATTAAAAAAATATATTATCCAAATGGATTCATGAGTATTGGGTTCAGTAGATTCTTTTTCTGTAGGGAAGGGAACCAGCTCTTTTGCCTGTTTTCATGTGGTTTGCTCTGCACAATAATGATCACTGTGTTGAAATGTCAGTTAAGATCTGGGGGAAAAACAAGTTTCTCTGTAATGTGTTTCTGCATAGATAAATTTAAAATGCACGGTCTATTCTCTGCACTCCTCTAATGAGGACATAATCCAGAAGGTTATTTAGGAGCATGGTTCTGGAATTTCACCTGTGCTTTAGGTGCTCCTCAGGAACTAAATATTCCGGCCAGCATAGTCAATACAGCAGAACATGGAACACCTCCCAGGGGGAAGGAAGGTCCATGTCTCTAACTGACTGAATACTTACCAGAACCCCCTGGAATTACATTAGAATTTTACTTTACATTTCACTTAGTTAATTGAACTCTGTTTCAAAGTAGGTGGGTGAAGAGAACCTCCCCAGATTGCCAGAGGGTGCTCAGGAAAGCAAAGTGTGTGCCAACGTTTGTGAGCTTGAGCAAATAATTACCCACAGACATCTGATGGCACTTTCACTTCAGATTTATATTTGTCATATGACTGGAGTCATAACTTACAGAGCCTCTTACAAGCTACTACAGTGATCTAAAACTGTCCTCTGAAAATGTTCTCTTGACAGGGTTCACTGCTGTAGCTCCAGGTAACACACCATGTTGGAGACATGCTGATAAGTGGGAAAAAACATTGAATAGGACATTTTTGAAAACAATAAAGTAGTAAAGAATCTCCCAGTAGTATTGTTTGTAGGCAGTGTCTGTGTGTCCCTTAAACATCTCTACTTATGGCAGAGCTGTGGCTGTAAAAATCCATTGGTCCTCACAGTACAATTCTAAATAGTTACAGATTATATGTATATCTATATCTATGTGTGTGTGTGTGTGTGTAGTATTATAAAGACATTGATAAATATTTATATTTTAAAATAGTAATGACATGTTTTCCCTTACAAGAGTATCTACATAAATTAAACATCTTAAAGCCTAACCTTCATCAAATGAGGTTTAGAGCAGCTAGCAAAAGAGCTTTCTGGATTGTTAATGTTGGGGGGTTTATACATACTGGAAAAAACAGACATTTTAAGGGTTAGAGTCAAGCTAGTAACATGACAGTTTTGTTTAAGTGAAAGGAAAGGCATCTCACACTGTCATCTCTGGCAAAATCATTTATAAATAGATACAGAACTCTATTTATTTATAAGATAATTAAAGCACAAAATTTGGGAAGAAAAGGCTTTTTAGCCAGACAGAAATGACCAGGAAAAACAAAAGGCTAAAAGTCAAGAGGGAGAATTTTGAGAATGTTATTCTGTGTCTATATATTAAATGTTGAGGATAATTCAAAAAGGTGCAGTTTACAGAGATTTGTGTGTTTTTTCATCACTAGCAAACAATAAAGTCTAGATTGGTTATATTTCTGAAAGAAAATGTCTTGCTTGCCCCCAGCTGTTGGACTGTGAAGCTGGAATTAGTGCATGACCATCAGCCAGTGCTAAACAGGAGGGTAGAGGACACAGTTAAAATGGGCTTTTCTAGACCTAAAAGGCTGCAATGTGTGAAAGAGAAACATTGCAGTACTTGGGTGTGAACTCAGTGAGTCAATTCCCTTTGTACTCCTTATATAGTAAGCAACAGTTCTGGCTTCAGCCTCATATTAAATTATTTTCATGACAATTCTTTTATGTTGGAGTAAGTTAAATGGTGAAAGTCTGTGTTTGAAGAGGATACTCAAAATGTATCTATATAAAAAAATAAAAGGTAGCCTCGAGGTCTTTGACTTTTTATGTTTAATTTGCAGTGGGAATTCAGCTTTTTATTATAGTTGGTACTAAGCCAGTGATTTTGTAGTAGGTTGAGGTGAATTCCCTTACATCAAAAATTGCAATTTCAGATTTGGACTGCAAAATGATTATTTGTAATGGTGCAAGGAGTACAATGTGCCCAGGCTGGCTTTCAGACCTTGGGAATTCTGTAGGCTAGAGATGACATTTCAAAATTTGTTTTGCAAGCCCATTGGATTTGGTGTAGAGTCACTGCAGGGAGAACAAAACACAGAGCCCTGTGAAGTAATTTCTTGCACAGTGCTTTTCTTACTTGAAACACACTTTAAAGCTGGAACTTGCCTTTGTTGTGCTGTTGAAGCACCACTGCTGTTGAAAGGAAGCCAAGATGTTTGCTGTCAGAGCAACAGTCAAAGGGAAAAGGATGCCAGTGTGTCCAGCACGTGCTCAGATGTTCGTCAGTCCTGGCAGGGCTGAGCACTCAGTGCCTTCCTCCTCCCTAAGCTTTGCTGGTCTCACAAACCAGGCACTGCAGTGCCCACCTCAGCCTCAGAAAGCAGTGGAGGAGATGCATTGGAAAGGCTGTGCTGAAAGCATGCCTGGAACACGTGGGGTTAGAGCATCTCTGCTGCCCGTGGGAGGCCCAGACTGATGCCCCTTGGACAAGGGGGATCGCAGCCCTTCCCTCCACCCCCCAGGGAGGGCCCTCCCTCTGGCAGCACAGGGGGCGCTGGGGGCTTCTCACTCTCAAGTGCCCATTTGTACCTGAGTGCCCAGGAGTCTCTGCCTTCACTCATGGATGAGCCCAAGGCAGTTGCCCTCTCTGGATTTAAGAGAAAGAAAGAAACCTCACATGAATCTATGACCTTACTCCTAAAGCTGATCCATGTCCTGCTCAGCATCCACCAGCAGCACGGCCAGGGCTGCAGGTGACAGTTTTTGGGCACCCTTGCACAGCTGCTGAGGTTGTTGTGCATTATCACACTCGGCTCAAGCCCCTGATTTTGCAATCCTTGCTGGCCTTGTGCATCGTGTAAGGAGGTCCTTTATTCTTTGCACCGATTCCAGTCAGTTAGGGTCAATCCCAACTGGTGAGTCCTGCTGTGAAACTGGTATTTGAGCCTGTCTGTGCTTCCCTCTGATCACCTGTTACGGGTTGTGACCTGTCCTATAAATTCACAGTGGACCTTTGGGGGATAAACATCATAAGATACACATTACAACCCAGCAGACCAGAGCAGCTGCATATAAAACATTATAGCATATCATGAAAACATTTACAACTAATTAGTTTAAGGCAATAGACTACCATAATTATCATCTACTAAATAATTAATATTAATTACTTAGAGGATTAATTAGTTTGCTTCTGAAGCACTTTGAAGATGGAAAGAAAAGAATAACTGCCATGTGCCATGACCTGTGTTCCCTTACAACTGAATATAACATATTGTCTAAAATGTGTCTTCCTGTTTATGCAAAATTGTCTTTCATTAGACCAGTATGTGGCAGCATTATTGACTGGATCTGACAGGATTTTGTTGCTATGAAACCCATTCAGAAAAGTGCTCCTTTCTCCAGTCTAAATGAGTGATTGCAGCTCTCCTAGAGGGAGATCTAAGACTTTGAGGAGAATGCAATTAAGATTCACCATGCATAGGGAGTGAAATCCATCCCCGTGCATTGATCTGTAATATATTTTTATATGCATACTAGTGTTAAGAATCTAATTACTACATACTGAGAGCAAAATTTGCCCCTGGAAGAATTAACTATAACTGGGTCAAAGGTGCTGTTCAGGAATCCCTATAGCACTTGTGCATCATAAAAGCACCACATTAAAGTTCCTGATTCTCTAAAGTACCAAATGCCAAGATCTCCTAATGATCTTAATGGGAGCAGTGGCTGCTTTTCAAGCCTCTGAATCCAACATTCTTTGCATAGGCTCTGAATTTATTTAGTATGAAATGGAAATCGGTATGTGAGAGATCTGCTGGCTTGTTGGTGCTTCTTAGCAGGTATGCAAGACTGCAGAACAAAAAAAAACCCAGTTTAATTGTGATTTTCTTTTGTATTCCATGTGTATAAGAAAACAGACTGGTGGGTGACACTGTGTTAGACATGTGTAAAGGTTTGTATGCTGACCTCTAATCTAAATGCTGTAGTTTTCTGAAAACTAAAAGTAATCTGATTTGTCCCTTCCACAAACAGGAAAAAAAAATCTAGTAATTAAACCTAATTGTACATGATGGCAAATACTGCATGAATTTTAAAGGATGATTAATGGAGTTATAAATCTCTAAACCCAAGGAATGATAAGGAAAATCCTGTGGTAAATCCCTAACTTCAGCAGACATTTGTATCGAGATACTGCAACATCCTTCATCAGTTTATTGTCAAGAGAACACGCCAAGTGCAGGAGAGCCTTAGACACGAAGAGTCAGCAAGTGACCTTCAGCTCCTTTAAATATTTTTAGAGCAATTATGGTAATACTTGTTCTTAAGCACCAAAACACTCTATGATAGTTTCATTATCCTTTCTAGAATTATGTCAAAGTGCACCAAGAGTATATTAACTGCAGACAAGTGATGAGCTATTCAGCAGGATCTTAAACCTCAGTGAAGAGGTTTAATAATCTGAATATTATGTTGGTATTATTATGGCTACAGTCCTTAAATATTTCCTTCAATTGCCTTCATTCTGGGGTGGATAAGATTAAAAGCACAATGGCCCGACATTAACAAAGGAAGTTTTTAACTTCACTGAGTGTACATATCAGTTGCAACTGTGTTTATTTTTCCAAGGGAAAGCAATACTGGTCATTCACTGGGAGTTCTGATTTTATTGATGGCCTTTTTATAACTCTGAGGAATGCCTTAAAAATTTTTGTTACCCTTTGAAATGCAACATGATCTACCATATATAATTAATAAACAGTCTTGCTCTTTCCTAAATTTCAAGAAAGGCTGATTTTTTATTCCAGAACTCTGTGAAGACTGTAGACTTAGATGATGATGCCCAGGGCCAGGAGTTGGACCTGATGATCCTGATGGGTCTCTTCTAACTCAGCATATTCTGTGATTCTGTGATAACACAGTTATCAAAGAATAAATGCTGAATATCTGTCTAGAGAGTATGTGAGCAGTCACAGCCTAAGTTCTTTGTAGTTAAACCATGTACCACATACTTTTAAAGTAACCATTTACTTCTCTGTTGGAAGGGACCTTTAAAGGTCAGCTAGTTCCAACTCATCTACAATGAGCAGGGCATCTCCCACCAGATCAAGTTCCTCAAATTAGTGGACATCAGGTTTGGTTTGCAGTTTTTTCTTCAGTATAAGCCTTTGTTTGAACCAGATGTCAAAAGTGTAACTGGTTGTGGAAAATGGACAATTCTGCTGCTTGTTTTCCCAGCATCAGCCCAGCTTGTTTTCCTCTCCTCCTACTCAAGCAGCCTTGGGTCTCAAAGGTCTTGGTCCCAGGTGAGGAGAAACAGGAAAAAAAAATCCTTGCCAACAACTTGTTCTGACATGTGCCTTGATTTCCTCTATCTGTGCAGTCCTGGGAAATTCCCACTGTGACTCAGGATGTAGCCTCTTCTCTTCATCCTGATCCCTACCACTCCCACCTACTCCAATTCAGATCTGGGAGCTGCCAGAGGATTTTTGAAGAGCAGCAGCTCACAGCTGAAAGCCCTTTTACATTCACTTTAGGTTCTCACATGCTGTTTTGGGGACATTTTCCATTTTCTTTCAAATGATAGACACTGGTCCAGTTGTACAGACTCTGTTCCAATGGCAGCATCATCTACAGAATTAGGCTCTCTCTAATTAAGGTGTTTGTTGGCAGTGTCTGTAGTGAGATCCAGAATTGAATAGGGCTGAAGATTAACACATTCCATCCTTTTCAGAAGAGCTATTTCTGGCCAAGGCATATTTGCTGCAGTGGGAAAGAAAGTTGGTCCAAGTTCTGCCTCTGATGTGACAACCTCCTGAGTGAAATAAATAATCTGCCTTCAAAACTCTCAATTTGATGTCATCAATAAGCATTTCACTGCCTTTTATAACAGGTCATAAATAAGGAAACTGTTTCTCACATTAGCAGGTTCCCTGCTATCTGAAGGATTACAGGTTTTACAGGGAAGGTGATAACAAAGAAACCTGGTGGGCAGTGGAGTGCTGGGAACTGCCTGTGGCTCCTGCTGAGCAGGCAAAGATAGTGTGTATCATATCTTGGAGTCACACCACTGCTGAATGTAAATCAGCATTACTACCTCATTCATCAGCAGGATGTCTTTAATTGTGGAGCTGGAAGATTAATTTACAGCCTGGAAAACAGCCCAATTTTCAGGAGAGGCATTTGTATTAAGTGATCATTGCAACAGTGAAAAGTGATTGTGGGTAACCCCTGAATATTTTTTTGATCCAAGAAGAAAAGCAAATCCTACAGCCACGAACAACAACTATTTTTATTCCTTAGGTTCCTGGATACACTAAAATTATGATATTATTTAAGTGTTACATCACTGTACCTGATATCAAGTTCATGAATATTCTTAATCGTTTTTTTTATAGAACAAACAAGAAGGGCAGTGTATTAAATATTAATCTATGTGGAAAGCTGGACAGTATGATTTTATTTCTTGCCTAAAGTGTTGCAAACTTAGAAGTTTTGTTCTTAATTGCTTAACTGTTATTTAAATGCCTCTTTTACTTTTGTGAATCCACGGTAGAAATGGGTCAAACTCTGAAAATGGATTACACATATTTTCTTCTGAGGAAATAGTTGTAGTAGTCCTTCTGTCTGGTCCTGCTCATAACTCCATCTCCAGAATGCTATTAAAGAATATGAAAATAATACCAGGGTCCACATATGCCAAGACATGAGCGTGGAAATGAGGAATATAAGGAACAAAAATAAAGAAAATTATTTCATTCTTTATTTTTCCCTTTTAGAAAGCAGAACAGATATGGAATGGAAGTAGATCATACAAGTCACACTGCCTGGAGAGTTCTAGATTCAGCTCAGAGGTAAACTGCTTTTCAAACATTACTGTGAATAAGTTTGGATCTCAGCATTAGGCTGCTTATAAGGTAGGAAGAAAGAAGCACAAAAGTAATTGGAAACCTGAATTGCCTTCTCTTTTGTGTCAACATTGTTCTTGATTATTCCTTTCTTTAGACACTAAATACAAATTTAATTTTCTCAATAGCATCTGTGTTTTCTCTTGGTTTGGCCCTTGAAGGCTGCTGGATCAGAGGAAGCTCAGGTGTTCTCATCATTCCAATGGCAGAGCATGTGGAAAGTAAATTGGTGTGAGTTGCTGGTCAGTGTGGGCTCAGACCTGCCCTTCCATTCCAGTACAGACCTGCCTTGTGTTTCCACACTGCTGCAGTCAGATCAGACATAATAGATGGCATCACACTAAATGATTTGGGAAACAAGAGTTAAAGGCACTTGTTCCCTGTTCTATGATGTTCATATAGGAAAAATAGTCTATAACACACTGTCATTCAACATGCAGCAGTGGCTTTTTCCTACCAGGAACAGTCCTGGAGAGGTCAGACTATGTAGTGGAACCCATCACCATTTTCTCAAGTGTTTATTTTAGTTTTAGATTAACTGGCTTATATTTTAGTATAATAGGCTTCGTTTTGCACTTGTTTATTTTGCTTAGTGCTAATACTTTTATTTTCTTTACAAGTTCAGGATGTCACAGATCAGTAGTCTGCTCTAATCAATTCTTACTGCATTTTCTCACATCTTTCAGTCGCTGCTTGGCCATGGTTTGTGCACTGGTTTCTCTCAGTTCCTCCTTGCTGTTCAGTCCTCTTAGCTGTGCATATTCTTGTGCTAACATTCTCCAGTGTTTTCATGTATTGAGAAAGAATACTGGAATGCAACAAACTCTAAACGATTTCTTTTTGACTTGTCAAAAATACTGTTACTTGCTTCAGTTGTTCCTTCCATGTCTGCATTCACACTCTGACATTTCTCTTACCCCTGCACAGAGTACTTAACCAAGGCACATTTCTATATTGTCCAAAATCTGAAATCATACAGACCCAATTAATTTTTTCCCCCAATATTTCCCTAATTTTAGACATCCTGAATAAGAGCTATCATGAGCTTCATTGTATGAGCTTGTTGCACCCCTCTGGCTTGCAGTGTATTCCTCAAGAGTGTTTTATATTTCTCCTTTTTCTATTCACTTTCTACATGTTTTGTCTTTTTCAAACTGTGAATGTTTGTTTTGTTTTGTTTGATTTGCCCAAAAAACAGGTTTTATGGGATTTTTATTTTATCTCTCTTGTATAGGGATTCATAATTTTTACAATATAAAGATACTTTTTTGTGTCCTCAAATATATTTTATCTGTAGTTGTCTGTTAACTATATTCTTATGTTTCTATGTATAGAACCACTAGAAGGATGTTCTAGGTTGTGTTATTGCTGTAACTGCAAACAGAGTTGTCTGATAAAGTTTAAGAGAATGAATCCTTTCCTATTCTTACCCCCCAAACAATATTAAACATTCCTGTAATAATGTGAGCGACGTCCCCCTGAGTTGGGACTTTCTGTCTGCAGAGAAGATCCAGCTGGTGACAGTCCTATCAAATGAAATATTGAGAAGTCCTTGTCTATATCCTTCTAGGAACGAGTCAGATGTCTGGCCTTTGCTCCAATTGCGTTTCCTGTGCTTTCACAGAACAAAAGAAATGTACAGATTGGACACTAAACAATTAGCACCAGACAGTCCCATTTCTTTAGGGCTCCACATTTTTACTTGAAATTTTCATTAGAAATGTGTCAGGTTCTTTCATGATCTTGATTAACTATCTCCAAGTTTTAGACATAGTCTCTGTGTAGAACAGTTGTAACTACCAAAAACACAGAACAAGATTTTATCACCTGAACTTTAATAGAACTAAGTGCTTAGAAACAAAAGGAACATTAGAGATATTATGTGTATAATTTACAGGAGCAGGACTAACCTTTTCAAATTATCTTACTATTCACTGTAATAAAATATATTATGGTAGGCTGTGACAGTTAGAGAGGATTTCCAAAGTTACTATGAATTCTGCTATCATTTACTGCTGCAAACCCCTCTTCTCCCACTGCAAGATATGAATGCAGCTTCCACAATGTCTCTGGGAATGCCTGGGGGCTGCCATGGGAGTACAAGACCTGGTAAACCCACTTAGGAAATTAGTTTCTACCTGTGCTGTAGCATAAACTCTCATACACCACAAGAACAACACCAAATTTGTGAGGAAAATAGTTGCCTGTGTGCAAAGGCTGTGAAGTCTGTCTGCTCCCTGAGATTCACTTGTTTGAAACTCAGTTTCCTTTTCCTCTTTCAGACTGGTATAAACTGTCACCAAACTGGGCTCAAAGGTGCCACCCTCATTGCCCAGGGAGCTGCCGCAGGTCACCCATAACATGCAAGTGTGTTTCCTGGCAGAGGTGGCTTAGGCCAAGCAGCACTGCCCCCAAAAATGCTCTTCCCAGTGTGCAGTTCAGTGGGATTGCCCTGGTTTGGGCAGGGGCAGTTCAGCTGCACAGACATGAACTGTGCTGTACCCAGAGCCAGGACAAAATTTAAGTTGGAAATCAGAAAAATATTCTTTCCAGAGAGAGTAATCAGGCATTGGAATGGCCTGCCCAGAGAGGGGATGGATTCCCCATCCCTGGAGGTTTTTAAACTAAGACTGGACATGGCACTGAGTGCCATGATCTGGTAAATGAACTGGAGTTGGATCAAGGGTTGGACTTGCTGATCTCGGAGGTCTTTTCCAGCCCAATCAATGCTTATTCTATTCTATTCTATTCTATTCTATTCTATTCTATTCTATTCTATTCTATTCTATTCTATTCTATTCTATTAAAATCCCACAGCTTCCCCTGAACCAGATCACAGATGGCCTGGAGGTGTTCACCTGACATCAGATGGGGAACACATTGCTTCCAAAGAGTTGAGAAGGTGTGAGGGCACACCCAGCAAACTTCTTATCTTTGCACACTATAAATGATTGCAGCTTAAATGCATGTTCTTGAGTGTTTGCATACTCTCTGGATTTGCATTTTTACCTCAATAAAATCTAACACTTAGACCTGGCAAACATTTGTTTTGCTTTGCATCACCTGTAAACCCCATTGACATATTATAACTGTCCTCCACTGTAGCTAGTACAATTCTACACAGAAATCAGAATGGAAATTGTCTTTATGTCTGTCTGCAGCCATCATATTTCCTATTGATTATCACCTCCAGTACAATTATTTTACCCAGAGCTTTTCCAGATGTACTGCTCTTAGGGACACAAACATGGGTACTGTGCCGTGGAAGGTGCGTTAAGTGCATGATGCACAGGAATCTCTCCCCCAAACCGCTCAGAAAAGCACTGGTTTCTCTGTGTGATATTGTTTGATGTTGGTTAGGTCCTATGCTAATAAATAAAACTAAATAATTTCTAATTATATCACTGAGGTTGAAGTAATAGAATGAATATTATTTCTCATTTTATGTTGATTTTTTAAAAACTATTTCTTTTGTGGTGATTAATATATATCCTCCAGAGTCTTTTTATTGCCATGACATATCTCTGCCATTTTGTTGCTAACTTTAATTTTCAGCCACTCTGCCCTGCATTAATCTGGTTTTTTTTCCAGTTCTATCAGATTATATCCAGAAAATGAAGAAGTAGATCAAGGATAGCTTGTGAAACTATGTAAAAATCTTGTATTTTTGAGACAAATTAATTGCTTTGTCCCATTTGGCATCTTTGCAACAAAGAAAGCTAAAAGAAACCAAAACCCCTTCATGTTTTATTGAAACACTCCAGCTGTCATGTGTGCAACTTGATGTTGTAAGTCCACTCATAGGGTTAAAATGGAACCATTTAACCATTAACCGTTTAACATCTGAATGGGCAGATCCAGACTCTCTGTCCACTCCACCCATGAAGATCTACAGCTGTCACGTTGTGAGTCCCTGTAGGTGAACCACTGGGGGAACACACACTTTTTATGGTGTTTTCTCTTGCAGGGAGCTTATTGAAACAGTGTTTTGCAGTTATGTTTTCTTTGCTACAATTGCCACAACCACCAATAAAAACCCTCTTAATGCTGCCTGCCATTAAGCAGCAATACATGATGTTTCCAAAGGCTTTCTAGAGCCCTGCTTAGGATGCAGAAACAATTCTTTTTATTTCCACAGTTATGGATTTGTAACAACACCACCTTTTTACAGTTTATGCAAGGAAGTTTTCCAAATTCAGATTGAAAATAGCAAGGGAATGTCTAATGTGGGCAAACTAGACCCCATCTCACAGCTGCTGCCCGGGTGAAATATTTTGGTAAACCACAGTCTTTGTGCTGTCCTTGGATCTTCTGCAGTCTCAGCTGCCACTGCAGTATAATGTACATTGATTTCTATTTGGTATTCAGACAGAGAGAAAGCTGTTTAATCATTTGGGTTCTGACTTGTTAATAAAAAAACTGTCTTCTTTAATAAGTTTATTTTAGATAAAACTACAGTCTCTGCCACAATTTGACATACTTTCTTATGTTTTTTAAAGTAACAAATGATGCTGAGGAGGAGACAATATCGCTGTAATTTCTTCTTACCAAGTGAATGCCTTTGTGATTTGCAGTCCTGTTCAACATACAGAGAATGAAAGCTATTAAATCATTCTCCATATGAATTGTAAATAAAGTTTTACAGTTGTCCCACATTGAGGGAAATGAAAGAAAAAGGAAAGGAGAGACTTGTTCTCATTCTAAGAAAACCATTTTCAATAGTGCAGTGTGACATGTCTGTACCAAAACGTGAACATCTTTTATATCAGTAACAGTTTTCCACCCCATCACATCTCATTGATATTCTGCTTCATTAAAGTCTCATGATAGAAAAGTTATTAATATGCAGAGGTAATTTTATATCAGATTGGGGAAAAAACCCAAGTCTAATAATATAATTACTGATGTTATATGATGGGAAATCACTAATATGATTAGAAGTGCGCCTGACAGATTATAGGAAGAGATTTGATAAAGTCCACCTGGGTTTGCAGAAGTCTATTGATCTAAGTCCTCGCTGCTGCAGAGAACAGGGGATGGAGGAAGCAGCAGGGTGGGACTGCAATCAAGAGCATAACTCAGTTTCCTTTAATGGGTCTGCAGCTGGTTTGCTCTTTGTAGCTGGAATGTTCTCTGCACTAAAGATCTTTGTCCACTTTAGCCCTTGGTCCTGTAACAATGATTACAATCTACAAGTACAGATAAGCCTTTGTCAATAAATAATGAATTATATTTTGAAGTACACCAAGTTAAAGTTTTCAGCAACATCTACCATTCCACATTCCATTGCCTATAGAAGAAAATTTAGTCCACAGTGTCAGACAAATCCCTTTTTTACACTTCTGGTGTAAGACTGGGAGATCCACAATAGAACTGTGGGACAGTAGCTGAGCCACAAGGGGTTTCAGACAACAGGTATTTGAGAGGTTTGCTCAGTATGAAGGCATAAGAATGTTTTGGACATTCAGCATGCATCAGTTCAGTGAAGCAGAATTCTTGAAGCATGTATAACATCAATGTTTAGAGGAAGCAGCTCGGAGTGTTTGAGCTAAAAACTCCCCACAGGTACCTTGTGCACACCTTCTCTGTCACATGATGTACAATGGCCTGACTGAAAATGCAGAATTTTCTAGGTTTTGTGAAACCCTACAGGGAGTGAATTTCTTCTGTTAGTGTAGTGTAGGTGACAAAATGGGTGCTTAGAAATACTTTAATGTGTATTTACGGCTTATCATTTATATTGTTGACACTAAACATGTTTTGTGTTTCTCAGGTGAAAGTTTATAACACAAGATGCTTGGCATTGTGGTAAGTTTGTCAAATATGTGTAATGAAGTTACAATAGAAATAGACTAAAGGAGAATCATGTTTCATGGTTTCCATTTACAAAAGAACAGAGAGGCATTTAAACAGTGGAAAAGTCAAAATTGAATATCAGAAAAAAATAGCAAGGGAAGAAGTTAGATATTGTTCTCTATAAAAGTGGTAACTGGATAACTGCATAGGATTATTTTCTTTATATGACCAGAGCAGACTGAGAGTTACTGCTCTCAAATAATTGTCATTATATCAACATAGTTCAGTTCAAAATAAGATAATATGATCTTTGAACCCTTCAGCCTGTACCCGCCGGATCACAGAGAAGGTCATAGGCCTATTCCTGATACCATAGACCATGATATTTAGGAATGTTTTTTCTCAGGAAAGATTAAGAAAATGGCATATGTTACTTTTGTTATTGTGTCTTTATGCACTTAAGCTCATCAGCAGCTCTTAGTGATAAACAAAACAGTGCCAAGTCATGGTCTTGGACTCTTCTCACAGCTGCCATGTTATAAACACAGTTCTTGGCATGGTCTTGTCTTGTGACAATGAGGAATCTCCCAGACGATTCCCAGACTCAGTGTGAAGGTGGACATGGGTTACAGACTATCTACCATGGGTATTTTAGCTGCAATCTTTCCGATTTGGAATGTGGAATATATTTACTGTACAGACATGAGACATGCTGTGCCAGAGGGGCTCTTGTCCATTTTATTGACTCATGTAGATAAGCCAACAGTAGCCATGAGGTGGTAACCAGGAGGACAACAGAGCAGCTTCTCCTAAGCATCCAAGGGTTATACTTGAAAAAATCACAGTCATCTCTGAAAATAAACAAACAAACAATCCAACTGGCATTTTGAAAGCAAACAGTAGCCTTTTGCTTTAGAATGGTCCATCACGGGGGTTTTGCTTCCTACCTTATTATAAGTATCCAACACTGCATTGATGTAACTATGGACTTACATTAATTATGGAATAGGTACCAATGATGTAATAATCTGCATCTAGCATGCAGAAAGAGTAGTCCTATACAGATAAATCATCCACAGCAGTGTTTTGGTCATCTGTTGAAGAGATGTTTGCCGTTGATAAACACTTTCCTCTGCAGAATGTGAATGTGCTGTTCCATTTAAGCTCCATTTGCACTTCCTGTCTACAAAGAGTGGATTTCAGATATCTGATCAAAAAACCCTCTTCCATTTCCAAAATCCAAAAGATCTAATGTGTATTATTGATAAGCAAAACCACTGCAGAAATAACTGCTAAAAGAAACCTTTGAATTCTAATAGCAGCAAGGTATTTATTGACAACGTTGGAGGCAAAGCCAGTTTGTACTGGGCAAAAACTTGCCTTACTTGTTTGTGGAAAAAAAGCTATTTTTTATAGTCTTAAGTTCATAGTTAACACCTTCTAATTTCCATATTAATGACTGGGCGGAATCTTGGGTGGAGCTTTCCTTTTGGCTTCGAATTTGTGTAGTGCTCTCTTCACTTCATTCCTTGGGTGGTCTTGAAGCGTCTTCATCACTGCTGGACTTTTGCCTTTTCTTTGTTCAATGACATGACCTGTAAAACTTGTAAAACCTTGGCTTCAACTCTACAAAATCTTGGATCTTTACCATTTCATCCTATGGAAATGTCTAGCTTAGTTTAATGTGTGACTTCTAACCATGGTACACTAGCTTTCTATAATTACTAGATGGTACATACTAGAACAAAGCAATTTAGGGACTCCATGCTGTTCAGTGGCTATGCTGTGCAAACAGCATTTTGCAGAGCAGAACTGGAAATTTCACAAAACTTGGGGGTTTTGGTCTCTTTTCTCTTTCAATTATGTTCCTTTATTTAATTATTTTACTTCATCCAGTTGGTCTAGTTGCAGTTGTGGAAGGTAAGTAAAAATCACCAGATACTTTTTAACCTTTCTCACCTTTTGCTATCACATAACTGCTGTTAAATTCCAAATAATCATGGAATCACATAATGCTTTGGGTTGGATGGGACCTTAAGGATCACTCAGTTCCAACCCCCTGCCACGGACAGGGACACTTTTCACTAGCCCAGGTTTCTCTGAGCCCCGTCCAACCTGGCCTTGGACACTTCCAGGAATGTGGCACAGCTTCTCTGTGCAACTTGTTCCAGGGCCTCCCCATCCTCATAGTAAAGAATTTCTTCCTTATATCCAATATAAAACTACACTCTTTGAGTTTGAAACCAACTCCTCTTCTCCTATCACTCCACGCCCTTGCCAGAAGTCCCTCTCCAGCTCTTTTGCAGCCCCTTTGGGTAGCAGGAGGTGCCAAAAGGCCTCCACAGATAATGAAGTGTCCACTTGTGTTTTCCTTCTGCTGATGCTGATTCCACTGGGCCTTGATTTCAGATCAGTGGTTCTTTGGACTCAGTGGTCTGAGAGTCTCTGAGCTTAAAAGTTATTCTGCTTTCTTCTCCAATGTTACAGTTTTTATCAGCTTGGTGGCTGGTGAAGGAAATGCCCCTTCACATCTGGCAACAGTGTAACATGAGCAAGCAAAGACCCAAACCTGAAAGTGAAAACAATAACTTGCATGCTAATCCTGGAGTCCCCAAAGCTTATTTCCTTCCAAAACAGAAACACTTATAAGGAATCAGACTATTTAGGTAAACATCTGCTCTGCTGAGAAAGTGCGTTGATGAATGATTCCTAAAACATATCTTTGCAAATACTATGCTGCAGAAATACATGATTGTGTAGAGCAATTTTTTTTGCTAAAAATTGGTCATTTGTACCTTTGGGAGACATATGCAATAACTGTGGGACATATCCTCACCTAAAGACAAAGTTTATGCATTGCAGATTAGGGGGCAAGGAAGAAAAATAGTGGTTCAGACAAATTTAAAAAAATTCTTAATCCTTAGGGCATCTTCAGCCTGTGGGAGTTCTGTCAGGAATCACTTGAGTACAGCATAATTAAATGCAAGACAGATTGTAAAGCCATGCCAAGGTTTCTTACCCATTCAATAAAACCTGAGGATTAATTCCTTTCATGTTTCCTGCAGGAGCATGTATTATAGAATTATTATCATCAGAGGCAGGTATCTGTTTCCTTTCATCCTGCTGCCATGCAGCACTTCAGACAGCCTGGCTCTGTCTTCTTGAGGACCTCTTGAGGACCTCTTCACAGGTATTCCAAAGCTGCTGTTCAGTCATCCACAAGCTGGCTCTTCTCCAGGCTTCTTCTCTGGGTCCTCCTGAATGGCAGCACTGCCAGTCTCAGCTGGGCCCTCCTTTAGAGTGATCTGATAATTTGCTGAGCTCCATCATCAGTGGAGGTGAGTGAATGGATATTAAACAGGAGACTCACCGCACAGTTCCTAAGGTACCACCTTGGTATACAGACCCCTGCCAGGTGGGCTGCTCTATCCAGGCAGAGAATGACCATGACCTGTAACTCTCCAGACCCCTCCATCCAGCCAGGTGTTTTTACTCATCTCCTGTACAGATCATAACGTCCTAACTGGGCTACAAGAGTGTAGTGGGAGGCAGTTGGCTAAAGTCAAGGTAAATGACAAGCACATCTGTCCCCTTGTTGACAAATCTAGGTGTTTGATCATAGAGGGCAGCGAGGCTGCTCCCACACTGACTGTCCCTGCTCACCTGCTTCCCCTTGATGTGCCCACAGCTGTGCTCCAAGGGGCTTGTTCCATGACACACTGCCAGTGTTCAACACCATCCGGTCAGAAATTCTTCACTGCAAGCAAAAATTAGTCAGATGCTTGAAACATGTGTTTGATAGCATTTTAAGGAAAAAAATTACAGATCTATTATCTCACTTTTTTGATGCTTCAATAATGCAGGTGCTTCATGCATGATATTTTCTGGCCCAGTAGTCAGCAGTAATGAAAGCTAGGTAATTGAAGCAGGTATAATATGCCCCTTGTCACTATCAAAGCTTTATAATTTTGGTATCTGGGAATCTCATATATGGGCTCTCCTTATGAAACAAGCAGATGCCTTCCTGCTGGAGACAGGGTCAGAGTTTCATTGCAATCCTAAGGGTGGATATGGGTGTCCTACTCAGTGTCAGCTGGCTTCTGAATGATATTTACCTAAGCTCTCTGCTTTATTGATATTTTCCAGACAGCAAAGACCACTGAAAATTCTATCCCTATGACTCCAAGATACTGTGGATGAATGTCAGTTTGATTCAGAAATTCCCTGTGCCTCACTGCTTCACAGTCTTCAAAGTACAAGAAAATTCTGTGGTCTTCGGGGCATGTAATTTCATTCTCCGTTTTTTGAAATTAATTTCTGCCATTGGAAGACAAACAAAGCAGTAATTTCTTTATTGTCTTCCCTGGTAAGTATTAAAACACTGTTTATGCCATTAAGGTTGTGATCAAGTATCCCTAGAAGCCCAAATAATAAAAATCTAATAATCTTCCTTGTGATAAGTCAACCAGAGAGTAAATCCAGGTGATGACTTTGCACAGTTCCAGGGATATTGTAAGTTAGAGTGGCTGGAATGGTTCTTCGATGCAAAGAACTGGCCCTTTTCATGGCATGTTCCTTCACTGCAGTTCCCTTTTCCAAATATGATCATGACACAGCTCTAGCACATGGATTTCTACTGTTTTCCCTTGTTAAAAGGGCAACCATGAGCCACCACAAGGCTCCGCAAGGAATCCAGCCTTTACTGGCAGAGATTTAGTCTTCAGTATTTGTTTTGCAGTGCTACTGATGGTGGATGAGTGGTCTAAAATATATTTCTGGAGCAAGGCACACAGGCTCAATGCTTTTTTTTTCGTATATTACATGTGATATCTTGCCATGTTTCCACCATATGCTGTCTGAATTGAGGTGAGGAAAGGTGCTGAGTGTGGGTGCCTTGGCAGTTTTGTTTGGATGAGACAGACACTTACTAGAGCTGTGTCTAACCCAATTGCTTTTTAAATGTAAGTTAAAAATAAAACCTGAGTTTCTCAGATTTACATGTACCTGTTTTCTGTAGAACATAATCTACTGGTATGTCCTGCCAGAATATTCAAGATATACCCCTTTTGCCTCTTCCAGTGGCCTAAATTAATGTCTGCCATATATCCTTCACCAGTATTAATTGGTTTTACTCCAAGGATGAATTTGTTCATCTGTGTGCGTGTGCTTCCTTGAGCACTGGCCAATGCCTGGTGGCTGAAAGGCAAATGAAACTCCTTATGAGGCTGTTAAGTGGTATCAGGTTTGTGGGGAAAAAAAAAAAACAACAGATTTTCCTCTGCCTGTTGGTGTTACTGATGATTTTCTTCAGATGCAAAATAGAAGCATAAATTTTCAAAGCAAAATACAAGGTGAGAGAAATTGTTTTGTGTTAAATCCTTTCTGAGAGAAAGAGCAGGAGGAACTGGAGGCAGCAATTGTGGAGACAGCCACTTGGCCAGGCCCATAAAGATCAGTCAGACTTAGGTAAAAAGACTTTGGAAACCAAAATACAACCTCAAGGACCTCTCGGACTTGCTGTGCACCCACAGAATATCCTGTGTTTACATGTGCCAACCTCCAGGGATGCTGTCACAGCCTCTCAAAACAAAGGCACACTCCAAAGGTGACTCCTGAGGTCTGGCTCTAGCCCAGTCTGAGCACTAAGCACAGCTGGAGCTTGAATCTGGCACCAGCCAGATCTGTGGCACTCCTCCTAACTGTACAGGCACGCAGAAACTCACCAAAGTCTTCCTTCTGAGATCTGCTCGGCTTTCCAAACCTTAATCCTGACTGGAATTACAGCTCAGCGCAACTCTCTGAGGAAGAGGAAAAGGCAAACATTATTTGGTATCCCCAAAAGTTTGGATCTTGAAGAAGCCAAACATAAACTTGACTTTTGAGCATTTATGTTCCTATAACTTATTATACCCCCATGAAGCAGTAATATTAGGAACTGGTTACTGCTGAGATCACCCTCTTCAGCTCTGTGTGGATGACAATGATTCCAGTCATGAAAGAGGGCTTCTGGCATTTTCCTTTTTCAAATTCTAATTGTTACCCTGACCTCAATTTTCACCTGAAATATCACCAGGCTATCGCTCTTTAGGTTAAAATAGAAAATAAGATATTGGAGCCTTTTGACTCCAGGAGTCTAACTCTGCTGAGTTTTCAGGATCCATCTATTATTTAATTAGACTTTCAGCTTCCGCTGTCCATAACACTGTTCATTATTTTAACTTCAGACAGTGAGCCGATACTTAGACTAAAATAGATGGTTTAGTACTCAGAGAAAAATAAGAGAAAAAAAAATACAGTGCATTAACACCAGGCCTCTTCCTAATCTATTAATTGTGGACAGGACGAAAGCTTTATCTTTTCCAAACTCCTCCTTCACCTCTCTTCTATCCTTGCTTTTATCCTTTACCCTCACCAAACTGACATTCCAATGTTAAAATGGCCAGGGAAAAATAGGGGAAAACAATTGAATCTGTTACTGTCATCCTAGTTTTGTGGGGCACATGTAGAATCTAAACATTGCTGAAGTTGTAATTTTCCAAACTCTGGCACCCTCTAACCCCAAATCATACAAGCTGGTAATCTGTCTCTGTGCGAAGAAACCCCCACAGCTCAATGAAGTTGCCAGTACATGGGAGTTTATATATGAAAGCAAAAGCACTAATTTATTGCTTTTGTGTTTTTTTCATGATGTCTTGCTTCTGACTGGCTACATGATCATAGCTGAATTGAACAGCTTGCCTGTAAGCATTAAGCAGCAACAGAGCCTTGGAGTGCATTGTTATCACCCCATTGTGTACCCAAGGAGAATACAGCAGTGTTGGTGTGTGCTGGGAGCATGTAGGAATTGGGAGGAGTGGGTTTCTCCCAGTTCTGTGGTCTCCCAATGTGTTTTTGGTGGCAAGGGATTTGCAGAAAGGACCAGAAACAAATGTGATGTTCTGTGGAAGAAGCTGGAAATGGAAGGGTTATTAGAAGTTCTGTTGGTCTCTGTATTTCTGTTGGGGTTACAGCTGCTTCTCTGTTTGACATAGCAGGAATGGGACAGGCCACCTCTGAAAATTACCAATGGGAGTTGTTGTAATGACTACAGCTGAGGTTGTAGGACAGTTCTTCTGTCTTTGGGACAGAGAAAAGTCAATGGTGTTACTTAGTTGGGACTGGAAAGGGTTTGTGTTCCTAAAATGTTCAAGGCGAGGAAGGTACTAAGGGTTACGATGTGATAAAGGACAGAGATCCTGTCCTTTATGTCTGTCAGTGTTGACTGGTGTCTATGTGGGTTCTGCATCACGGGATTTCCTGTGTCCCAGCTCTTTAGACCCACTCAGGCTGTCCACCACAGAACACACCCAAAGGCAGTCTCTGCCTCAAACAGCCTAAAAATAAAATCCCTTAATGATGGGATCAATTCTTTTGCAGATTGCAATACACGTTTCTCATATTAGGCTCCTATCTCAAGTGACCAAACTACTTGTTTGAGAACACTGTTGTTCGTGAAGTTGCCTTTTGCAGCTGAAGATTCATTTAAATGCTAACATGCAGTAAATAAAAAATTCTTCAGTTCAAATAACAATTTGACTGTTTCTGACGTGCAGAGCCTATTATCAGGCCCTTGATGAGGCACAGAACAAATCTGGGTTGGGAAATGGCCCTCCATTAGGGCAAAGATCCTCCTCTTTGAGGTGCTGTCCCTGTTGATGCATAAAATGCATGCAAAATTGTTTGAAAACTGCAAATTGATTAGCAAAAGGAAATTTGCAGTAATTGTAGTGAAATGAAAAAAAGAAAACAAAGCAAGAGCGTTGGAAAGAACACATTTAATTGCATGTAATTACTTGATGTGGGTTTCATTCAGGGAAAGGAGCATTCTAAATAGTGTTGGTGTGGAAATTGCTCTATGAGGGTTCTCTCAAATGACTGAACTTTGTATGTGTTTTTTATTAAAAAAACCCAAACAACGACATCAAAAAACCCGAACCAAAAACAAACCAGGAAATACACAGAAACTGTGTCATAAAAACTTTGTGATCAGTCAAAATGCTCTGCCATGTCCTTCACCACATGCGTTTCTATGGGTAGACAAAATGAACTTTCTTTCCTGGTAATGCTGTGCAAACATGTTACGGAGGATACAAGTTGAACAATTTTAACTATCAGTGTGTAGGCACAACATTGTATGTTTTTATATGATGGTGTAAGCACTTCAAGATTGAGCTTCTCAGTTAAGCAGGTTTTTGACATACCAGGTTTGCTGGTAAACAAATTTGAACAAATTGCAGTCTGGTTTGAAATAAAAATACATGTATGTCAGAGAGAAAAACAGAAACCCAACAGAGGTGAGGCAAGGTTGCTGGCATTAATTAAAATGGTTTTGCCTCTAAACAAGTAATCAAACTGTGTTAAATAATTAGGAAATTTAAGATCACCTCCCATCTGTGTTTTTTAATTTGTATTCCCCATAAGTGCTAAAGTTCAGGGGTGGAACACCTTAATACATTACCCCTTTTTATTACTGGAGAAAGTCCTGTGAACACCTTCTGGTTTGGGTTTAGGGCAAATGCAGGGCATACTTCTACAAGCATCAAGCGAATATATAGACTTGATGTTCTCAAGGGTTTCTTCAAACTGAAAGAATTCTGTTCTTTGGAGGGGCATGGGAATGCACCTTCTGAGGTATGGGGGGGATCCTTTTTCTTTCTGATACCATTCAATAAGCACATTATATGTTTTTCAGATGGTAAAGGGAATGCACAGTACTGTGACATGGAGGAGGTGGAATCCAGATATATCCTGGTGGACAGATGTCAGCATGGACATCAACTTGGGTGCTACCAGGAGCCTTTGCTGGCACCACTCCAGGAGGGCAGAGCCCCTCCCTCAGCAGGCAGCAACTCCCAGAGACACCCAGTGGGTCAGTGAGAGAGGGTCCCCACAGAGAGGATGAACCCCAACCCCACAAAGGGAGGCCCCAGGTGAGGGAGGGGGCAGGAGGGAGAGGCTGCTGGTGGTGGATCTTTTTCATCTCTAAAGGGGTGAGATACCTCGGTGATACAACTCAAAAAGAGTGCGTTGATGTGCTGACTGGGAGCTGTATGGGCAGTATGTCAGTGCCTCACACACAGTACCCACGTGGGTTTCCCTGCACCGTGGTGTGCAGCTCATGCACCCTTCAGAGTGTCTCTGTGACCACCCTCTGCCCCAGTCACTGGTCTGGCTGTAGCTGGATGGCTGGAGGGGTCACAAGCGAGGGGCGCACACAGCATCCTGTGGGAGAACACTCTCCAATGGGATCCTACCCTGCTGGGCTCTGTCCTTCCCACAGGAGGTACCACAGGCTCCACATGGCCCCTGGAGTGTGAAAATTCAGTGTCAAACCCATTCACCAGCCCTCAGCACTAAATAGGAGTGTGGAATGGACATCTGGCCAAGGCGATTTTTCACCCTCTAGTCTTGCAGTTTCATAAAAATTGATCTGTTTACATTGTTACAGACAAAGGGTTGATTTGAGAAACTGAGCCACTTCTCTCAAACTCCCCAGTGAAATTGCCTTTGCCTGGTGGTAACAGGCTCCAGTTCCAAGCAGTTACTAAAAGAATGCCTAAGTAAGAGTTAAATGTCAATCATGCTGAATTACTGTGCCTTCACAAGGCTGATTAAGAGCAGAGCAAGTCAACTTCCTACCATGGCATTCAGAATTATCACTGTAAAAAACACTACATGAAATCTGGCAAAAATATCTTATTTCAGTGTGAAAACTCATGTCTTGCTTGACCCTGAGTAAACATGTGGAAGGAACAGGTTTTTTCCTTTAAATCAGGACTTTTATTGATAATCCACCAAAAAGTGGGATATCAGTCCTGCACTCCAGATAAATGAATGGGTCGTTATCAGGGATTGATGGTTAACTTAGTTATTTAATGATATATGGGAGTTAAATTACTTTTTTCAATTTACCACATCATAGTTTCCTCTTACATGCCACTACTTTAAAAAAAGGAAAAAAAAGCTATTTATGCTTATCTTCTGATATATGTGTCTAGATTACAAAGATTTAGTAGATTAGTGATTCCAATATTATAACAGCTGCTGATAATGCCTCATCTTCACTCTGGAGGCTTCCAATAAGGAGAGGTCAAATGTGGCAATCTGAGGCTTTCCTTCTAAGGAATTGAAAATAACAATGGCAAAAACTAGGAAAGGACAGGGAAAACTGACACTATCCTTTTGAGAAAAGAATTGAACTTAGGTCTGTTCCTCAGCATCTTTTAGGAACCTATGAGTGCATCCAGGATTGAGATTGGCTATGATTGCTGTGCTGGGCAAGGAAATTAGGAGGGAATTCTCCATGGCAAATATTGAGGAACCAGTCCAAGATTTTTAACACAGGAATACAGAATTACTTTTAGTTCTCTATCAGAAAGTTTCCTTGACTACAATACTATTGAAGTTTTCCCAATTATACTAATATAAGTTTATTTCAGTGAGAAGGATTACTTAAGCTCTAGTTGTGTTTTGTTAGAAAAAAATTTCTCCCTGCTATACCTGCATCAGAATGGGTTCATTGGTGGAATTTACTTCTGCAGATATGGTGTTTTTTTGGGGGATTTTTGGATCTTAACCTGCTGTATTTCTTTATTGTGATAAGTTTTAACAGATGGGCATGTAACTCGTAGCATTTTCCTGTCCAAAGTATTTTTCTGGTCTAAGTATGTTCTTAGAAAAATTGAAGGGTTAATAAAAAAACAAGGCAAAGCAAATTTAGTTTCTCAAAGAAAAAAAAAAAATCTGTGCTGCATCTCTGTAGTGTTTTATTTCACTGTGATGGAGCACCACACAACTGGGGAGGGCAATAGTCTCTAGTTCAGATCGTAATTGAGTAAAATCTGACTTATTTTGGGCTGAACACAAAAGTGAGTATAAATCAAGGAATTAACAAGACCAAGAGAACAAACTACTTTCCAGATCCCAGAGTGCCAGTGCTGCAAAGTTTATTGCAATGGAATTTCCAGCCAGAATGTACAGGCTCAGGAGGTTTTGTTATTTTGGATACATTTCAGATCAGCAGAGTCTGCTTGGCATGCTGTCTGCTCCTGCGCCAGTGCTTAGTTTTATGACAGTGTTTTATACAAGAAGCAAGATGGCCTAGATCAGAAAACCTTGGCAGCTTTATTTTAGCAGCAGAATTTTCAAGAGGAAGATCCACGACTATTATTCCTTGTATCTCTGGGTCAGTTCTACATTAAAAATGGTTTAAAAGGATGTACAAACTAAGGGCCTGTTTTCCACAGCTGTGGGTGTCAGCTCAGCTGTTAGCCCCTTCTGAGGTGTGTAGTGCTACAAACAGCAGCCCACAGAGCCCTGGGGAAGGTCAGCAACTGTAGTTTACCATGAGACATGGAGTGGTTCTTTTGTGGGGGTTATCTTAGCAAGGTGCTCACTGGGGGATCCAAATATTCTTACTTACATTCTTGCATTTGCTGGCTGAGCCAAACCCCCCATGATTCCTGAACAGGCAGAATAATTGCATTTCCTCTTGCCTACAATCAGCAGAATCCATCTGCCAGGGTGTTTCTTTCCCAGCATTTTGGGTGAGTAGGCCCACTCCAGGATCCTGCTTCTTTTCATACCTTTGCTGGGGTTCCTCCAGCACTGAGTGTTCAAGTCATTCTCACAGTGACACGGTTGTGAGAGGCCCTGTGGAACTCCTGACCTCTTGCCTTCCTACTCCCTGCCCGTGTCCCTGAGCCATAAAAGTGTTTAGCCATGGCAGCACTTCTATTCCTTCATGTCCTAGCAGTGTGAGCTGCACAGTGGTGGAGCTGAAGCTGTTGGTTGTGCTGCTTTAGATGACCCTTGGCATTCATCAACCAGCTGAGAAGTTGGAGACTGTGAATTTCCCACATGTCCTGAAATCACTTTCAGAAATTACTGCACAGCCTCCCCAAAAAATCCGTTACTTAAAAGGAGAGATGAAAATTTAGGTAGTGGTGACTGACTTCCAGCTGGGATAATTTTGCAGGGCTACTGTGAGAGAACAGGCAAGAGTTCAGCCCCCTGACTGGATTGAAAGCAGCCTGACTGTGAGCAGCTACTGAACCTGGAGAGAACATCTAAGTGCCTGTTAAGCTGCTGAAAGGTGGATCTGACAGCTGCTCCTCATGTGCATAAAAACATGGGAAGCACAGTCTGGGGAAACAGAATTGAATGTTAATCAGTCCTGAGTGACTTCTGGGGCCAAGGTTGCCCGAGATGGGATGTTGTTGGGGATATAAATAGCAGGAGAGAATTAATTGCGTACTGTGAATGAGGAAGGACTGTGGTGTTCAAAAAAGCAGCTTTGCTTGGGGGTTTTTTTGGTTTGGTTTTTTGTTCTGGGGGGTTTTATCTTAATTTTTCTACTTCTGCTTCTCAGGTTTATTTTGGGGTGGTGACGCCACTTTACCTGTACCATGGTTATCTGTGGCTATTCTTCTGAGTCTCTTATTAGGTAAGTTGTAACATATATGCCAAGCCTTGGTCTTTTACTCCTAGGAGGAGCCAGTGGTTCTACTAAACAAATCAAAATCAATCCCAGACTCTGTTCTTTCTTTTTATTATTTTTTAATGATATATGAAAAAATTGCCTTTTTGTTTCTTTTAGTCCTTCAGTGGCATAAGGGAGAAAAATCTTTCAATGGATCTTGGCCTAGCCTCTAATGCCGGTCCTTTTTCTGCTGGACTTAATCACTTTCATACTTATTTTGAACAAACTTTTCATGAAGAGGCACTGAAGTCATCAAATGTGTCCCTTCTCCTAAGATTCTCATCAGTGAGGAATTACATTAAAGTAATGAGGCAAAAATTAGCTGAAATTCAGGAGTTATAAAAGGGAAATTGCCAAAAATGAGGAGGTGTTCTCTAAGCACAACCATCTCAATACAGTGTTCATATAATAGCAATAAAATATAATCTAGTGGTGATGAATCTGCAGAAGAAAATGTTATTTGGATGTATTTCCCATTTTCTTACTGTGATAGAGGAAATGGCAAGAAATTCATCGCTGTCATCACAAAATGATTCTTTCTGTTTATGATCGCTCTGCTTAGTATTACTAAAAATTAAAATGGGTTTACTGAAAAAGTCTGCAATGAACTAATCACAGCTTGCTCACCTCCAAAACAGCACTGCTATACATCCTGAATCCTGGGAATGTGTGTGTGAAGCTGCAGGGGAGGGTGAAGCAGTTCAGAGAGAGTATCTGCTCCATGTCTTCTCCATCTCCCCATTTCCACATGGAGTGATAGAAGACAGTATTCCTTTCTCTTTCCTTTCCCTTGCAAATGAATCCAACAACCACAGTGACAGCAACATCACACCACAGCGTAGGGTCTTCATAGCAGCTGGCTCTGTGGATATTGCACACGTGTGAGCCAGCTCTGTCTCTTTAGACAGGAGGTAGAGAGGGGCTGTTTATCCACCCATTCTTGCCCTTGTTCCTCTTCTATTGCTGAAAAAAGAGCTTGATGAATAGCTCAAAAAATCAGCTACTAAAATCCCTGTTTTGGAAACTAAATGGTCATATTTCTACCTCTCATGTGTTACAGATAACAGATGTTTGCCTTGATGCATATTGCAGGCACAAATGTTCATCAAAGTAGGTTTAAAGCTTTCATCATTAATATTTATTAATGTTACATTTTATTTTGTGAATGTTTTATGGAAATAACTGTGAATCTTCCATTAAAGAAATAAAAACATAACTATGTGGTTTATCTGTCCAATTGCAGTTGCCCACCAAAGGAGAAAGGGTGTATGTTTAAGCACCAAACCAAACTGGGAAATATGAAAGTTGAAGGAAACTCCAAATTTTGTCCTTGTAAGAACATCAAAATTACCCTTTTCTATGGCTTTCCCCTATAAACTGTATGCATTCTGTGATTATGGCTCTAGTTCTCAGGTGTGCACCTTCCCCTTCTGTCTGATGGGACTGCAGCTCTCGTTGTGCCATCTGGTTTTCCTTGGAATTAAACAGAGGTGCTTGAGGAGGGAGACATCCTCATGAAGCCTTGGAAATATCTTGATCAGGATGATGAAGGGATGGTGCCTGCAGCCTGCACCTGCAGGGTCCCTCAGGAGGGAACCTGTATTACCAGTCTGCACAACAACAGGCAATTTCTGCCTTATTCTTGCTCCTTATGAATCAAACTCCAAATGAACCAAACCATTTGCATATACATAGAGATGGAGCAATTAATAATTCTTGGGTTTTAATTGACTAAAGAGCTATAGTAATGCAAAATGAGTGAGTGAAAGGAGTTAATCTACCTATTTCTGATCCTGATTTTCTGTAACCTGTGTGGCTAAATTATGGTGTCTGAGTTAGTGTAAAGCTTGAAATCTGTGTGCAGTGCATTGCCCATCTAGGAAGCTTAACAAAAACTCTGCACGCCATTTCCCAAAAGCTTATAATTTAGTCAAATCAAGGCCTTTTGTTTCCCAAAATGCTATGCCTGTGCCTCAGTAGGAATTATCATGGGGGCAAATTAGAACTCTTTAAAATTTCAGTTATTTAGGTTAAAATGTTGCCCAAAAAAATCTCTGCTTTTTTTCTTACAGTGTGGAAAGTATAATTTTTTTGCTCTCATCACAACAAAAATGAGTGAAGAATTGCTCAGTTTGGCCCTGCTGAGCCCTGCTGGCCCTGTCTGGGGACACTCCAGTCCCAGGGTGGCAGCTGCACTGCAGGTGCCCAGGGGACACCTGAGCAGGGCCATGTGAATCCACTGCTGTTTTCCTCTTCTGTTACTGCTCATGGTGAGGCACATTTGGCAACAAAACACTGACATATTGGAGCATTTGAAGGGGTTTAAGGTTAGCCCCGAGGGTGTGTAGGCTCGAAGCAAGGGAGGCTGCACTACTGGAGCATGTCCACCTGTAGGCCAATGGTTATCTGTGTGTATGGTCACTGTGTCCTGCCCTGTCAGGCAAAGCAGCACCAGCCAGTGAGGGAGGGGATTGTCCCACTCTGCTCTGCACTGGGGCAGCCTCACCTGCAACACTGGGGCAGTTTGGGGGGACACAGTATAATAAAGGACATTAAGCTACTGGAGAGCATCTAAAGGAGGGCAACGAGGGTGGGGAAGGGCCTGGAGGGGAAGCGTGTGAGGAGCAGCTGAGGGCACTTGGTGTGTTCAGCTGGAGAAGAGGAGACTGAGGGGAGACCTCATTGTGGTCCTCACCATCCTCATGAGGGAAAGCAGAGGGGCAGGCACGGATCCATTCAGTCTCGTGACCTGGGACTCAGGGTATGGCTGGAGCTGTGTCAGGGCAGGGTCAGGTTGGATATCAGGGAAAGGCTCTTCCCCCAGAGGGTGGTGTGCACTGAACAGGCTCCCCAGGGCAGTGGGCACAGCACCAAGGATGGCAATGTTCAAGAGGCATTGGGACAATGCTTTCAGGCACTCTTGGGCTGTCCTGCACAGGGCCAGGGGTCGGACTGGATGATCCTGATGGGTCTCTCTCCCAACTCAGCATATTCTGTGATTCTTTGCTTTTATTATTTATATCAAATGATATGTGAAGGGGCTTGAGGGACAAGGGCCAGTGGCTTAAAACTGAAAGAGAGTAGCTTATACCATATACTAGCAAGAAATCCTTCCCTGTGAGGGTGGTGAGACACTGACACAGGTTGCCCAGAGAATTTGTGGATGCCCCATCCCTGGAAGTGTTCAAAGCCAGGCTGGACATGGCTTTGAGCAACCTGGTCTAAGTGGAAGGTGTCCCTGCTGTGAGAGACTGAATTCATATCTCACTGGGTTGTTTAATTACTGGGTTGAATCAACCACCTGTGTGTGTGTTGGGGGCAGAGGCCAAGCCTCCAGGTTGGAATGCACATGGTGCCAGGGGGGCCACGTGGCACACCTGCCAGCCAAAAGAGGCACACCTGGTAGCCCACGTGCATCACGACCCCTGGAGCTCTGGGCGGCCACAGCACCCCTCAGTCTGGCCTGGAGGGCACTGGGAGTCACATGTAGCATGTTCACTTTATGGGGCTTCAAGGTATTAAAGAGGTTTGCAATTAATTGTTGGGTGAACTCTTGGAGTCTTAGATAAACAAAAATGCCTGGACAGCTTGTGGCTTTGGTGTGGGGCTTTCCACCTCCCCATGGCAGGGGTTTGGAACTAGGATCTTTAAGGTGCCTTCCAACCCAAACCATTCTGTGATTCTGTCAACTATAAAACAGAAACCACTCTTGGATAGGAAAAGGAAATAGGGCATTTTTGACTAAGAAGTGACTAGGTATAAAAAAAAAATTTGGCAACCTCAGCTACAGCAACTACTGTCATCAAAAATGTATGAAAGACATATTTTCATGCTCAATTATAGTGCTGCACCTAAACAGGGTTGCTGGTTAAACAACATGAATCTTACCTGTAAAAGGATGGATGTGTTTGGAACAGGCTGCATTTCTGATTCCATTCAAATACTGCATATTTTATTTCATACCTCCAAATTGTTTTGTTAAAATATAGTGTATTACAGCATGAGTACCAGTGCCACATCCTTATTATTTTGGCTCATCTTGAACTTGCTTTGCATTTCTTGCTCACATTGAATCTTGGTTTGTTGCTCTGGAATTTTTTATTTCCAATGCCTTTAGGTGCAGGGTAGTTCTCTGAGCAAATCATCATGCCTGTCTCTGAGAGAGCAGCTGCTGTCTCATGTGTTGTGGGGTTTCAGAGCACTTTAGTCCTGCTGCAGGTTTATGTGGGTGTGTACACACTCACCTGTGCTGCACCCTTGCAGAGAATATGCTTCTGTGTGGGTGGGTGTATGTATGCACTTAAGTATAAAACATACTGAAGTGTTCTGGAAAATAATTTCATGGCTTTAATATGTATCAGTCTACAGGAACCTGCATATGTAGGGGCAGTATGTGTGAGTCCACAGCAGATGTATTTGTTGCTACACATATGTGATGCACAGCTCTCTTAAAACAGAGTTGTGCTGGGGGTACAAATGTCACACTGCTCAAAGAAATGCATTCTCAGTTGCACTGTTTGCACTGCCATGTTTGATATCCTTTTGGATAATTCAAAGTGGGAAAAACTAATTCTTAGAATCATAGAATCAATTGGGTTGGAAAAGACCTCCAAGATCATCAAGTCCAACCCTTGGTCCAACTCCAGTCCCTTTACCAGATCATGGCACTCAGGGCCACATCCAATCTCAGTTTAAAAACCTCCAGGGATGGGGAATCCACCCCCTCTCTGGGCAGCCCATTCCAATGCCTGATTACTCTCTCAGAAAAGAATTTTTTTCTGATCTCCAACTTAAATTTCCCCTGGCAGAGCTTGAGCCCATCGTGCCCCCTTGTCCTATTGCTGAGTGCCTGGGAGAAGAGACCAACCCCCACCTGGCTAGAACTTCCCTTCAGGTAGTTCTAGACAGTGATAAGGTCACCTCTGAGCCTCCTCTTCTCCAGGCTAAACACCCCCATCTCCCTCAGCCTCTCCCCACAGCACTTGTGCTCCAGTCCCTTCTCCAGCCTCGTTGCTCTTCTCTGGATCCGCTCCAGCCCCTCAATGTCTTTTCCTGAACTGAGGGACCCAGAACTGAACACAACACTCAAGGTGTGGCCTCACCAACGCAGAGTGCAGGGGAAGGGTCACTGCCCTGATCCTGCTGGCCACACTATTTTTGATACAGTGCCATGTGATACAGCCATACCCAGCCTCAGGGAGGGAGCCTGGGAAGTGAAATCCAGGGGTAAGGAGCATCCTGTCTGCCCTGGGGGGACAAGGAGGTGGACGGGTCGAGCAGCTGCTTTTCTGGCCCCCCTGACTGTGCTTGGAAGCTACAGCAAGGGGCATGCAAGTGGAAGGTGTTTCCTTCCCTAAGCACCCTCCTTGACCACCTGTGAGGGTGCTGCAGGCATGAGTGATGCTGAGAGCTGAGCTGGGAGCTTCACAGCCTGATGTGAAGAAGAGGAATGACTCACTGGGGAAGGTGCTGCTGAACACAGTTCTAACTGTGCACTTGCTTATCACTTCACCACTGTTAAAAAAGTGTGTTTTAAGTAAAATCTTGCCTTCTGCAAAATCTAATTGTGATTAGTTAGGGAAATGAAGCATATTCTAGAGATAACCAATTCTTGCAGCTTCACAGTGGAGCATGTTTTCAGACCTTCCAACTCTAATATTGACATGGTTCACTTCTATGTAATGACATTTGACTTCCAGACTCATAACACAGTAAAATAAGTATGTTCTAGTAATCAGCAGGAAATAGAAAATTCCCTTGGCAAGCAGCAAGGTAGTGCAGAGCACACTTGAGAACAAATGTGGGCCTGAAACAGCTTGTAGTTATAGGGATGTTTGTACTTTTACAAAACCCAGTGGTTATTCAAGAAGAGAAGCAAGCAGTCTGTAGGTAGAAATAGTACAACTTTGCAAGACTTTATTTTATCTGAATAAGCATAACTGCAAAATACATTTGCCTATGCATATATAGATTAATTTTAAGACTAAAATAATTTCTGAATGCAAAAAAGTAAAATGACACTTCTATTACACTGACTGACATTTCATTATTTAAATGCTTAATGTGCATTTTGCTTTTGGATAATTAGTTGTCAGTCTGCAAAAGCAATTACATTTTAAATGTTACCAGAGTTTTTCCAAAGGGTAACTTAGACTTTTTATCTGGTGGCTGAATTAGTGTTCAGAACTAAGTAAAGACTTGCACAAAATACATTTTCCTCTGAGGGTATGTATGGGCCAACAATGGAAACACAATGGCAGGATTCATGTGTCTCAGATAAAGATAAACAAAGATTTATAATCAAGTTGGCACCTGCTGTCATGCCAAGTTCTTCATCTGATTAACCCCATAATACATGAACACATTGTTTCTTACATACCTGCAGATTTCCCCTCATATAATATGGATGCAAATTGTTTTGCTGAGGTTCCTGCACAGTGGTCTTGCCCATGAGGCTTCAACTTTTGCCCCCATTCCCACCACACCAGCCAAATATAATTCCTTAAATTAATCCTTTTTTCTGTCTTTCCTTCATAGGGAAGGTTATTCTTTACCCTTCAGTACAGGTTTATGCATAACAGTTTGGCTGAAAGATATGAGCATAAATGAGGGAAGGAAAAGCTATCACAGTGGCATTTAGAAAACAATAAGCAGTTTTGCTCTTGTAAGTGTAGCTGCCACATGGGACCTGAGCTAAATCAACACACAGCAGAGCTGTGGGCCCAGTTACAAGTGTAGGAAACTTCCTGAGAATTTATTATTCATAATAATCTTGGGAAGGCACAAAGGTGAGGTAGCACCACAAGCTGTGTGCAGAAATGCTGCCCATTATGTAGCAGGAACTACATCCCGATTTCCCCCAAGGAGGGCTCGGGGTGCTGCCAGGGGAGGGCTCAGGGCTCAGGCACACCCAGCCACCAAACAGGAGGCCAAGGCAGAGAGGCAGAACCTGCACATGCAGCTTTCAGACACAGTTTGCACAGGAACTGTCTTCCACACCTGGCATTTCTCCCTGGGATTTCAGCAGTGATTCAGTACCACAGCAGGATAAACCGGAGTCTTTTCAAGGTTTTCTGCGAGAAACAAGGTGGGAAGAGTCTCCAGTGGTAAAGACATTCACCTGCAATGTCAGATCTCAAAGTCTCATTCAGGTGAGACTTGAATGCGCCTTCTTCTGTTACACTGATGTCATTTGTCCTGGAGCTTTTCCATTTACTGCAAATTGATATTCCTTGAGGAGCCCAAGTAAGACTGATAACATCACTTAGAGAAGTCTGGTACAAACATTCAGTTCCTGCCATCTCCCAGGTACAGAAGATTTGAAACTGTCCTAATAGTTGCATGGATTTTATAGTATTTCAGAATGGCACTGGTTAAATATGAAAGGGTGTCTATCATACTGTTTTTGCTTATCATCGAAGTGAATTGAAGCCAGTAGCTTTTAAACACCTGAGGATGCTTCCGACCAGAAGAGGGAAGTTTGCCAATTAAGCCCATCTTGGTTTTGATGATTCAAGGCCTGGCAGTGTTGAGGTCAGGCTGGTGCTGGCTGTTGTGTTACTGGGCAAAGTGCAGGGACATCCTTAATGTCCAGGTTTGTTGGGACTCTGTTTCCCTCTCCTTGGAGAGATGGCAGCATTAGCACTGTTGTGCTGGTTTAAAGGCGAACCAGCAGGGGAAATGAACTCACCATGAGAGAGATTATAAGTCAGACATAAAATTTAATAATAATATTACAATAAATACACTGACACAAAAGGGAAATTGCTTTCAACTCACAAAACCCAGCAGTATAACCCAGTGTCCTGAGGCACAAACCCAAGGGGGTTTGTTAGCCCTTGTGCTGAGACCCCTGCGGTTCCCCCAAGTCCAGAGCAAAAGGAAAAGAAAAACCTGTTGGTGCAGGCAAGGGCTGTGGTCTGGGTGAGAGCGGTGATCTCCTCCTGTCAAGGTCCTGCTGCTGCTCTGGATCCGACAAGAAGTTCCTGAGGTCTTCTTACCCACCACTTATGTACCCTCAGGGAGCACCCAGTCCCTCCCCCTGGGTGGGGACTCACACAATGGGTGATTAACTCTGGGAGCCAGGGGGTATTGTTGAACTGTTGATGGCCCATTAGCAGCTCCGCCCCCCTCAGGCTGGGTGTGAAGGTGATAATGGCTCCCTGGGCAGCTGCGGCTAATGGCCCATTGTCCTTGGGGAATGAATAGAGGGGGTAGAATACACAGCTTTGATCACCCCCACACAGGGTTAGCTGGTCCCTCCTGCTGAATTAGGACAACTGTGTACGCAAGTGAAGGGTGGAAGGGTCAATGGCTGTTGTGTGGCTCCTCCATTCTGCTTGGAAACATTCCCTAAGGATCTGGCTACGCAGCCAAATCTTTCTGGGCAGATCTTGGAGCTTCGTAAAGAAGTGCATGCCTGGAATCTTACAGGTAACTTCAAACTCAGGCTTTGGTCCAGGATTTGGGGTTCTCTTTTGTTTCTTTGTATCTCTAAGGGAAAATTACAGGAAAGCAGGCAAACATCTAAACTCTTCTTAATTACTGTTTATACTGCCTCTGCTAGTGATGATCTTAGCTATAGTCCCACTTTATAAATGACTTATGTAATTGGGTTAAACAGACTCACACAGTGTTTGTTGGTCAATTACCTCTTAAATTATGTACATTTCTGTAATTAGGAAATGCAATTTGGCCTCTATACATAAAGCTTTTTTTTTCATTCTGAATATGTGCTTAGTATACCTGGAATGATGACTTGTATTTGTACACAGAGGGTGAATTGAAAAGGGTTTTCCTATAAAAAGGGTATGATTCTGCAATCAGCAAGAGAAGTTTATTTCTGTATCTATGAGGTGAATTAATGACTGAGGAGTCAATGGATATACAACTTCTACACAGGGAAATCCTGAAAGCCAACTGTGTTCTCTCAATCAACAAAGAAATTTTTATTTATTTAAAGAGCAGAGAATGGATGTTATAAAATCAATATTTTCCTAAAGCTCAATTACTGGTGAATTTACAACAACTCCAGTAAGAATGCTGAATTCTCAAGAAAAAGGCATTCTTGTGTGACACCTTAAAACACACATAATGAAATCTCATCTTACAAAAATAATTGAACTTTGGCATGAAAACATTAACTAAAGATGTAAATATTTTTACATTTGCTTTCCCAACAGGACAAGGTGAAAATTAATCTGCCAACAGTGTGCATGATGTGTGTAATCACTGTCATCTCCATGGTCTTATCTTTGGAGATGTCCTTGAAAAATTCAGAGTGAAGGTTTGGCTTCTCAGGTTGTGTGAAAGCTGAAGTTTCTCTGGTGTGTTTATACTGACTTTTATCTGATAGTTTAGTATTATATTCTTATTGAGAACAGCACTGAAACAAAGGATAAATTCATCCCTGCTGTGAAGAGCTTTTCAACATGTGCTTAACCTCTTACACATTTGAATGTTTTGTTCCAAATTCACATTCAGATGTCATAACAAACAGCAGTAAAAAGTAGCAAATAGTATTTTTAATTCTTCAGCATTAATATTTTTTCCATAATTCCCTTTTATGAGTATGTTTTAAATGGGAACTTCAATATCTAACCTAGTTGTTTAAAAGTCATTTTTACCCAGTTACTGTGTTCATTATCCCACCATCATTCCTCTCTAGCATATCAAGTTTTATGCAGAGAAAAGAGGAAATGCAGTGAATTAGTCTTAGCAGCCAATCTCTACTTAAGTGCAAATTAAAATTTATTTCATTTTAGTGCTGCTGGCAAGTCTTGTGCCTGTAAATCTCAGCTTGCTAAACCAGATGATGGACAGCCCTGCCCGAGGGGATGTGGTGTGGGACCTGGTGGCCAACAGGACCTGATTGGTGACACCCAGGCTGGAGACAGCCTGGGCCAAGTGCCCATGCCCTGCTGGGGTTGGCAGCCCTGAAGGACATGGGGCAGGACCCTGAATTTAGAGAAAGCAAACCTGCAGCTGTGGAAGAAATTAGTCAATGAGACCCCCTGAGAAACTGCCCCAGGGTAATCAGAGGCTGGAGGGTGAAGGGACGCAGGGCAGCCCTGCTGAGCAGGACCTGGGGCTACTGGGGGATGGAAAGCTGCACCTATTTACACTTGTGCTGATAGAAATACATTTAAGCAAATAAAAATATTACCCCTCAGCCTCATTTTTTATTGACAAACCTGATCAGTCTTTTTTAGGTTCTGCTCCAAGTTCGGCATTCAAATGCCCTCAAAATTTAAGCAGGCCTTATGCTTTTTGGGGTTGTTTACCTGTTTGCAAAACAGTACCCTACGTCAAGTGTCATCTTTGCTTGAGCTGTACTGACATTTCTAATTCTACTGTAAAGTATCTACTGTAGGAATACCAGTGATATAAAAGTAACAAGTTGGACATGCTTTTCTAAATGACCAGTGCTTTATGTTCAGTCTTTATAGCCACGTTTGCATTTCTTGCTAATTTTTGATTATTTAAGTCATTCTCTTCCTTAGCCATTTGATTGATGAATTCTGAGCTTATACAGATCTTGGGGTTTTTGCTCAGAGGTTGATCTTGCACATTGTACATTTGAACTTAATTTCTCTTTCAGGGTTTTGCAGCATGATCTTTTTATTGCCTTGAAGATTGGCAATACCTATTAACTGCTTACTGTCTGCATGTTCTTTCAAGGCATTTATGCTTTTTGTTTCAAGGGTTGAGAATGAAAATTTACAGTTTTACAAAGGTCTTCAGTTCCAGCCAAATATTCCCCTGTTAGCTCCACCCACTGTCTTTCCTTCTGTATATTTTTAGTTCTAATCTATATCATGTCCAACCTTCTGTGGCACTGTAAAACAGTGATCTGTACAAATACAGTGTCATTAGTCTGACCTCAGCATAATGCAAGGATTTAAAAGAGATCTTGAAGGAGAAGATAATGAAAGCAGTTATAGGCTTGTTATAATTGCTGTGGGTGAAGGATATGCACCAGACAAGTTGTAATTAAAGAAACAGAGATAAAGAAAAAAGGGTAGGAAATGAACCAAGGGTTTGCCAAAGATAGACTGTGTCTGAATAATCAAACAGCTTTAAGTGTGCTAACTGATTTTCTAAGAAAGGCAGTAGATTAGATCTATCTGGACTTCACAAGTTTTATGACTCCTCTGTCTAGAAAATCAATTGTCGGTTTTGAAGTCTGCTGCCATGAAATCCACAAAGCAATGAGGTTAAAGCCACTTTCTGCTTCTACCCTGGCTCTGGAGTGGTGGAAGGAGAAAATTACTCCAGTTACTGGCCTCCTTCTGGAGAGGAAGGTTGTGCCACCTGTCACTGCCACTTTGGTGTGCAGAGTGCCCAGAATCAGTTATTTCTGCTCTTCTGTTGCAGGGGAACTACTGTGAGCATTTTGGGGTAACTGATACCAGATAATTTGAAGTACCTTAATAAATTATTTCTTGGTGCAAGGCACATTCATTACAGGATCTGCTTTGTACTGGGTTAAAGCCCAGACAACTGCTGTGCACCTCTGAGCAGTTGGCCCATTCTTTCCTTAGCTCTGTGTTAGTCCTCTTTGCTTCCATGAGCAGAAGGAAGAGTTGCACAGCCAACATCCCAAGCCCACCTTCAAGGACAAATCTCATTTTAGAAGTTCACATTACTGAATCATAAGCAAATGAAAAGTGACTGAGGAAGCACTGCAGGAAGCTGTGCAGTCTTTAGTCAGCTCCTCGTTGCACTGAGATTCCCTAATAAGGTTTTTTGATGCTTCTGGTGGTAGAATCCATCTCCCTTCTCAGCGAAATATTTAAATTTTTATGTGTTTGTGGTTGGAAAAACTTCATTTTAACATATCGAATGTCTTCATCAATTTTTGACCATTGATTTTTGGCCTTGTTCAGATGAACGTGTGTATAACACTATTGTCTTCCTCTTTGTGGCAACCTTTTAATAGTTGGAGCTGTCTCCTCAGTTGTCTAGACTAGACTAGGAGGTTTGCTGTTTTTCCTTGTGTATATTCTGTCTCTTCTAGAATTTTTATTATTTTTGTGGTCTTCCATGGATTTTCTTAAATAGTCCCAAACCTTCTAAGGTGAGATGTCCCAGTCTCCAGGTGAGAGTGTAGAGTAGAAGGGCTACTTTCACTTTATTTATTTCTAATACTACTTTTGTGCCATGTCAGAAGAATGATGCTTTTCTCAAGCACAAGACTACTGAAAATAAGTAGGTAAAATACAGCTTGCTTACGATGGGACTTTCCCCTAAGCTTTCACAGAGATTTACAAATACAACACTAGCAAAACTGACTAACATGAAATTGCATCCCTCGAGTCCTTCAGATTTACCAAGGCCCCCAAACCCTGCTGACAAATGCTATTTACAGAGTCCCAGCAATTTATTACTGATGGGTTATCCACAGCATAAATACAGAGAGACATAATGCAGCGTCTGACCTCACTAGACTAAAGTAAGATTAGTTGGCTCCTGCCACTTCCTTGACCATCACAGCTCTCAATAATTCTCTTTACTGGCATTCAAATGCAGAAAAGACATCCACAAGATATCACAACAATATGGCATAGCTTCCCAGTAGCAGATGCAATTAAAGAGTTTCATTTAAAAAAAAGAAAGAAGCCAAAGAGAGAAGGTGTGAGGGGAAAGTGAAATGCAGTACTTTACAGGACTTAACTAAATATTTGTACTGTGTTCACCCCTGTTCAGCTCTGTGTGTTCCTGTTGGGGTGGCTGAAGGTGTGAGAAGATGAAGTTTCCTTCATGCATTGTGTATAAGCAGAAACAAACAGGGGGAAACAACCATTTAAGAGAAGTCAGGTGGGGTCTGGGGTTGAGAAATTGCACCAAAGGCTTTGAAAATCTCGTACATTTTTTCCCAGAAGTCAAACCCAATAATTTACCTGGGAGCAGCTGTAAGTATTCCTTGTGCTGTCAGGTGCTGCACAGGCCTGTGAGGGCAGTTTTTCCCAATCTAAGTTATAGTTTAACAAACCCTGTATTTGTACTGGCCTCAGAATTCTTGGAGCTCAGAATCTCCCCCTTCCTGTTTCACCCTTTCCCAGATTCTCCATGTTGCATCTTGTGTGGCTCTCTAGTTCTGTTGCTGACAATCCCCATCTTTGCTCCGAGGAGCAGTATTGGATTTCCAACAGAAGCCAGGAAAAGTGGCTCAGTCAAGGACTGTCAAGTGCAGTGTGAGAGCTGAGTTTCTGCTCACATATTTTCCCCTGGGAGCTGGAGGGAATAAGGCTGAAGCAGCAGGAGAGCAGGCTGTGGGGTCTGGGTCTGCAGCACACAGGATCCCTCTCCAGGACTCATTTATGAAGCTTGTGGGGCTGGTTAGGTTTATGGTCCTCACAGGCACAGTGTTGTCAATGTGAAGGAACTCTACAGAGCTGCTCAGAAATGGTGTCTAGATGGTTCACCAAAATGACTGAGGAACCCTTGTGCCCTTTTCAGAAAGTTCCCCACCTGTGAATTTCCCGTTTAAGCAGCTGGAACCCTCAACATAGAGGACTTGGCAGATCGTTTAACTCTGATGTCTCTCCCCCATCATAATTCCCTGGAATCTCAAGTGGCTCTAGGGACAGAAGTGCTTTATAGAGGAGAAAACAGTAACTTTTAACCCCATTCGCTGAGATTAACTGCATTACCCAGAGAAAATCTGACTTCCATGGGCTCAGTGTGCTGCATGTGATCAGGGAATGACGTCAGCTACTTCTTGGACTATTGGAGTAGTGAGACTACAGTTTTTGAAGTGCACTAAACCACCCTTTAATCCTTGAAAATAGAATAAATCTTAAAAATTGTGATTCAGAATGAACCAGGCTTGGAGATGTATGTAGATACAGATCTGTAGAATTTCATGTAAAACTTCCTTAACATATAATGATTATTAAAATATGTCTGTCTCTTAAAAGCAGGCATTAGACTGCTTGTAAATACATGCATTTCACTGAGAATTCTTCTTACTGATTCTTCCTTGTAGATTGCCATATTTTTCTTATTTCAAGAGCATTGATTTAAAGGGTCTCCTTTGCCAGCTGTGCCCCCAGGATGAAAGGAAAGGGATGGTATTTCTTCAGGAACACTGTGTGAGGAATCCAGTTGCTTTTCTGCTAGAAACCTCTGCCCCAGGGGTGCACAGAGGATGTGCCAACGCCGAGCAGGCAGGCAGGGACAATGCTGGGACAATGCCTGTGTCAGGCAGCTATGGCACCACTGAGCTCCATTTCACAACTGGGTTTTTAATCATCTTCCAACAAGGCAAAACACAATCTGCCTGTGGGTGAACCTACTAAGTCTATTCTCTAATAAGGTTGTGCCCACAATGACAGGTGCAGTTTGACAAGGTGCTGAGCCCACTCCTGTGGTGGTTTATGGCTTTCTCTTCCCACTGTAATCAAAACTGAATATATTGATGTGTTCATCAGCATCACACAGGAGAGCTGCGCTCCACTGAAATGCGGTTTCAATCTCAACTCGCTTTTGATGGATTGGTTTTGTTTGTGAATAATTCTGTTTATGATCCCAAGTCCTTAATAAACACTGCATCTTCACTCATGGCCTCTTAATCTTCCAGGAGATTGCATCCTGATGTGATTCTTCAGCCTTGTCCCTTATTATGTTTTATTATATGTGCTGGATTGTGTGTGTACTGGACATAAAGCAAACTCGGTGAGCAAGTTTCAGTTAATCCTTTGCTATCCAGTCTCAAAGTTTGGGTGGCAGCTTGAAATACATGAGATCTTATTACACTTTTCAGTTCAGTTCTCATAGCTGAGCTAAGGCAAATCCTATAAGTGTAAATAAAATGCAGAAAACTACTACCAGACAGATAGAATAACATAACCTCAGAAATTAGAATTTGTTTCCGAGTTCGCTGTCTAGCAGTTACAAGAATTTCTCATATGGAAAAAGCATTTATTCTGTGTTACTTTAATAACTTTCAAGACCCTCTGCAGGGAGTTCATATGCTTCCTTCATATTGGAATTCTCCAAAGCTGGCTGGATAGTAATATGCTCATATTCTCCCCCCAAACAAGTTTAAGAAAATAAGACATATATTTCTTCAGCAAAATATAATGCCAGCAGTCTTGCTAGTTTTATCTGTATTAATGCAATCTGCCCTTGCTGTGTAATGCTGATGAATAAATCACTAAATGTGTAACAGTATCTATTTACTCTGAATGGCAGCATTTTAGTCCAGGCAGGAATTGACTATTTGTGGGGTTTGTTCTCCCCCCCCCACCGCCTTCTCCTACTGTCTGAAAATAAATTAATTGCGTTGTGTGTTGGCATTACAGAAATACATAAAATTACACCTCACAATAAAGTAGTGGTATGTTTTCCAGTCTCCATGTGAGGTATTTAATGTCTAGTTTGCAAGTAAATTGCTTTTCTCATTCCTGTTGCACGAGGCCAGGATTGTAACAATTTTGTCAAAACAAGGCCTTTAATTACCACACCTTTGTGATGGTGGGTTATTAATGGCTACAAAATTCTTGAGAGATTACATGAGAAATTCAATAGAATAAAAAGTTTGATCATCACTAAAAAGTGAATGAAATGGATTCCAAATCTGATGGACCTGTCATAGGCAAAAAGTTATTAACTTGATTTTTATAGCTTTTGCTGGTCCTTATGTTCTGTACTGTACCAGTGACAAATGTATCTGGTGGACCAACTCCTATTCTGCAGGAATACAAAGAGGGAAAGAAGGTCTATTTTACACTGCTTTTAAGTATATTGAATTGAGGGCAGCTCAGTGAACTCAGCCAGTCCAGAGCAACTCATTCTCTGGCAGCTGTGCAAGTTTCTGTTGAGTAGAGCTGGTTTCATTCCTTACAGTGCAGCACCACCATTCTTATTTTTAAAATAAGGATGCTAAACAATACATGATGCCAAATATTAAATTAATAACAATGTTAATGAATTTTCCTTTTTTTCCTTGGACTAAGAATTGGCCAGAAATGGTCTTAAAGGTATTTTCCAGCCTAGATGAAGAATCTACAGTTCTATGATTGCATTACATGCAATTACTGCTAACAATATTTTAATAGTTCTTGAACTGTATGAAAATGGGGGTTTATGAGTATTTGTTGCTCATTTTTTCGTTGTGATATAGGGTCAAATTTTGACCACAGACCTGTATAAGTGTTGGATTCTGTGAGTAACTAAGTTTACAATTCTTAATTTCCTATGACTATAAACATCAGTTCTGTAATGCACTAAAATACCCCTCAAATTACTGACTTTTCTAAACAACAGGAAATACTGTTCTTGCTTTTAAGGAAGGACCATTCTGGTTTAATGGCACCTGTAAGAAATTGTAAGATACTTTTTCTCTTTGTCTTTCACTTGCCGTTTAATTTTCACTTACAGTACAAAGGCTGAAAAGTGAAAGAAGTTGCAATTTATAGTAAGTAAATTGTCCATGTTGAAATTCTGGTTTGTGTCGAGTAAATTAAATTATCCTTAACATGTATCCACTTTTTTCCTTGCCATTGGTTCTTGTTAAACTTTTCACCCGGAAGTTTAATATTATTATTTGGAGGGATTTCTTTAAGGGAACTGGCAACAAAGCAATGACAGAACAAGTGGTCGTTGTTTTCTCAGAGTGTGTTGCTGTACAAAACCAGGACATGGAAGTCCATCAAATCAAGATGCCAAAAAACCCACCTGAAAACTCAGAAGAAACCCAAACCTTCCATTAAGCATGGGGTTTGTTGTCCATGTTATTCCATATATTCTGTGAGCACACAGGGAGCATAAGTGGGATGGTATTACCCAAAATCTCATGGACTGGCAAAAAAGCTGGGTGAAGTTCTGCTTACACTGCCTGCTGTGCGACAGGGACTAGTTCCTGATGATGGCTCTCCATGAGTGGGTGGGGATTGCTCCTGTTTTTTCTCTCTCTTTTGAAGCACCTATTCTTCCTTTGTTTTCAGGCTCTATGTTGAAGAGATGAAGCATTGTGGAGAACTCATGAGGCAAGGCTTGCTGTGCCAGTGGGATACACAGGGGAAGTTTATAGAGCTTCAAGGACAGAGCAGATCATTGGAGGGGAGAAGAGTCTGCTGGGCTGCAGAACTGGACCTACCAGCTACCTTGATGAGCTGATCAGGACTCCTGCTCCAAGCAAAATTTACCAGCACTGTCTTTCTGGACTACAGAACTTTGATGAAATGCTGAACATTTCCAGAGACTACCACCAACCTTTCCCCTTGCAAAAGCAGCTCAAATTTCCCTTGAAAGGACAGGAGAGAGTGGCTATCAACCCAAGTCTGGATGTTTTACTGCCAGTGACTTCCTTGATTTATCTTCACTTGAGATTTATTCAAGCCCCAAGGTTCTGGGAGGTTGGTGGACCTCCTAGAAAAGAGACTGCTGGTACCTGCTGACTGAGGCTCTTAGAACGATGCTGAACTGATGAATCCAGTAAAACATAAACTCTGACAAGGTGGGTATAAATCAAAGCAAGTGCATTCATGCAGCTCATTCACAATTGCAGGTTGTTTGCAGATAGTCATGCCTGTGAGATGGATGACTCCATAATTACTGATAATGGCAAAGCTAGTACTCTGAAACCAGCCCTGCTGATTTCCTGCGTTCCTCCTCACCCCTATGAGATGGTTTGGAACATCTGCCAGGTTGAGGAGCAAGGTTTAGCAGGAGAGCCTGGCAGAGAAGGAGGAGCAGGTAGCAGTAATATGTGGTGTGCCTTTAACTGGAACTACCCCTGCCTACAGGCATATAATGAACCTGTAATGATGAATGCATTTCATATAAGGCAGGAAATTCCCCTCTCCTCAACTCAAGGCTTCCTGAGCAGTGGGCAGTACTTCCTGTGCTACACTCATGCCTGGGAATTCTGGGGCCAGGCCAGCACAGAAGCATCTCAAGGAATGTAGCAGGCCTGCTTTGCAGGGTGTTTCTGTTAGCACCTGGAGAGGGACAAGTATCATCCACTCCAAGGTTTCTTTCCATTGTCTGTCTTGGTCAGGGTCACAATAAAAGGAGAGGTCTTCTAGCACCATTTGGGTCTGGATAGTGTTCAGGAGTGCACCTCTGCTTTCCAACAGTCTGGTTTTCCATTTCTGAGACACTTCCTAGTGTTCTTAATTTTGCCATGCTGCCTCTGAAGTATGTGCTCTGCTCCTGGCTTTGGAATGAGATGTCCTGGATGACTGCCTGGGCCAAAATAACTTTGTAATGGTATGCATTATTTCTTTTTCATTTAAGATGGGGTCCTGGAAATATTAATTCCGTGCATTGATGAGGCTCCCTGACTTCTTTTTGACCATTTAGTAACACACAAGACTCAAAACTTAGGTTAGAAGTGAGTAGACAATATGGAGCAGGCAAAGGATGACTGATGATGACCAGGCAAAACACTGATTAGTGTAACATAAAATAGCTGAAAAGAGTAGGGAATAGAGGGGAAAGGTAAGTAAGGAATTGGCAGTATGTGGAGGGTAAATGATCTGTGGGAACACCACGGGGAGACTTGTGTTTCTCTGGAATAATTCAATACAGAAAAATTTCACATGCTGGTCCTTCATGAGTATTCTGCTTATGGCAGAAGCATCCATTGTGCTGAAAAGAGCACTGACTGATCCAAGCAGGACTGTACACACGAGCAAGACTTACCCACCAAGCTTCTTGCTTTGAATAGTAATACTATACAATCTTAAGCCTGAGTAAATGTCAGCTGATGTGGCTGCTTTAGGGAAATATTTCATGACATATTCTTGTAGGCTTCAGATGGTTTTTATTTTGCTTTGTAGCTGAGTTCTCTTTTTTAAGCTACGTTCAAAGAAAATAGTAATTCATTGAGAAAATTACCTGTACAAGCAGACTTTCATGGCAGGAGTTGTGTGAAAATAGTGACATTCACAGGAAGAAACACTTCGCAAGCTGACAGACCATTTCAGTAAAGCTCACTTAGCATCTCAGTGAGGGAAATTACAGGGTTCTTTTGTTTTAATGTTTGCATTGCTGAGGCTGTGACTACCTAATCTGAACCTTTAGATAATTAAAAATAGCCTTATATCGTTAATGATTCTATACATGTTTAAGTGCTACTTTCTCTTTTGAAACTATTGACCGTCTTTATTTAGTGCAGGTCCCGCAGAGAGCACTTGGCTGGCATTTGACTAATGCACAGAGAGCTGCAGTGATATTCCAGGTAAACTGCATCTGCCCAGGCCATGGAGTTTGTGACAGAACCCAGCAGCACTTGGGAACAGCTGATGCCCCAGTTTTGATCTCCAGCATCACTAGGACAGGGATTTGGGAAGTGGGATTGCTCTTTTTAATGACAGACCCTGGGAATTAAAATAGTAAACATATTTTCCTCTGTGAATTAGCGGCATTTAAGGGCAGATTGTTGGTGATGGCAACCAGGTGACTCAAAATGGTGTTTTTTGATTTGTAATTCTGTGAATTGGTCTGCGATCAAGTTTTGGTATTTTATCTGTATCTCAGGCACAGAAATGTTTCATATTGTATAAACAGAAGCATGAGTTTATCTGACAAATGTTTAGTCTTTATCTATTGTATTTCAATAGTCAGGTTAAGAAGCTGAGAGAGAAATATTCAAGTAACTCTGCTAGTTTAGTCTTCCTTGCCCAACTTTGCCTTAAACATCCTTAATTGGGTTTTCCACCTCCTTCCCCTTGTTGAAGACTAACAGAAAACTCCAGCCTTCTATTCTTCCCATGTTTTCCCAAAGGCATAACCGAGATTAAGTGGATTCAGCTGAGGTGAAACCAGTGGAATTGCTGCCGCAACTCTTGCTAATGGGTTGTGTCTGTGTTGTGTTCCTCATTCCACAGACTCACCTTGCTGAGCAATTCTATGCCATGCGATACATCACTGGGGGTTTACACTACCAGTTTCTTATTAACATCCAACTTAAGAGTGATGCACACTTGAAGAACTTATCCTTTCCTTCATGACATAATTATACATAAAGCACTTAGTGCAGAAGGGAACTGATTTTCTTTCATCTGGAGCTGAGGTGCTGAGACTGCTAGACTGTTGCTTGTAGGGCTTTATGCTTAAAAAGCAAATCCGAAGTAAGCTAGGGCATTTTTCAAAATTTATTGTCTTTAAATTAAAAATAAGCAACCCAATGCTTTATTTAACATTATGTTTATGATTAAATTAATTGCTGTCTTTGACTTCTAGATTTATGTCCCTAGTAAGCATGACTAAGCCAAATTCTATTAGCTAAACACTAGTGGCTCCAATTAATTTTATGCTTTTGTAGCTTTGCCTGGTTGTAGTGTAAAGCTAGACTATTTAAAGAAATATCAGGGAATTTCAAATTTAAGTCCTCTGTTTTGTCTCCTTTTAAGCCTCTCATGCTTTTAAACATTTGACTTAAAACAAGAACATGTGTGTGTGAAGCCTGAAGTGAGTAGCCATAAACAAATAAAAACTAACCTTATAAAGTTATCTGGTTCACTGAGCAATTGGCTCACTGCAAAGGTGCAGGTGTTAATCCTCCACTGTCTGAGCAGTGCATGTCAGTACTGTCAGAGTGGGGATGGTTGTGGCTCACTGTCCCTCCTGAAGGAAGACAAAGCTGTGCCCTACCTGCCTCTCATGCTTTCCTTCCCTGTTAAACTTCTGCCCCTCCCCAGAGTGAGTGTAAAACGAAAAGGAACTGGGCTGCTCTCTGTCTGGTAAATACCTCTATTGCTGCTTCCTGGCCTTTGCACTGGCAAGGGCCAGCCGTGTCCTTGCAGAGATGCTCAGTGGTGGGGTCAGGTGGGCCTTGGTGCTGAAGGGTCCCTGCCTGTCTGTCACACGAGGCTTTGGAACAAGGTCTGCGAACACTGCCCTCCTATTGCACCTCTACACAATCAATAATCACAGAAACCGAGTAGAACAAATTGATTTGCCATGTGGAACACAGGGCAAGCCTGAACTAACACTTAGGGTTAAACAGGAGGTCACCCTCAGGTTCCCATGGCAGCAGTGCCCAGGCAGTTCTGTACTGGGATAGCCAGGCACGTCTGTGCTGGGATGCCTGGGCAGGACCAGCCTGTGCTGGGATGCCTGGGCAGGACCAGCCTGTGCTGGGGTGGCCAGGCACGTCTGTGCTGGGGTGGCCGGGCAGGGCCAGTCTGAGCCGAGAGAAAGCCCTGCTCTGCATTGCTGCTCCCCTCTTAGACCCACACCGGGCTGAAAGGTGGCAGCAGAACACTGGGGTAACTGTACCAATCCTGTGTGTGAGATGGACAGTGTGAGTCTTATCCAGAGAAGGATTGGAGAGGGAAGGAGATGTTTCAAAGCTTGACCTGCTGACAAAAAAATTAAATAGAGTTTACAGCCTTGAGAGGCCAGTGCCTTGGGGTAAAACATAGGGATTTATAGGATTGCTGGAGGGCAGATAGGAGCTGCATTAAGGCCCTTAGTGAAAATTAAGGTGAACATAGTCCAGTGCTGGCCCTTCCTTACAAGTGTCAAACCACATGTTTGCTCCTTCTTTCCATGTTAACTATTTTTGGCTCCATAACCAGACATGAAAGATACAGCTGGTGATAGTTTCTGGAAGAGTAACATTGAATTATAAAGAGATTTTTCTCCAAAAAAATCTCAGATTACTGTGTTCCTCTAAACCACTTCAGTGAAAACCAATGATGTGCAAAATCCACATTTAAACACTTAGAAGAATAATCACTAAATGTCAATTAAACAGAGTTTTGGTGGAGGTTTTTGTCCATGTGGCTTGAATGATCACATCCACGTTCATAAATGCAATGACATGCTCATGACAACAAAGTTCAGTGGATTTTGGTTGCTTTAATTGTCCTTCTATTGTTCAAGAATCTTAGATTCTTCCTTTCTGTTAAATTCTCTTCACTAATTTGGTCCTGGACTAGTGTTGTGAGGTACTTAAATTTGTTAATTAAAGGTACAAGCCAAGCACGATGCTTAAAGATGAGACTGCCAATGATATTCCCTATTCTAAAGAACCAGAGTACTGTTTTAATCAACTGCACTCCAAATTGTGTGGCCAGTTCCCAGATACTGGGCTGTAACAGAGGCGAAGACACAGACCTGGACAGTAGCCATCCATAAAAAGGCACATTGAGAGGAGAGCTTTCTTGTTAGAATCAAAACTGTTGTCTAAGCAGGGTAGGTTATATTTTGCCCTGTCAATTACTTCTTTGTAATCCTCTTGAATTAGATGTCACTCAGCTCCTAAAATATTTTTCCTTGTCTGTGTTGATACTTCTGCCTCCATGTTGCTTCCCTGGCTCCTTTTGGGTAAGTCCTGCTTGCCAGTGGACTCTCTGCCAGGTTCAATTCCTCATCCCTCTGAGTGAAGGGCCAGAACAGCTTGATCAGTTTTCACCTTGTAACTTTTTCATCCTTTATTCCTTTGCTGTGCATTCCCTATACCTGGAAGTGGTTTGCTGTCTCACTGCACCAGCCTCTTGACACACATCTCATTTAATCTCCCCAAGACTCATCTCTGCCAACAGCCCCAAAGCAGAGCCAGCATGATCCTCACTCAGGTTGCTGACAGTGATGTGATCTCATGCCATGTTCAGGCACAATCAGGGCTCAGTCCTGGCTGGCGCCCTTGGACACCACAGAACACACAGGAAGTGGGAGGATGGATATTTCTCCTTTTCAGCCTTAATAACTCTTGCACTTCTGTCACAGCAGGATCATAAGATAATGAGCAACACTGGATTACAAAATCCAAAATTGATTTTTGCCCAACCAAAAAGGATGCTGCTTTTATGAAAGCTCTATAAATTACCTTTAGATCCTAGTACTTTTAATTTATGAGAGAACTATAAATGGCCCACTACACTGCCTATGCACAGAGCAGTACACAGTACAGGATCTCTCTGACCTTATTAGCCACTCCATGTGGCTGAAAATGAATGTGGCATTGCAGGATGTTATTTGAGAATGAGAAGGAAAAGCTTTACTCTGCACTGTATCAAATTTCCAATAGTTTCTTTTCAGAGAACATTTTTTGGCAAATGTGATTTAATGTTGATAGAAAATATAATAGACACTTTTGCAAAACTGGGGCTTAACAGCCCTTTCTATTTGCTGTTTCTTTGTTGTTGTTTTGTTTGGTTTTTTTTTTTTATTTTTGGTTATTGCGTGTGGGTTTGGTTAGGGTTTGTTTTTTTGAGGGAGGGATTGGTGTTGTGTGGTTTGGGTTTGTTGGCTAAAGCCTATTCTCCTCCTTTGGCCTTTCTAAACTTCCCATAATTCCTTGTCCTTAACTGGCTTTTTTCTTTCATAACTCCCATAGCCATACCACAACAGCCTTCTGGGATGATGGCTCTGCTTGCAAAAACAAGCCACCTCTTGTCTGAGGGCTGAAGTATTTGTAAGGGAGACAACTGAATCCTTGTGAGAGTTGAGTTCTATAACAAAACAAAGGCTGTGTGATAAAAGCAACTGTCATGCATCTTTCAATGGGTCAGCTGTTCTCTGTTCATTAATGTATCTCTGCTGGTAACTTCTGAAACATTGGAACCCTCTAAGGTACTTCAAACAGCTCACAAATCAGCCTTCCAGTTTATAATGTTTCCTCCTTTTCCCAGAAAGGAGAAATAATCCCTAATTATTTTCTAAATTTTCTCTAAAATTGCATTTGCATGCAAGCTAGTAAGAAATAGTTTTCAGTATAAAGTAAACTGAAGTTCTTCTGTGGATCTTTGTAGAGGAAATGGTGCAATTTAAACCTACTGGAAGAACTGGCTTTGAGAAAGGAGAAAGTGCTTGAAAACAGTATGTACCTATCACAGGGACAAGCAGCTGCTCCCTGACATGTGCAATGAGCTCTGTAACTGTTCTGGGGCTGTCTAATCAAGATTTTGTGATATTTTGAGAGATAATGCATGAAAGTCAGGACTTGTGGGGGTTTTAGTTTCGGGGGTTTTTTAATGTTTGGGTTCTTTGGGGGGAGGTTTGGTTGTTTGTTTCTTTTTTTTAATGGCAGGACATATAATCAGTTTAAAAAGCGATTTAATAAGAAGTTTTAATACATTCTCAAAATAATAATCTCACCTGAGATGGAGTTAGTGCTGCTTAAGGACATTGCTGGTTATCATCACCATGTGAAGAAACAAAAGCTGTTAGAAACAACCTGCCTCCTGAAAGCAAAAATAAAAACAAAAACACCAATTAGGACCATCAGAACACCACTCTGAAGCTGCAGTTTATAGTTAGAAATTATATCCTTGTGACAGAGGAGAACAGAGAAGGGAGAGTGCCATTTTGGAGGGGACATAGGTAGGGATGAAACCCTCATCAGCTCTATCAGCACATGCCCACAGGTGCTGGTGAGTCTTGGAGCTGCTATTTACAGAAACATTCTGCTTTAACCTCGACTTCAGGGACCTGGCAGATGTCTAGGTGTCTATTTAAACTGTGTGTATGTAAAAAAAAAGGAGCCTGCCAAAGTATAAAACTATTCTGGTTGACTACAGGCATGTCAAGGAGCAATTGAAACAACAGCAATACAATCACCCACAATATTCAAACCAAGCTACAGTGGTTGGGCTGTGGGGATGCCAGTTTGGGCTCTTTGTTCCTGAGAGCATGGCCTGTATCTCTCCCCGAGTTTCCATTTATTTACTAAAATCTATTCTGGAGATACAGAGACAGTGCCAAATAACAGAGTTTAGTTTTAATAGTAAAGATAATAGAGTTTCTCTTAATGTCCAAGAAGAGCACAGTCACACATTTCTGTCCCGTTTGGTGGTTGGTGCTGGTCAGGCACACACTCTGCAAACTGTGCTCTCTGTTTGCACTCCAATGCAAACAGCTCCAGGGATTAACCATGCAGGACTCAGGCTGGGTTTGTTTTGTCACACAGACATATTCCATATTGCTTTGTGGAACACTATTGCCTCTTTTAATGAAAAATAATGGCTTGGCTTTTTCATTATCCCAGCTTTCTTCTGGAACAATCCAGCTGTAGAAGACAAGTGCGTCACACTTGCATTGACCAATATTTTCTGCCCTGAGCTGCTTCATTGTATTCTGTCCTTTTTCCTTTTGATTTGTATAAACACCTGTTTTGTTACACCCCTGCAGTCTCCAAGGATCTGAGCACTTGATAAAGTTCATTAAAACAGCCTATTGGATAAATTAGCCTCCTAGGGTTTGCTGGTTGAACTCTGAAAGGGATCACCACATATGCAGATCTCATATACTGAAGAGAAAATAGAATAGTTACATAAGGGACTTTTCCATTTATATTCTTTGAAAATTGCAGAACTGGTGAAACTGCTTCATGTCACTTTGTTCAATATTTCTGCATTTGTATAGTTTCTAATCTTAATTTTGTGCTGTGATATGCATCTGTTTGTTAATTGCACAAATGCCCATCATGATGATTCTCTGAAGAGAAAGGGGAAAGATGGAAATCCCCATTAAGACCAGTCAAGGGATTCCCTGTTTAATTCTTCTTTGAGTTACCAGATTCAGTGGCTTTTTAGGGCTTCTCTGTTTTATGCTGAGACATTTCAAGCCTCAAACTCTTGAGAACATCCAGAATCTTTATAGAACAGAACTTTTTTCTGCAAAAGCTGTGTTCATTCTTTCCCATTGTATCACATCTCTCCACATGTTTAATAAATACATTTTCACTTATTACCTTCGGTTCCACTGAATTGATTATTTAAGTGATGACTTAAACACCACAGATGGTTGCTTGGAAGTTTCATATTTGCATTCCTAAGATGAAGACCACGGCATTTTTTTATTATTAATTTGTTGTCTTGATCTTAAACTGCTTCACTGGTAGTTCCTGTTTAAGACAACTCTTTCCCTAAAGTGTCTTTGAAGTCTGTGATAGAGGAGTCTCACTGACACCTTTAGTGAACACCACTGCAATAATTTAATTTAGCTTTTCTGCTTCCTCATTATATTTGAGTGCTCCTTTTATGAGTTGGTCTTTGAATAGCCCCACTTGGGAGCCTTCCTTTTTCTCAAGTGTTGTGGTGAAAGAAGGTGGGTGTCAGGTTTTGGCTTTGTCTCATCCTGTGCTTTACTGCTGAACATCTTTTTCAGTCTGACACACTTGCTTCTATTTTTAATTATTCAGTTAAATTTTTCTTTTTCTTCAGTTAAGCATTACTGATTTTTAATTATTAAAATACTCTTTAATTTTCCAGTACAAGTGTTTCATCTCACTTCTGGTCTTGTTGTACTCATTTCTGTGAGCTGATGGAACCCCATAACCAGCTCCGTGCTGCTGCATTTTATCCTTTTAGCTATTTGCTTTATTTTTATTGCAATTATCTCAGTTTTACATTGCTCACCTTTATAAAGCTAGCCCTTAGTTCTGAGGGAAGCTTTTTTCTCCCCTAAAAAATAAAAATGAATATTTCATATTCATTACTGTAGAATTCCTTTGTAAGTCAAGACCTATCAGCAGCTTCTGTGTACATGGGACAGACTGGGTGCTTTTTATCAGGGATTTCTCTTCTTCCTGTGGGTTCTCTGGCTGGTAGAGTCGTTTAAAAAAAAGCAATAAATGTTGAAGAAAAGTTCTTACTTGTTGTGTAAAAATAGTATTTTACACATTACTCTCTGAAAGGCTATTTATGTAGCTCCCCTGGAGATGTTTTTAGTGCCCTCACAGCCTCTCAATGTTCCTGTGCATTTGCTGCTTTCTGTCCCCTTCTGACTGGGTATTTTAGTATCACAAAATTCCTCATTTGGGCACCACTTGGCAATCCTCACATGTGTACTACATTTTAATACATTCACTTCTTTACATTACTTGACAATAGACTATAACAGTTCTTTAACTTTTGTTTGCCTTCCCCTTCTGTCAGTATGATCTGTGCTTCCAGTGGTGCTTTTTTCCTGTCATTACATCCCTTTTTGTTATAATCCTTCCACTCCATTACTGGTGTACTTTTTCCATTTTAGGCTCCAAGCATTTGTATTAGATGTGCTTGGGTTTGGCTTAGCTCCAGATTTTTGCATGTCTTACTTAATTACAATTACTTAAGAAGTGTTCTTCGTTATTTCCTACATTCCTTGGCTTATTCTATTTGTTTGTTTTCCGAGATAGAGTTTTTATCACTTCATTACCTGAAAAATACCTCATCTCAACCTATATGGTGCACCTACCAACTCTTCCAGTCTCTCCCATCTTCCATCTATAAAAAAGCAAAAACCAAAAGCCCCATATCCTCTCTAATCTGAGTTCTGGTGCTGGTTTTGGCAGCCTGCTCCTTTTGTTGGTTCTTTTCCTGCTGCATAGTTTGATACATTTGATCTGTTAGTGTTGGAGTGAGAAGGTACCACATTTAATAAAACCTGGTTGATAGAACTTAATCCGTGATATTTAAGGATTCCTGGTGGGGATGATTATTGCCATGTACAGCTTCATGTAGCAAGTTAATCTCACAAGGACGAGGACAAATCCTTGTGTGTTAGGGTTGTAACTTCATTGTACTGCTGGGAATCAGGAATTAGTGCACTTAAATATGGGGGCTGGTAGTGCCTGTGAGTGTGAATAGCTCAGCTTTTCAGCCCTAGATCACTAACAATGATGGCCTGGCTGGCCCGTGTGTTGGGACAGTCTGTCCCCTGAGTCATTTCCAGCTGCAGCTGATGAAATGCAGCCCAACACCGAGCAAGAGAGACACTGATTTACAGCAGGCAGAAGTGTAGCTATATATTTCAAATGTATTTTGAATACTGAGCCTTTCATCACTGAATGCCTATATTTTTCCAGGCCTCCTTGAATGTGCAGAGTCTATAAAAATTCAGGATCATACAGATTGAAGCACCAGAGAAAATTGTCCCAGCTGCCTGCTCATTCATTCATCCAGCTTAGTCATCCAAAACATGCAGGGTGGACTGTATAGGTGCATTAAGGATCCCTTTTTTCAGGCTATATCCTGTCTGGTCTTTCACAGGTGTTTTGTGACAGTTGCTTGCACCATCCATAAATTTAGAAACCTGTAGCTCCTGGTTCCTGCTCTGGGCCTTTGTGGGAGTGTGTGTGCATCACTGCCCCTGGAGGAATGGCCATCTCCCAAAGCAGCCCAGTGTCTCTCCCTTGGCTCACTACAGGCATATCTCCTCAGGGAATTCTGTGGACACCTGAAGAGAAAATAAAATAGAATATTCTCTGGGGTGCTTACAATCTGCCTCACCTTTGTGCTGTAATGAGCTAGCTAGCTTAGAGACTGGAACAGTGATAGGGAAAAATAAGAGAGAGGAGGAATGAAAGAAAAATTAATACAAGCCAGAAACAGTGCTGAAGTAAAACCGGGGGGAAAAAAAAAAGAAGAAAAGCAAAAAAAGGAGAAAATACATGTCATAAAGAAGGGGCAGACAAGACTTGTATATCTGTCACTTTAGTAGCTGAATTTCCCATAAACTTCCATTGAGATCCGATTAGCTCTGCAGGGAGCAATATAAGTGGGAAAGCATTAGATGTAACTGAACTTGTGATAAATCCTCCTGCAGCCAAGCATTAGTCAGACATAGACTGATCTAATAACTAGTCATGATTACAGTTTAATCCTGACTGGGACTTCCAGAATTACAGATAAAACTGATCATTTAGTGTTGACTTTTACAACTCCCCAAGGTAACAGTGTGGGGTTCTCATTAACTAAAGGAATTATTCAGGTTGAGGCTGCACCTTTTGGCACAACTGGGATCATTAGTGTTGTCACAGAGGTGTGTCTGAATGACTTCCCAGTCAGACACTTGTCCCATCCCATGCAGGAACTTCCTAAGCACCTTACTGAACATTTTTACATCTGTAATATCAAGTTTTAAACCTTCACCTGGATTTCAGAGTTTCAATTTAGAAGAATCCTTCTTGCCCCACCCTTCCAGATGTGATAGGCATTGCTCCAAGGCTTCATTGCTCTGGTGCCTGAGAGTAGACATGCAATATAATGAATCTCTGGGGTTCTTCTGGTGTGATAGATGAGAGAAAGTAATATTTATGGTTAGTATTACACCTTAAAAAATGAGCCTCTGGTCATTAGAGATAAGATTGTGTCTCCTCCTGTCTTGCATGTGGGGTCTGGGCAACAACTCTGTGATTCACTGTGGAGCTTCATTTTTCGTGGCTCAGCAAAAGAGAAAGTTGGGGAGCCCATTCTCTTGGAAACTGAGATTTAATTGCTCAGTTGAATCAAGTTCAGTTTTCTCAAAGAACTCTGGATTTTTATTTTTTGTAATCAAAAATTAGGCACTTTAGAGAAAACATGGGATAAACCAATACTTCTTGAGTGACTTCAGATACTTTTAAGCAGTTTTTAGCTGAACGTATTTTGTACTACAAGCACATATTATTGTTGAACACTTCCTGTGCACGTGTTTGATTTCCACGAGGGTCACATGCATTCCAAGACTGTAGGGACACTTACCATTAATGTTATTGGTAGAAGAATTAACTGGACACTGTCATCTGTTTGATGGAACCACAGAAAATGGTGCCTGCTTAGTGATTTCTTGGGGAGTGGTACATCTTAAATGGTTTATAACCAGGATCATCACAGATAGGCACATTTCTTTTTCCAAAGCCTAGTGTGTTTTCTTTGTCACTCTGATAATTCCTAAGTAATTTTCATGACATATCAATATGTATAATATCAAATCTTATATCCATAATGAGTATCGTTCAGAATATTTCTCGTGTGGATATAAGCAAAATTTACTGACTTGGTCACTAGTGGGTTATGAAAATAAAACACATAATTGACAGTTCTAAAGCCAGATACTGTTTTGCAGATACTTTTGTGTATTATCCTGATACACTTCATGTCTCTTTTTTTTTTTTCTGTTCCCTAAAATATCTTTTGGTTTCCCTGAAGATGTTGAATCATAGAATGGTTTGGGTTGAAAGGGACTTAAAGATCATCTTTTTCCACCCCCATGCCATGGGCAGGGACACCTCCCACTAGAGCAGGTTGCTCAGAGCTCCATCCAACCTGGCCTTGGACACTTCTTTGGGCACCCTGTGCCAGGGCCTGCCCACCCTCACAGCAAAGAATTTCTTTCTAATATCTAATCTAAACCTACTCTCTTTTAGTTTGAATCTATTCCCCCTTGTCCTGTCACTCCGTGCTCTTGTGAAAAATCTCTCTCCCTCTTTCTTGTAGGTTCCCTCCAGGTACTGGAGGCTGCAATGAGGTCACCCCAAAGCCTTCTCATCTCCAGGCTGAACAATCCCAGCTCTCTCAGTCTCAGAGCTCCTCCATTCCTCTGATCATCCCGGGGCCTCCTCTGAACTCACCCAAGACGTTCATGTCCTTCCTGGGCTGGGGACCTTCCAGAGCTGGGGGTGCAGCACTCAAGGTACTCTTTCAGTATCTCAGAAATTATGGGTGATAATGAGGTGGATGTCTGATTTAACTTTTAAAATGTGATGATTTCTGGGGTGAAGAGGTGAAGAAAGCTAACAATTCTCATTAGTTTCAGAAGAAAAAGCACCAACATGGAAAAGAAGTGGAGTTAGGGGACTAGCTGATGGATGGAGTTGTCTCTGCAGCTCTGATTTGGGTTAAGAAAGAGCTGTTTTGAGGGGAAAGAGACCAGAAGTGATGAATCCAAGGTGTAAAAGATGAGTTAGAAGGGGGACTGTGAGGTGGTGTGGGCGCTGGAAGTGCAGACAGAACAGCCTGTCAGTTCGAGTTCAGCACTTGGGTTTTGTTACATAAGCGCAACAAAAATATCTTCCCAACCCATTCCTGCAAAAGCACAAACATCCTACAGACCTGTTTAGTGCTGCAAGAACCTCTCGTGACATCCCAGTGTAGAGCTTGGTGCACATCCCTGGGGTGGGGATGGGACAGGACCCCCTGGCATCACCAAACCTTCCTAACCTGGAAGGAGGCAGGAGGGCCTGGGGTCACCTGTCTGGGTCACCTGGTCCCCTGGAGGGTGAGGGCTGGGAGGGCTGTCTGGCTCACCCACCCAAGACAGCAGGGAGGGCTGCACTGGAAGGCCCAGCTGTTTGTCTGCAGCTTTGCCCCTGAGAAATGGCAGCTGCAGGTGTGCTCTGGGGAGAGGAGAACCTGGGCCACCTTCACCCAGGGCAGGCCACTCCTCCATGGCCCCCATGGTTCTGATTCCCTTGCTCCTGCTGGGAACATGGAGATACCTGACATGACACATGGAATCTGCTCCGTCGGATCCAGGTCCGCCGAGGAATCAGCCAAACTCCTCTTTCATGTCTCTTTGTCAGCAGAATTGCACTGGCCTTGGTAAAGTGCCTGCTAATTTAGAACTGTAACTACAAACTGCACTGCACCCACTGCTGTGACTAGTGGGTTTTTCCATACAGGCATAAAAATGATTATTTAGTTATTTATGACAGTAAGTGTGTAGAATATCATCTTAATTTGCTTCTGAGTGGTGGCTCTCCTGCTTTCACATAAGGTAGTTGGTTTTCTGCATAAACATTGTTTAATAACAGAACGTTTACAAGCAGTGCACAGAACAGCCTGTCCTTCCAACTTCAGGGCTTTTGTGCTAATCAACAAACTCTTTTTTAAGATGTGCATGGCAAAAATTGTGTTGCCACAAATGCAAAAGCATAAACCAATTTTTTAAAGGTATATGTTTGTCTGAAAGTTTCTTTGGTGAATAAAAACAAAGCAAAAAGACCTTGAGCCTCCACATATTGAGGTTATCCATATGTTACAGCCACTGAGACATTTGTCTCTGTCTGATGAAATGGCCCTATATATCAAAAAAAAGATTTATTTTCAGGCATTTTTTCACAGCCACAGTTCTGAAAGATGGAGAAAAACCTGAAGTGCTGAGAATTGTAAGGTTAGCCTAACTGCTGAATGAAATAATGTCATTTATTCTGCTGTGAAGTAACCAGGATTCTGATCTGGTGTAATGCTTTACATTTGACTGTAATGTGGCTTGTTGTGAAATTGCTGTAACAAGAGTTGCTGTCAGGGAGAAGAGAGTAATTAAGAAAGAAAAGCCTATTTAGGAAAATCCAATGCAGTGAATAAATGTGTAGATCCTACAGTCCTGATAAGCTGCACCTGAAGAGCCTCTCCTGAATGTTCCACCAGTTCAGGGGCTCAGTTAAATGGCAGAGGATGATACCCTGTCCTGGGAAGCCAGTGGGTCTGGAGCATTACTCAGGGGAACCCACTGGAGTGTGAAGGGATCACAGACATCACTCCAGCAGTGGGCTCCCAGTCTGTAATTCCTCCTTTAGTAACCAGGGGTAATCTTCCTGTTAAAGAAAAACTCTGATGGCAGACATTTCTTTTAGCAAGAAAATAAACACTAATTATGTGGATTTTGCCTGAGCTTTATCCTTCTGCTGAAGCAGTGGCTTGTCCTACAGCTTTTTGTGGGACTCCTCCAGTACTATTTTAAGGAATGTTTTAATAGGAAACCATTCTGTTATTTTCTTATAAACAGAATTATTTTAGGTATCCAAGGTTATTTTTTTAATGAATGAGTTGCTGTAAGAACAGATATGCTCCTGTTAATTTTCTAGACAGTTCCAGGAACCAGCTATCATAGGAAAGATTTGACTTGCCATCTGGAGCAAAGATCCTTGCTATATATTCCTATCTATAGATAGAGCATAAAGAAATTATAATAATTCAGATTAGACATGTAACTTTTAGACAGCTAAAGCTGAGCCTAACTTCTAATTGTTGTTTTTTAAAAGAGTTCATTCTTGTTGTTCAGAGCCCTTGATTGCTTTCAATAGGATGTGATAGAAATCTATTTAAATCAACCTCTTTTGATGTTCTTGTTTCAGCAGCTGAAGAGCTGCTATTTGTCAATCCTTTCACCAGCAGTGTCAGTATAAATTCTTTTATGTCTGTATTGATGCTGTCAGAGGGAAGCAGCTGGGGATGCTAAAACTTCCTGAGGGATCAAGAAGAAGCCAGAGAGCTTCAGGGAAGGGCAATCCACTGAGGGCAATGATCTGTCGATCTGGAAATGGCCAAAGTACTTGGAAGGTAATGGAGCATGACTGCCTTGCTCTGAAATCCTCCCCAGCATCCTCTTCTGGCACTTGGTACAGCAGGACCCTGGGGTACAGCATCCTTCGCTGTGTAACACTGTGCCTATATTCATATTTTTAAAGAAACTGGACCTCATGAACACACACATTAACAGTTCAGTAAAGACACCAAAGTGCAGGCCTGGATTTTTTTCCTGAGGTAACTGGTTTCCAGAGGATGTGGGGAGAGCAGTTCTTAGCAGATTCCTGGGGAAATAAATCACAAGGGAGGTATTTGCTGCTTTTGGGTAGGCTGCAAGCAGCACTCAAGCCATCTGTTCATAAACTGCCTTCTGAGGAGTGTTCCTCCTGGTTCTCTGCCCTGCAGCCTGGGTGTATTCCCTTTTCCCAGGGCTGGCCTGGTTGGGGTTCTGGGGGCAGCACAGAACAGTGTGCGTGGGTTGCCTGGGTTGGCAAAGGGTTTGATTCCCCTTTGCCTGGAACCACAGAGCAAAGGCTTCTGTCATTGTCACAGACAGAAATATTTTTCTGGCACATCCATCTAATAAAATTGAGTTGGTGCTTACACAGTGCACACACACATGCAGATGTACCCCTGTATCCATCACACAGGCATGGATTTTATTCTCTCCTGTTGTTTTCTCTGGAGTGTTTTAAGGCTGAAATTATACAGGGGGTTTCATCTTTCTTGTTTATAGAGAGATGCTAAACCTTTTAATGGAACTCTGTGTTTTGTAGTCTTCTTTTTAATACCCTGTTAAGAAGAAAAACAGTGCATATTGATGAAATGACAGAGTTTCAAACTCTGTTTTTATTCTACGTGTCTGCACTTTGCAGTATAAAATAGAAACAAGTTTAACAAATACAAATTTATTTCAGCTGTGAATATTAATGGTTTTAAATGTGCTTGATGACTCAGTATCCAAATATAGAGGGTTCCTAAACCCATCAGTCTCCTTAAAAAATCCTTGCTGTCATAACATCTGTCACTAAAAAGTAGTGGCCACATCCCTGAAACCAATTTAAAAGATTCATAGGTTCTTGGTGTTTACTTAGAGGTTATCAATGCACTGTCTCTAAGCTTTTGATTTTTCTGGCTCCCACCAGGTCAGCAGATGGGCTTTCATTACCTGCACTGAACGAGACTGCTCAGCTCAGGTGCTTTGTACACCAGGTGAGAGCTAAGGCAAGGTATTGGTGTGCCTCTCAAAGAGAAGGAACAGCAGTGAGAAAGCAGAGCAAGGTGTGAAAGGAATATGTGTTGCTCCCAACCTTCCATCCCCTCGTCTGAAATTGTTGCTGAGGGACATCCTTAGCAGGGTTTTTGTGGGTGAATCTCTAGTTAAACGGTTTCTTTGGGTGCCTTAAGGCCAAAAGAAAAGGACAGATAAATACATGGAGGCCTGTTACTGGCTATTCAACATGCTGGATAAACAAGCATGTGTTGTTCTCAAAACTAATCTTGGAGTTGGTAGTTACGGTACTTGAAGCATCCAACAGTAGTGCTCACTGCACTGCAGCTTCTGGTGCTGGTGGTTTTTAAGGTCACTTATGAAGTTATGTAGTTTTGCTTGTACAACAGTTGTCATAAGTGGCTTTTAGAGTTCATATTTTCGTCTTGGTTATCACCAAACACAAAGCTGAACTCTGGGAGTTTTTTCCAAAGAAAAGAGTGTTGGCCACTGTCAACTGATGCGCACTGTTCCAGTATTAAATATGTCTTGTCTTGTCCACAAAGGAGAATATTCCTCCTAAAGCCCTCCCTAGAAGCCAGTTGCCCTGGTAAAAAAGCCAATGATACAAGTCTGCTGCAAGTTAGGCCAGGGTAAGTTTGGAGCCATATTGCTGACTTCATTTGAGGCTAAATTTTGATGCACCTGGAAATAGAACTGGCCTTAGTAGCACTACTTGATCTCTTACTGAAATCTTTTGTCACTTCACGTAACTCATCCATGATCAGTGAGCCAAATAGAGCCCCAACCCACTCCTTGTGTCCTTCTGCCTTCAGACCCCTTGGCTCTCTCCTCTGTCAGATGATTAAAATGCAAGGCATGTCCAGTGATATGAAAATATTTGTCTTTGTTCCCGGATCATTGCTATATCACCCCAGGATGAGGCTTTCTAGCATGTCTGGAAGATGGTGTGTGTCTCTTCTTCTGACTAGGATACATTTTAGGTGAGAATTTCTCTCAAAACTATCCTAATTCCCTTCCACATTTTTTCTAGGGAGCCAATCCTCACATAATCCTATTAAAATTAGAGTTACATTAAACTAAAGTTAAATTAAGGCTCATCTCCCAATGATTCTTAATGAAGTTCCAGTGAGGATTATAGCACCAAAATTGGAGAGACCAGCAAATCACATGCCCCTGCCTTGTTACCACCTGGCTGCTTCCCCAGGCCTCAGGCACACCTTGCACTGCCCTTGCCATGTCCATTGAATTGAGTTGAATGGCATTGAATTGAATGTCATGCCTGGGTTTGATTGCCTGTCCCTTACATGTGTAGCAGTTGGCCCTTCATTTCTCACCCTGAGTTGGACAAACATCAGTTAAGCTCTTCATTTTATGATTCTTTACTTTTTTCTTTGCTTTTTTTGAAAGCAGTGGAGTGCAATTTGGCTTCATGTCAGCAGCTGCTGAATTGAAGTTGCTCTATTCAATCCAGGATGCTCAAGAGAGAATAGGCCAGTAATAAAGTGGCACATGATCTGTGTTTGGCAATTGAATTTGCTCACTTCAGCTTGTGATCTGGAGCTGCTTTTTCATGATGCTGCTAATTCAAACATCAGCACTACATGCACATAATTTCATGTGGGTTTTGATAGGCCAGCTATTTAGAGTTTATTGTATTATTTAAGTCAATTTTGTTACACAAATATTCAAGTTCTGTCTTGACTCAACTCTGCAGTTGATAGAAGCCAAAATTAGAAATACTTGTAATTAAAATGCCACCATTGTCATCTAAATGGCTGCCCATCTGAATCAGGCTGAAGTGCACAGTGTGTTGGTACACAGAGTTTCACACTCTGTGCAAGGTCCAAAATTTCTACGTATTTCTTTGTCATACACTCACTTGGTTGCTGAGTTTGCTTCACCACACTGTAGCAGCTGGAGGCTCACTTTGCTTTAAAGAACATCTGTTAACTGGGAGAAATCCCTAGGCCTGACCCACACACATGAAATTCTGCCATGCTCTCAAGGCACCAGGCCAACACCAGAGCGGCTGCCACGGCATCTCATGCCCTGCCTCTCCCTGCTTGCCAAAATCTGGCTTGCATGAGTGCCAGCATCTGGTGCAAGCCATACTGTACCTTGGACCCCTGCCCTGCCACCACCTGGAAGAAAGACTATCAATTAAAGCCTGGAACTGAAAAGCATTTGATTTTGTGAGCTGCAGGCAACATAACCTTTCTGTTTGTGTCTGCTGCTCTGGCATTTCACATTAGGTAATAAACTGAGAGGACTGCATGTAACTAAATCTAAACTAACTACTTAATGATGGAACTTTTTATGAATTAGTCAGCAGCAGCTAGTAGTCAAACCAAGTGGCACCAGATGGACTTCATGGTGCCTATTCCAAACCCTCTGCTAGCTTGCTACTCTCTCCAAATTCCACTCTGGTTCCAACCTCTTTGTTTAAAATTCAAGCACAGTTGCCTTCTTTTTTCCTAAAATTTGCTCAGTTGCTTTACCCAGAGGGTTCTATTGCAAGGGATTGCAAATGTTTAGTCTGCTGCTGGACCACTGTGTCCTCTCTGCCCTCACTGTCCTTCCAGCATGTTGGCTTTGGAGCAAGCATCCAGCTTCTCATCTGTATTCCCAAATTCATGAAGGACTTTTCCAGCACTGTGACTGCATTTCTTGTTTGGGAGGTTTCTCATGTGTGCTCTCTACACTGCCGTGTGCCCTGGAATGCTGAGTATCCTCATCCTTCAGACATGGAGCCTTCCCTCCCTGTGAGTCTGGGGCCTTTGCAGGTAATAATAAAATATAGGCCCACACATGCAATCATTACTCAGCCCACCTGCAAGGTCCTATGGGCTGTGGACTCCACAGCTGCTGTCACACCAGTTTCACTGGTTGGGTTTGGGCTTGGTTTGGGGATTTTTTGGGGGGTGGTGTTTTAGTTTTTTGGTTTTTTTAATTGACCAGTCGATGGCTAGGATTTTGTGTCTCTTTGCCTTATGGCATTTGTTGACCAGATAGTGCTAGCAATAACACAAAGCACAAGGCATCAGACAGCATTTGAGTGCTAGTTTCCCATGCTAAATGACAGACTAATACCATGTAGTTTCTGTCAAACTGTCCCCTGGGAATTTTGGGAGCGTTCCTGGGCAGTGAAGGAGCTGTATCTGTTGTTCCTTAACATAACACCTGTGCTAGAAGAACTCAGATATATTACTCCAGAATATCCCCAGAAAGTTCTGCAGCCCAATATTAGATGCAGCTGTGAACATTTTCCTGTGGCCCTCTGACCAACAGGATGTCCCTTCCCATCTGTATGTGCCTCAGGGAGGAGAGCAGTGCAAACTGAACCAGCAAACAGAAAGCCATGCCCTCCCAAGGCTCTCCTATTCTTATCCGGTGGGGAGGCTGCTCTCCCTCAAACCTGCTAATGAGGACTTCTCTCTCCAGTAGGTCACTTCAGCTGCTGCTGTACCATGGACAGCTCCAGAGCAGACAGATACTGGGAGAGCAAAATATTTAATTTGTTTAGGTGTTCATTTTGTGAGGCTCTGAAGTAAATGAGTACATTAAAACTGGTTCAATAAAAGAGGGAAAAAATACACAGTATTATCACAAAACTGATTTTGCTAAAATGAATCAAAGCATAAGAAAATTTAGATAGGATTAAGCATGAAAAATGGCTATGCCATTTTAAAATTATTTGGTATAACACAGGAAACAATAACACAGATTATTTCTCTTGTTCTTACAAAAAGTAGATCCACTTCTGTGAGCATCAGACTTGAAACATTTCTGGAGTATCAGATATAATCAAAGGGATGGGAATTCTTTACTGGCATTTGCAAGTAGATGTTGTGCTCTCCTCATTTACAAAATCTCCTCAGATGTTGTACTTCAAGCCCTCTCTGGATATTTGATTCTGTGAACGGCTGCGGAACATTCAGATTGATTGCTTCTCCTTCACATACTCTGAAGAGTTCTTTGATGCCCTGTGAGTCTGGTGGGATTTATATCTGAGTGCCTTCCTGTGTTCCAGCCCAAAGCCATTCCGTGGGTTCCAAGTGCATCCACATCCCCCTGTGCTCAGCAGCAGACCTTGGGAGACCTCGAGGGTGCAGCGAAGGGACATTCCAAGAGCCCTGGGTGAAGGTGTTCAGAGTGCAGAGGCTCTGGACGGTCAGTTCAGTCTGGCAGCAGCAGCAGCTGGTCCGTGTTGGGTTCCATCACCCCCCAGCAGAGCACAAGGATGATCTAGCACTCCAATGCCAGGCATCCTTGTGCCAGCACACGGGACACAGGAGGCACGCCTGAGGGTGTGTGCTGTCCTCTGGCACTGCCTGCTGGCTGGGGCACGGCCCTGTGCCACTGCTGTGCCCCAGGGTGCCAGGCTGAATGCCAGGGCTGGGGAACCAACTCAGCACCTCACACGGGCAGGGTTCCCTCAATACCCCACACAAGGCACCGTGCACAGCCGTGTTTGTGCTGCCTCCTCCTGCCCTGGCAGAATGGGCTGGGCTGGAAGGGACCTTACAGATCATCCCATCCCAAGCCCCTGCCTTGGGCAGTGACACCTTCCACTGGACCAGGATACTCTGATCCAGCCTGGCCTGGACCACATCCAGAGACAGAGCACCCACCATTTCTCTGGGCAACCTTTTCCTGACTTCACATCACTTCAATAATCACTGTCTTCACAGTGGCTCAGTAATTTTGAAGCTGGAAAACAGTACTTAGTACTTTTCCAAAGTAACTCTAAAACAATTTATATCTGTTTTTTTTTCTTTTTTTTTTTAATGCAACCTTTAAGAGACAACCTACACTGAAGAACTTCTTCACCCCATCCAGTTGGTGCTTGACAGTGCCATGCAATGCTGGGTTTGGGTTAAGGCCAGAGCTGAACAGAAGCCCCTGTAATTTTCCTAGGGACTGGCTTAACTCCTAAGTCTAGCTTGTATCTCCAGAGCAGTCATTTGAAGGGGCCAGTCTAGATGTAAATCTATGTAAAAAATGAGGCAGCTAAAATGGTAATATAGCATTTCCATTTTCTTGTCACAAAGTCTCACTTTAGATGAAGGAAGAAATTGGTTTTTGTACCAAGATGAGCTGAAATGCAGCAAGAGCTCAGGGTCAGTGGGAGGTGCTGGAAGGGCCCTTGGCTGGTGCTCAGGAGATAAGCACAGCTGGGTCTTTGCTAGGCCAGAGCTGCCGCCCCCAGGGGGTGGCTGTCCCCTGCACCAAGGAAATGGTCCATGAGGCTGCAGCTCTGGTGCTGGGACACATGTAGGTCATAGGAGTGTGGAGAAGGCTCTAAAATTGATTGTACAAAACCAGCAAAAACTGGAAATGCCTCTGGAAAATTTATTTCATCCCTCCAAATTTCAGTACTAACTAGTTCCAACAAATTAAAGATAAGTCAGAGATCCTACGTCCACATGATTTCACTTTCTGGTTCTTTTTGTTACTTCATTTGAAAGGAATAAGAAAATGTATTTGAAGCTGCAAAATTCTTATCAATTCTTTCATGATTTTGTTGTATTAAAAATATGCCAGATTAACAGAAGTAGCTGGAGACAGAAGTACTCCTTAATTTCTTCATGAGGTTTTTTTTTTTTAAATCAAAATCAAACTAAAACCATCATTAGAACAATTATTTAATTTCCTTTTCAAAAACCATAAAGGCTATCATTATTTTTAGACAAAACATTTTTTCCTTAAATGATTTTGTTAAAAAGCAGTGATTTGTGAGGTCATTTTAACTTCCCTCACTTTTCCCCTATGATAATTCATAGGAAAGATTTTTCAAATTCTCTAATTAGCTGAAATGTTTGCTAACTAGGTAATAATTTGGAAATTAATTTTATGCTACGCAAAATGTCATAAAAATGTAAATCAATAAAATGCAATTGTGGCTGGCTATTTTATACTTCGAAACCACCTAATCAGTACTGAATAGAAGCAACAATTTTTAATGCATTCAGTATTATTGCAGAAGATCTCAGGCAGGGCACATTAATTTTCACATTAGAGATGGGCTGCTGGAGAAAATGGAACATTTTAGATGTAGCAATGCTTTCTTTCAGGGAAAAGTTCAGAATTGTTACTTGACACAATGTTAGGTTACTTTTAAAATTACATTTTCTACCAGCATATTTTAATAAAGGGAACCCTAAGGATAAAATTCTTGGGTTGCTTGTGAAATTTGGAAAGTCATAATGAGCTGTTTTGTAGAGCCTTCTGCAGGCTGCAATCCTGAAATTAATGGCTGTGATTTAAACACGACAGCCCATTCAGCCGTGGCAATGGGAGCCTGGGCTTTCATTTTGGCAGTGGGGTAGAACACTAAGATGTTGTGGTGGTGACTGGGCTTTGCCAGACGGCTCCATGGAGCGTTTGCTGCTGTGTGCTCTGTCTGCCCGAGTCACAGCTGGGACAGGAGGCAGCCAAGGGATTCTCTGCCCAGGTTAGTCCTGGGGCCTGGGCTTTGAGGTTCACCTGTGTGTGGAGCTCCTGTTCACACCCACAAGCAATCAGCCTCTTGTATTCCTCTGTCTAAAGCTGTCTTGAGTTACTAAATAAGTATATCTTGATGCAGATATGCTAGCAAGTCTTTCAGGTGCATCTTCTACAAAATGTCCTTATATACTGCATTTTGCTGTGAGCCCTCAGTGCCTTTCTTTGGCCACTCCTTCAAATGCCTGATTCAGATCATAGTGCTGTTGCTTATCTCTTCTTTCATTTCTTGTTTTAAACTTCAGACTCTTCTGCTGCACTTCCAGGTGATACTGGTAGCAACTTCAGTTCCACCCTGTTAATTACTTCATTCTTTGGCTGTCAGCACTACCATTTTTTTCTCAGACACAGGCATGTAACAACACAGAGCAAAATAACCAAAAACATACTTCCCAATCCATGGATGTATTTTCTCTGCAAGCAACTACCCACACTGATGGTTCTGTTTGTTAGGTGCAGTCCAGCAGCACCAATGGACCTCAGAGGGAACTCTATTGCATCACACACTGAATAAATACAAAGATGTACTTTTGGTCCCCAAAATACAGCGTGTGGAAGCAGTCTGCATAAAGAAGTCAGGTAGGACTAAGCTCTTGTCTTGCTGGGTTTTTCCTGTGACCTTACAGTAAGGTGATGGGTGCCTTTTCTGGCTGGAGAGCAGTGAGAAATGATTCCCTACATGCACACTCAGACACGTGTAACATTCAGAAGAGAGCTCAAAGCTGATGTTGATGCTGCTCTGACAGACGGAAAACCCACATCCGGCTATCTGAGAAATGAACGCCTGATGGATCTACATTCCCCCATTTTTTCATTTCCAGTCCTGGAAACACCTAATGTTACTGTCTTAGAGTCATAGAATGATTTGAGTTGGAAGGGACCATAAACATCCTCTAGTTCCAACCTCACAATCATGTGCAGGGACACCTTTCACTAGACCAGGATGCTCAATGCCCCATTCCACCTGGTCTTGAACACCTCCAGGGATGGTTTAGAAGGTTGAGCCTTTAGGAGTTGATGCCTTGTGCCTGGAATTCCAATGACCATTCAGGTGGGCAAGTTAGAACAGGATGTGCCTGGAAAGGGAGATCCATACAAAGGCAGGGCAGCACCTTTCTGGAGACAGCTTTCCTGTTCAGGTCCCTGGGGACCACCCAACACACAGGCACAGGGAGCAGGGACAAACAGCATTCCTGGAGGGGGCTATGGCCCACCAATGACCCCAAAGCATCCCCGACTCTTTTCAGGAATTTTCCATCAGCAAACTCTGCAGGCCTCTTAGTGTTCCAGCAGAATCCCCTCCCTGGGGAGAGCTCTGGGCACTCCCATGTCAGCTGGAATGCTCTTTGTTTTGCGGGCCCCCACCCCAATGGATCAAACTGCCACCATCCCTCCAGTCACACACATTGAACTTGGAACAGTCTTGTCACTGGATCCAAGGATGGTCATATCTTTCCTCTACACTATCTACTGTTATGCTTTCCTTCTCTTTCTTTTCTTTTCCTTATGCATTTGCTTAAGGAATTTTCATACTTTTGTAGAAAGCAGCCAAAATGGCCACATAGCTTCTTTCCCCTGCAATTAAATAGTTTTCAAATAAGTCTGCCTCGCATATCCTCCAATCATTCAGTGTTGTCTCAGCCTAATTCAGCCCAAGGGATTTATTAGCAGGGACCTGAGTTACCTTGGCTCGGAGTTGGGTTGTATCCACAGTTTCTCTGGGCAGCCTGTGCCAGTGCCTTACCACCCTCACAGTAAAGAGTTTCTTTCATATATCTAACCTAAATTTCCACTCTTTCAGTTTGAAAACATCTCACTAGCTTTATAATAACCTCCAAAACTCTACTACTACCTTTTAGTAATAAGAGAGAAAACTCTACTATTTTTTCTCTGGTATAATTGCTCTTGCCAATGAAGCCTGAATAAAGCCTGAATTCTGAATAATGTTGATATATTGGCTCACTTAGAAAAGCATTGTTAGCAGCTGATTGCTTATATAATCTCCTTGGCAATTTTTTATGTTTAGGTTGTCCTTATTTTGTTACAAGAAAAGAACATAGAGGTTTTTACTTCGATTGGGTCCATTAATTTCCCTAAGTCATTTGGACAGCAAGGTATTTAATCAATCTCCTATGCAGTTTCAATGAGACACTGTTTCTAAAGAACCTAAATTGAGTGCTTTTATTCTCAGGCTTAAGGCATTCATTAGAAACAGGCCACGTTATCCGTGAAAGATTAATACCCGTATGAACAAGGAGGAGGAATGTAATCAGGAACAGCAGCCTTATAGCACCATAAAAATAGGGCTAACTAAAAATCACAGTCAAAGAGGTGCAGAGTTTTAAACAAACCCCAAGCGCTGGTTCTTTTATCATTAACAACAAATTGAAACTAATTACCTTTTAATGACAGAGCACAGGCTGATGTTGCAGCCATCCTTGGTGGGGATTCTGAAGGCAGGTGTGGAGCAGTGGGAATGCTCAACTAACATGCATGAAAGACATGAATGGCTCCGATTAGTTCTATATGCTGAGCTCATTTTCTTTCAGGTTTTCCATTCTGTATGGAAGTTGGAGGATTTATGCACCCCTTTCTCCCCAGAGATGCTCTGTTCAGAGAAGTATTCTGGTATTTGTGGGCACACAGTGTTTCAGCCAAGCAGTCTGAGATGGATTCAGGCTGGATACATTCCCTGACCTTCCAGGAACCGTAATGATGGAGAAGGGAAAGAGCAGCTCCAAAATTCCAGAGGCCCATTCAACTTCCTTTTGTTAAGTCTTCTAATATTGTGTTAGAGAATGAAGAAGCCTTTGAAACAGCCAAAGAAGCAAAAAATTGAAATCAAAAATTTGATTAAAGTTTGCTGCAAAGTTTCTTTCTAATCAGTGGGCTTTTGATTTTGCTCTATATGGTATATAATATCTTGCTGAATATTTATTGGGGTTTTTTTTCTCTGAATGCTCTCATTGTCATACATGGATGTAATGGAACTCAATTCTCAATCATTATCTCAGTTTTGTTGCAATTTATTTTTCCTATTCATTGAGACCAAGAACGGTCAACTTTGGAGGTCAAGCAGTATTTTCTCGACTCCCAAATGCAAGCAGGGAAAACAGGGCCCAGGGAAAAAAAAACTCGAAAGAAGAGGTTTTTAAAAAGCCACCTCACTGAGCTGATCATTAAATGTAAGACAACAACGCAGAAATCAGAAGAAATGATGCTAAAGAAATATCTAATAGAGATAATTTTATAAACTTAAGGAAATGTGAAAGTTTTTCTGACATTGACTTTCTTTTCTCCTGGCTGTTTTCTAAGCTTGGAGATAAAGAATTCACCCTTCCTACCATCCTGTACTTAGGTTTGCTTTGCATTCTCCATCTCCTGATTTTTCTTTCGGACTTAATTTTAATAAAATGCTTTATTGACATATATCTTACTAAACAAACTACAAAAGTGAATTTTCTGTAATGTTGCCTGAGCATATTTCTAATTTAGGTCTAGAATATCAACAATCTTTTGGTTTTCAATTTGCACAGATTATAGAACAATAGCATTGTGGCATATGACAATCCTCACTGGGCTTAGTTTTGAGGCAATTACATATTGAAGTAATTAAAGCTACCACCCATTACATTGGATGTTCTAAAACTTCTCATATAATTGATGCCAGTCTTGTCCAGAGAGAAGGTTTTGGGCCCAGTGGAACAGAATATGATTCCCAGATTGGATAATTAAGTGCCTGACTTTTACTGCTTCCTCTTCCTCCCTCCGAGGTGCTTTTCCACCCCAACAAACAGGGATGCAAATACTAAAGGGCTTGAAAATAAGGTCTGTGCTTTTAAACAAATGTAGCTTGAAATGCAGCAAAGCACCATCAGATCCTTCTCTCGGTAATATTGTCAGAGTAATACACTGTTGGGACAGTCCTACCTTGCACATTAACATGGGGAGCATTAATATGTGTTCATAAGGCAATTACACACCTTCAGTTATTTGCTTCAATTTCTTTGTTGCAAAAATAAATAGAAATTCGGAAAATTACAAAACCCATGGAAACTGTTTGCTAGGGAGAAGATGGTTATTGAAGATGTAAATTGAATTAGGAAGGTTTCCTCTAGCCTTTCATTTCTGTGATGGGAATAAAACATTAGTTCACTGAAATTTCCGCTACTTCTGTATATTAAAACTCAGTAAGGGTTTGGAATTCCATGGGGCTTCACGTGATGTTTAGTGATATAGCTGAATATTCAGGTGCTGTATGGAAAGACAAGTGAGGCATGGTGCTGCTCTACTACCAGCAAGGGACAATCATCCTCATTTCTTCAGTTTTCACTGCATTGTAAATAAGTTTAACTTTGCTTTTCTCAACTTTGTTTAAATTAACATTAAATAGTGCAGTATGCAGATAACTTGGTATTTCAATTCCTTCTCTTTAAAAAGTAGTTAGTGGCAAAATAACCTTGCTGTGTTCTGTGGGATATGTGCATCATATCCCATTAGCTGCTATATATTTATATATCCAAAACTGCTACTGGCTTACACTGTGATCATTGTGGCTAATGCTCTTGAACAGCACCCATCTGATCCTTCATTACCTTTTTCATCAGCTGCAACAGCCACTCAGACAAATACCAGCCTCCACACACTGAGGGACATGAATGGAATTAGAATTTACATTTTCTAGTATTTTTTTCCAAGGTGCTTGCTTTCCAGATTTATCTGTTCTGCATTCATTAGCACTGGAGTGGAGTTCAAACAGCCTGTGAATAGCCCTTATCTCAGAGCCTGAAGGGCTGAGTAATCCAACTGGACAGCTAAGGATTTCCTGTCAAAGATGAGTGATGTTAATTTTAATAATCTTAGACTTTTTTCCCTTAATGTTTCAGAGAGTCATTAGCTTTTTCTACTTCCATTAGAAATAACTCTGTATACCTGCAGACCCTTATTTTATAAGTTGCCTTCCTTGAAAAAAAAAATGATGATGGAGGTGTAAAGGCAGAGGGATGATTCCACACCAGGACTTCCACTGCTGAGGGCAAATCTTCTGTGCTGTATTTCCTGTGAACCAGCTGACTAAAAGGGCTCTTCAGATTCCCAGAGGTAAATAACACACACCTCCCACCAAACCACAACAAAACAACAAACACAAACCATCAAATCATTCACTCTTGTTCATTTGGAAGATGAATTTGGAAGCTTTATAGACTGCTCACTGCTGGAAACACAAAATCCAGAACTAACATATTCTTAAGGATTAAGAGTACATTAATTGTACATTAATTTGTAGTCACTGTAAATTTCTATTCATCTGCCTAAGGAAAGGAACTTCCATTTTCTTCAGTCTAAATAACACTCAGAAGTACTTCTGAGAACATTAATTTGTTACACAATTGATACTCCTTGGGATCTTTTTAGGATGAAACTCACTTTTTTAGATTCCAGAAACTGCCTCAGATTTCAGACTCTAGAATAATTTAAGTAAAAATGCAGGCTTTATTTCCTTGCAGGCAAGAGTGTGTTTCTCTCTCAGAACAGTGCAGTTCATCCCACTTCTGTGTCCATAGGCTTCATGAGAGGATTAGGTGCAAATTTCTTGCAGATAATTGCTCATCTGCTTTTCTATAATAAATATAGGCCTATGCTTAGGACTGAAAGAGACTTTATACAGAAATGCATATCCCAAAATCAGAGTAATCCTCTGATTCTGAGCCCTGTGGCCATTCTGGCCTCTTCATTCAGACATTGTGCTGTTTTTCTAATTGTGTGAGTTATTGTTGGCTCCATTTTAGCCAGTCAGCCCTCAAACACAGAAATACCTGATTTTAGAAGAGCCAGTTAGTTTGTAGATTGGCTCATGAATCAAAATTGGTAGTTCAATTCAGATTGCAGAGTCTCCTGTATTATTTATTCATGCTTTCGGAAAGTATCCAGGAGAATTGTAAGCTCTGAGTGTGCAAACTTATAAAATGAGTTAACTTGATTTAAGGCATGGAGAGAAAAATCCAAGCATAAATTATCATATCCACGCATAATAATATTTTCTTCAAGTTCAACCCTTTATATATATATATATATATATATATATATATATATATATATATACACATTTTTATTTACATATATACGTCATGTATATCTATATCTATATGTCTATATATACTATATCTATATATATGGATCTGACCTGCACATAAATATTGCCAGCTTTCATCTTACAGTATATCACCATTTATGTTATGAGGATCTAAGTGTTTGTGCTTAACAAAATATATCCCTGTGATGTTACTTTCTATCATTCATTCATTTTATGTTTCTCTTTTTTTGGTTCCAAGCCTGAAATGATGTTTTTATGGGGATATCCTTGGTATTTATGCAGCACTCATGGCCAGGAGGGGCACGTGATGCAGCTGTAGGACTGTGGGATTGAGGAGAGGTCATAACTATTAGTTGCAAAAAGTTCTCTCCGCTGTATTTTACCCCTGACATTCAGTGAGTGGAAATGAGAGTGATGGGTCACATGGTTTCCTTCAACCTTGTGTCTCTGCCAAACCTAGGGCTGAAATTACACTCTTTTTTTGGTATCAATTTGTTCTACCACAAACGGAACTAATTTGATTGTAATTATTATTTACTTTGTAGAAGGTGGTTGCACTTCTTAATCATATATAGGAAAAACTCATTAACTGAGAATGAGTTTTTGGCTAAGGATGAATAGGCTAAGAATCCTCTTTATTCTAGCACTGAGAAGAACATGTTCTTGGTATCTCTCACACCTGAAAGTGTATTTTTTTAATTCCTCATTTCTCTCTCATTACATCTTGTTTGTGGGGTAAATTCTCTAAGCTTCATTGGAAGGAAAAATCATTGTCTTTTTATCCTCCCTGTGGGGAATTCATTCCACTTGTTTACTGATGTGTGTGGCAAACGGAATAAAATGATTCCTAATTAGCATATATGAAATAATCATTGGTCTATCTGGAGTCATAATTAATGCATTAGGAAGAATTTACTGAGTGTCAAGGAGAAAGACATTAGCATAAATGAGCTTATTTTAGATGGGCTGCAATTGAGACACTACTTTCCAGTAAGAATGTTTACCAAAATTAAGCAATAATAACATATCAATTTCCTGAGAACCATTAGTGTGCATAGTCTGGACTATTGACTATGAACTTCAGCCCTGCTTTGGGCACCTTGGGGGCTGGCAGGTGTGTTGGCATCTTGCTAAAGCCACAGCAGCACCGAGGGTGTGGTGATGAGGAGCAGAGCAGGCCATGGAGGATTTCCATAATATGCTCATGGACCTTGAGAACAGCAGATGCTGCAGAATCTCATTATGGTGCTGCTGCTGCTGAGGCTTTATTGATTAAAGCACGTCCCTCCTGAGAGTGTAACCTGTAGACAATAGTGAAACAAAGATTATCCTTACACAGAGGTGCTTAAGTAACTTTAATTTCTCTACTGATGCTCTGTGACAAGCTGGGATACAAACTTCAATTATTTTCATACCTTTTTCCTCAGTGAGTCACAAGACATCTGAGAGCCTGAGAGCAGACTTTAATTGTGAGCACTCTGTACATTGAAGGGTGAATACTCTACCCAAGGAAAAGGTAAGATTCAGGAGACTTAAAAATAGGTGAGATCAGTTAGTACTTAGTTTATAGAACATATATTGAACATATTTTAGCGTAGTCATAATTATACTTAAAGTTGAAAAGATGTGACTGCACATACAGCCTGGAAGTGAGTCTGTAAACTGTTGGGTTTGGTCTAATTTCAAGCATGAAGAACTGACTGAGATTGGTTAAACCTGCCCTGTCTGACTCCAGTGAGTCACCTCAACCAAACTGGTGTCAAGTTGGTAGAAGTGGATTCCAGTATTGCACTTTCCCCAAGAAATGCTAATCCATTACAGGGTGATAGTCTTACAGTAACCCAGCAAAAAATCTTTTCTAAACAACCATAACCACTGTCATTAACTGATATGGGAAAAGCAACAGCCTGGTTGATGTTCCCCTCCCTGTCCCCAGCTGCTGTACCTCTTCCCTTTTTTATTTCCAGTAAGCTGTTACCTGCTTGAAATCTTTGCAGCAGGTCTTGCTTAATATTCTTTTCTACTGACTGATAAGTGAAGCACCTCATGCCACCAGAACGTTGGCAAGGCTGCTGATGGTGACAAACCCACAATATACAGAAAGCATTTCCTGTTTACAGCTGAATTAGAACAGATAAATGTTCTGGTGGGGATAATAACTTAGGAGCCTCGTTAAGTGGTGTGCAGGATGGCTGCTGATGTGGGAAATGCCTCTTTGGGTGGGTGAAGACTTTGCTGTTGCCATCAGCACACCCAGGGTGTTGATTCATTGTGGTAGGACTTTCAGCAATGCACTGAAAAGCAGCACCAGTGAGGGGGACCCAAGGAAGGAAGAAAGGAAAAAATAATGCCCCATCATTCAGATGGCTGCAGCCATTCAGATTATTGAACGAATCAGTGCAAAGGGTAAGGCAAAGCAATAGGGAGGGGAACTGGCAGAATCACAGGACCAGTAAAGAAAACTTATTTAGGCTACCTTGCTGCTGCCTCTATTGCCTTCATAGACGTAACAGATTAAGCAATAACAATTTTCCATGACCTTTTTTCTAATCAAATTGTGAGTCCTTATGGTGGGGAAAAGTGATTGGGCTGTTCCATGTTGTTTGTGCCCCTGGAGGAGGAGATGCCACACCCAGCACCATGTCAGAAACTCCAGTCCCAGAACTGCATTCCAGCCATTCTCACCAGTGCTGGTACAAAACACCATCCATGGTGCTGACATTTGGCTCAGTGACAAACTTTGTAGCAAAATAGGAGTATTTCCTCCAGAAAGGTCAAAGCCAGGGAATTGGTTAAGGTAGCATCTGATAAGGAGGAAAGTTGTGGTGCTGAAATAGAGGTGTTTTCATTTTTCTCTTGTCCTTCCATGTAAGAAGATTATTATTTTGTGATTCCAAAAACTGAATGAAGAAGGAAGAATGGAAAGAAACCCTTAGGCTTTATCCTGCCTGTCATTGCAATTGTTACTTCACAGAAACACCATGGCCTATATTCCTTCATATTAGTTGGACTTAGTCTCCTTCTGCAAACAGGGCCAACACACTTGCTCATTTCCAGCATGTACTCAAGCTGCTTCCTTAAAATATCTTTAAGAGACTTAATCTATATAGAAGGATTAGAGAGTCTTAATTACCAGAAGAAGGCTGTTGGCCCTGAAAAGTGTTTAATTTGTCCTTCTTCTCCCATGTGCTCTTCTCATTTTGGCCAAACAGCCCTTTTCTGCCATTGCTCTCACTTGGGATGGGTGTGCTGCAATTGTGGTGTGAGGAGCTCTTTTGCCTCACTTTGCCACTAAAAAAGCCAAAATTCTTCCTCTGGGTTTGGTCACCTGGAAGTTTTGTGAGCTGTTGAGTAACTGTCAGGTTGTGAATTTTTAGGCATAGTGTTCCTGATAGGGTGATACAGCCAAGCTCCAGGTACTGGGTGTGGGAGTTAAGATGTGCCCTTGGACATGCCTGTTTCACACTGACTCTATTCTTAATTGTTGCTCTCAGACACTGTGATTGCTGGGCATTTTCTTAATAATGTTTCCTTTCTTTAATGTGCTCTGATGTATTATTCTAAGAGTCTGTGACTCTGCTGCCAGAAGCTTGTATGACAGGTGTGGAGAATTATCCTCAGAAACTGTGAGGATTAAAAAAAAAAGAAATTAAGCATTTTGTTCCGAGTAGTGAAGATGTCATGCCTCACTTGTGGGAGACTGTAAGGGATTGTCTGTGTGAGACTCTCCTGTCCCAAGAGGAGCTTTAATAGATCTTATTCCTGCTGTTCTGCATTCAGAATGAAACCCTTGTGCTCCCTGCACCACTTCTCTGATGACCTGCAGCAGAGTCCCCCCTCCTTTCGGGGGTGAAAACATTGCTTTGGTTATTCTGTTCACTCTTCATCTCTGCTCTCTCCTCACCTCACTTGATCAGAAGATGTCACACAAAAGGCAGCAAACTTTCAGGAGAGAACTAGGTCAGGATTTTCTTTAGTCTGGGCATGAAAGAGATGGTGGTTGAAGGATCCTTGGTGATCTGAGTGAGGAAGCAGCCCTGCAGGCAGGCACAGACCTTTCTCTATCAGACACAAAACAAGTAAATATCTATTCAAACAGTGGCAGAATTTATTAGTGGTATTAACTCCAAGAAGCTGCGCCCACTTGCAGCTTTTGGCCCTGGTGATGGTATCTCCCTTAAAGATGTCTGTAATGCTGCTAATCTGCCTTCAGACCCAGCACTCTCGTTTGATTTCACATTTGCTGTGTAATTGTGATTTAAGAATGAAACAGCTTTGTATAATATAATTCATAAAGCAGATTATGGCCTTGCATAATCAAAATGGTTAAACAGAAACAGCTCACTGCACTGTGAAATGCATACTAAGTTAACCAAAAATGACATAGAATGTTAAGGGTTTGGAATGGGCCCTGGAGCTCACCTGGGCACAACCCCCTGCATGAGGGAAGCAGAGGGCCAGGGACTGATGTTTCACTCTCATGACCAGGAACAGGACTCGAGGGAACAGCTGGAGCTGAATCAGAGTAGCTTTAGGTTGGATGCCGGGACAAAGTTTTTCACCGAAATAGTGGCTGAGCACTGAACAGGCTCCCCAGGGAAGTGATCACAGCAACAAGCCTGGCAGAGTCTGAGAAATGTTTGGGCAATGCTCTCAGGCACAGGGTGTGACTCTTGGGGATAGTGCTGTTGCCGACCAGGCTCTAGTGAGATCGCACACACCAATATGATGTTCAAGCAAATCCCAAGTTTATTCAATAACACAGGTATATATCACCTCAAGTGACCCCGCCCCAGGTAGAATGGTCTGACTCCAATTGGTTGAGGCTGGAAACATGTCCTTTTAAGGTGAAAATGAAACTTGTAAGGTGGTCTTTCAGACCCACCAAAATCAGGGCTGCAACATAGTGCTTTGCAGGGCCAGGAGTTGGACCTGATGCTCCTGATGGGTTGCTTCCAACTCAGCATATGCTGTGATTCTCTGTCACGTGCACCAGGCTGATCAAGGCCTTATCCAGCCTGGCCTTGAACACTGCTGGGCTGGGGCACCTACAGCCTCCTTGGGAAACCTGTTCCAGTGTCTCATCTCCCTCACAGTAAAGACTTTCTTCCTAATAATGAGCCTAAATTTCCTCTCTTTTCTATTTGCACCCATTGCTCCTTGTGCTGTCACTACAGTTCCTAATGAAGAGGCCCCCTCTGGCTTCCCTGTAGCCTGTTCAGACACTGGAATGTTGCTGTGAGGTCTCCAGGCAACCTTCTCTTCCCCAGCATGAACAGCCTCAGCTTTCATCAGGGACTGTGGCTTCTGGGAACCTGGAAACTTCAGCAATGTTTGGTGACAGTGCAGCCCGAATTACTCCAGACAGTGCATAAAATTAGCAGTAATTATCACTTCTGACTTGCATCCCTGTGTCATCATAAGTGGCATATTAGAGCTGGCAAAAAGCCTTTCAGTTTATAAGCAAATTGTATTGGTTCTGCGTGTATTGGGCCCCTGGTTCACAACTGCACTTCCAGGCTGTTTTTCAAGATACATTCCACACTGATTGGACCCAGGTACCTGATTTTTAACTGAGACCTAACCATGTATGCAACTGATGGCAGAAAACTTGCACAATTGATCAGGACTTACTCCAGCTCATCAAATTCACTGCTCTGCTGCCCAGCCAGAAAGACAGAGTGGACCCAAGAGCTTTGCTGCTGTGACTAATTGTCCTGGATCTGGACCGGACAGGGTTAATTTTTGCTGTAACCAGGAGGGGGCATGGCCAGGATCCCGAGGTTATTCCTTATGCTGTTTTCCAGAGACAGGGAAAGGGTCAGGGATTGCTGGGGGTTCTGTGTGGGGCAGTGACGAGCCCTTGAGTGTGAATCGTGTGTCTCCTGTTACTATTGTTGCTGCTTATGTTCGTTTCCTTATTTCACTTGTTGTTTCCAGTGAATTGTTCATACTTCAACCCATGATCTGTCCCTTCAGTGCCTCCAGTTCTCCACTCCATCCCACTGCAGGGCAGGGGGAGGGTGTGGAGTTCGGAGTGTTCCAGTGGGAACACTAAATTAGGGAATCCTGTTTCTGAACCACGGCACTAATTAATTCTGAGCCATGGAGCAGTCTGGAAACTGAAACTTGACAGCGCACTCACCATGAGCTAGTCAGACTCTCATCTTGAAGTGTCAATCTTTGGAGCATATTTTCAATGTATAGTGCAGCACTAATTGACATAATTATCTGTGAAATTAATCACTTAAAGTAATTATTTTTCCTCCTCATGGTACGAAGCTGAAGGAGCTGGGGTATTGACTTATTCAAGTTCCAGTGTACCCAGAAATCAAGCTTAGCTGGGGTTTAGCTTGGTATTCCTTGGATGTTCCATGCCATTCTGCTCCTTCCCTTCCCAACAGGATGCCACAGAGGATCTCCTGCAGCTTTCTCCATCCCTCTGAGGCTCAGCAGCACCAGGTAGTGCAGTTTTCCATGGTGTGCCATCACCCCAGGGCCCTCTGTGAGGCTCCCCAGGCTGCTCAGAGCTCACCAACTGCAGGGTCACATCTGCAGGGTTCTCCCAGTCCAGATTTCATAGGCAGCTGCTTTAGTCTCTTTGGAGACATGAAGATCCACAGAGCAGCTGTATTATTAAATCCTGTCTAGTGTGATTCTGAACACACAGATTTTTAATGTCTTTTTGTTAATTAAGCACATTTTTATGAAAATGAGAGGTTTTATTCTTGGAAAAAAAAATGGTGTATTCCCTCTCTTTGCCCTCACAATGTGCTGTCACAATTCATGAAAATTCTTCTTTTTCTGCCTCCCTCCCGGTTAATGGACTCCAATTTTCAAGCTGCTGAGAGATACAAACTTCCAGCATAAATGGGTGGAGAGTGCCAGTAAAAATCCTGCCCCGCTTTCAGTGAGGGCTGTGCATGTGTCACCTCCCCCCGTCATTCATTTTCAAGCCCTGACTGTAAGTGGCATGTGGATGTGTTTATTACTGTGCAGAGGAGTTCAGGGCTATTTCTCATCTCTTTTTGCAGTGTTCATCACCACCTCAGTACCTACAGACTAGCAAAGCTGATCTAAGACCCAAAGAACCTGGTGCCTGAAGAATTGTCGGCACCAGCCAACAAACTTTCTCTGTTATTAATTCAGTCACAGTATTTCAGGCCTTAATGTGAGGGTTGTATGAACTTGTGTTTTTTAAGGATTATTCTGTCTTAAACAGTAGTTGCTGATAATGTTTTAATCACAGTCTATCCAGGAAATAGTATAGTTGTATTTCTGGCTACTGAGGGCTCCAAATGTTCACATAAATGTGATGGAGAAGGTACTGATTCTAAAAACCAAAGCAGTGGCGCATTGTAATCCTTCACTGCCTCCCTGACTGTGTGGTGCATCATCCCTGGTCACCCCAGTGTGTGTTGCTCATCCTGAGCCAGCGTGGGCCCTGTGTGGGTGCACAGGGTTTTGCAGTCACTGCAGTGCTCTGTCTGCTGGATCGTTTTGTGCAGAGCTGTCTCTGCTGGCACTGGCAGAAGAACCTGACCTGGCTCCATGGCCACCATACGGCAGCTGGCTGACACACAGATGCCTCTCAGTCCCTGCTGCCATGGGATATGCACTCCTCTTTCCCTCTGCATTAGCACATAGTGAAAATCTGCTTTCAAACACGGCCTCAGAAAGAGCTCTAACCTTGATCTGTGAGGGTGCTCTGCAGTCAAAGCTGCTGCCTGGAGGAGAGGGCCCCACACCCTGTGGGTGTCAGAGTGGCACCCATGCCCCTGGCAGCTCAGGCAGCTGAGGTCCCTGTCCTTGGAGCAGGAGGAGGGCAGTTTTCCATGGTGTGCCACCCCTCTGGTGGCTGTTTGGCAGGTCATGGAGCAAGCTGTGCCCAGGAACAGACCTTGAGCTCTGGCTGGGGGCAGGCACTGATTGCCAAGGTGATGCATTACACTGCACTGCCCTGTTAATGACCAAAAGGCAGAGAGTGAGGTCTGCCACTGAGAAATCTGAACAGAAACCTAGGCTGCATATTTTGGTTTAGAAGAAACTTCATGCTGTGGCTTTCACGGGGGTTTTATTGGAGTTTGAATTGCTAGTAAAAGAAGAAACACAGAATGGGAAGCGAAATAAGACGCCAGAGTTGGAGCATGGTTCTCACAAATTAATTTTATTGCTAGATGTTCAAACAGGACTGATCTGAGAAGTGCCAGAAGATCATTACAGTCACAGATTGTTGATGGCATCTTGGGTTCAGGCTCTTTCCTGAATGACCCTTCCCAAGCAAATTGCATGGAACTGATTTTACTGCTTGAGAAAGCCGTAGGGCAGGGGCAGCTGTGCCAGGACTGGCGGCAGAATGGTGCAGGGCCCAGGTGTGCCACCCCAGGGCTGTGCCAGTGAGGCCATAATGACACCCTTCAGTGCTGCACACCTCTGGTGATCAGCTCCTGGCCTGGTGGTTCTAGTGGGGCAAAATCATTTTGGTGTTGACAAAAGGGATGAGACTCTTTAAAAGAAGCATAACCCATCTCGATGTTTGTGCGGGTTTGAGGTTTCCTGTACAAGAGACAATACCAGGAGTTTATCATTTTACCCACTATGGTTACACATTCCCATTTGAGTATTTACACAAATGGAAGATTATTGCACTCAGTTAAAAAAGCTAAAGCAAGCAAACAAACAAAAAACCAACCAACCAACCAAAAACCAAAGGAAATAATGCAACTGATGTTTGGAGAACTTTGTGAGCCAAAGCAAATAATTTACCTACATGAGCAAAGATATGGGCACCTCTACAATACATGCATGAGTGTCCAAGGGAGGGACATGGAGATGGTTCAGGGCCTGGAGGGGCAGTGAGTGAGGACACTGAAAGCACTTTGGTGTGTTCAGCTGGAGAAGGGGCTGCGGGGAGACCTCACTGCAGGGACAACTCCCTCAGGAGGGGCAGAGGAGGGGCAGACACTGATCTCTGCTCTGTGGAACCAGCGACAGCGCCCAGGGAAGGGCTGGAGCTGTGCCAGGGCAGGGACAGCACCCAGGGAATGGCTGGAGCTGTGCCAGGGCAGGGGCATCACTCAGGGAATGGCTGGAGCTGTGCCAGGGCAGAGTTAGGTTGGATCTCAGGAAAAGGCTCTTCCCTCAGAGGGTGGTGGGCACTGACCAGACTCCCCTAAGGCTGACAGAGCTCAGGGAGTGTTTGGATGATCTTTCAGGGGCACATGGTATGATTTTTGGTGTGTCCTGCACAGGGCCAAGAGCTGGACTTGGTGATCCTGACGGGTCCCTTCCAACTCAGCATATCCTTTGATTCTATAAAAATCTTTGAAAGTACAAAATGATGATTTTACTGTGGGTGGCCTGTACAGTGTAATTGTTGTGGTTCTGGCAGTCCTGTGCTCAGAGTGGTACTCTGATATCATCTCAGAACACCTGAAATAAACTTGGGAGTCCATGAAAATCATTTAACAAGCAACAATTGCCTTAAATATGAAGATGAAAAAATGGTGGTTAACACTGGACAATCCTGACTTTTGTTGCTGTTGTGTACCAGTCACGCAAGTGACAGTCAGCTCAGCATGTCTGAAAAGCAGTCTTCAACTATCACTTCTCTTTCAAGCAGAATGAACAAATTTCTGGGATTTCTGGGGAGATGGGACTTGAAATGAGAGACAGCAAAGAACAGCAGAGCAACCATCTTTGTGCACCTTCCTGTGACCCAGAAACCATAAGTTTTTGTACCTGCCTCTAGCACTAAGTAGTGAAGTTATTTTGCAACACTTTTGTGATAGTCCAAAACCATTAATATTTGCTTATGAATAACAGGAAAATTATTGATGAGGTCTTGAGGTGCTTGAAAAAAAATCACACTATTTTGTACAGTTTGGGAACCAAAACTGGAAGTGTCTGAGTTCTGTCCTGCCCTATCAAACAGCAACTCTGCTTCCCCACCTCCTCCCTCAGCCCCAGTGCCATGAGGCTCAAGAAGAGAAAGGCTTGGGACTTTGTTAACACTCCTGGCACCATCCTAAAATCAATATTCTTGGCTATCTTATTGCATACAATGCTGAGCCCAATTCTGCATTCCTACCCTGGGCCCTACCACAATAAAAGTGGTCTCCTCACATTCCACAAAGTGTCAGGAGAAAGGATGGGAGTGAAAAGGTGTCTTCCCCCTCAGAGAATTGGAGAGTAAAAGAGGTTAATGAACATGGTGGATGGAAGGATGGCGAGGAGGACTGGCACTTAATTAAAAATTAATGATGTGAAACATTGTGAGGGTTTTGCATGGTGGAGTCTTCTGCACAGGGCTGAAGTTTGTGAGATAATGGAAGAGAAGTGAGAAAGAGCAGGTTTGTAAGGGTATTACCCATCTCATCTGAGCAGACACAAATGTTATCTAAACCAAATCCAAATTTAAAATTTAGACATTTTCCTCCATTGAATTTGTGTATTTTGTATTTTTAAAAGAACTATTGTTTAGCTGTTCTCTTTAGAGCTCACTTATTAAAGTAGTCCAAAAGGAAAACATTAATAACCCATCCTTCTGTTGTTTGGAAAAAAGGGAAAGGATCCTTCCTTTTCATTCTTATTCTCTGAAGGTTCTCTAAATCTGAGGAGTGACAGCAAGAGAATCTCAATGCTGTTTTTCCACTTCTTCAGAAACTTACTTTGTTTTGTGCCTTAGTTTTGCCACTGAGAGGGAATTCAGTGGTTCTGCACTTCATTCTGCAGATAGATTATTATTTGCTATCACCTTGTGACTCTTAGGTAGAAGGGTGCATTCAGATACAAAATACAATTAATATTGCCATGGCAAACTCCTACAAATAAGCTTTGCAAAGCCAAGCACAGAGTTGTTGGCCCAGCTTTAGCTGGTACTGCATGTAACTGTACAGAAAAAAATTGTACTGCTTGTTCTTACTACAGAACTCATGATAAACATTTCAAATGGCAGTGGTGCAATTATCTTTGATTAGTGACTGTGCTAACTTTAAAATAAAAAAGAAGGAAAGTAGATGTTGATTGCCAAGCACTAATGTAGTGCCTTCATGCACAGCTATAATTCTACTCATGAATATACATTAATCTTGTGCAGCAGTTGCCATCGTTATCTACAATCAGAAGACAGCAACCAATGCAGCTCCATTCTGGTTCATGAAATGTAGAGGAAGCAGAGCAGTGACCACAGTGCAGGATATTTCTGGATGATAAAAAATCTTTAAATGCCTTTTGACCTTTGCCATTCGAAATAAATGGCTAATTCTTTTCCCTACAATCAAAATGTTTTTGAATAAACTGTTGCAGAGGAGGTAGAAACCAGAATAACGTTAGGGAGAGACGAGAGTGCAAGAGAGTGTGGAAAGGGTCTGGAAGGAGCAGAGCAGGGAAATTGTGTGTGGGAATTCCATGTTCAGGGGAGTCAATTGGTGCTGCCATGGAAAAGGGGAGATTCCCTTAAGCCCTCGGTGTCTGATCAGTCTTTCAGTGCTCAGGACAGCCGAGCCCCTTGTGCCCAACCAGTGTGTCAGCACCCCATTTGGGGACCCTGCACTGGACTTGTTCATGGTCACCTGGCAACAGAGACCCCTCTCGTGTCTCCACACTTTTGTTCAAGTGTGTCACCTGCTGCCAGCAGCTGCCAGCACCCTTGAAGGACTCACACCAGCAGCTAAAGGAAGTACATCAGTAATGAGATTGTGACAGGTTAAGGTTTGAGATTTGCCAGTGGTAGTATCTGGCTGCAGAAATGTATTCAGAGCTGTAATCCCCAGTACAAGTTAGCTCAAATCCATTATTCAGTGTGAACAGAGTGCAGTTCTTACCCAGCAGGGTATGAGGGAGAAGGCAGGTTCAGCCCACTGACTGATCCAGAAGTTACAATGGAGTCTTTTCTGACATCTCCTTATTTTAGCCTTCTGTTACCCCCATTTCTGTACATTTAGGTGGAGCGTAATTGCCTCTGGGCATACATGGTGCTCATGAAGGGTGGCTGTCTCCTGAGGATGGGTCCTGGCAGTGTTACACCTGGGGCAAGCCTGGGCTGGAGATGTGCCAGTGTTACACCTGGGGCAAGCCTGGGCTGGAGAGATGTGCCAGTGTTCCACCTGGGGCAAGCCTGGGCTGGAGACATGTGCCAGTGTTACATCTGGGGCAAGCCTGGGCTGGAGAGATGTGCCAGTGTTACACCTGAGGCAAGCCTGGGCTGGAGAGATGTGCCAGTGTTCCACCTGGGGCAAGCCTGGGCTGGAGACATGTGCCAGTGTTACATCTGGGGCAAGCCTGGGCTGGAGAGATGTGCCAGTGTTCCACCTGGGGCCAACCTGGGCTGGAGATGTGTCAGTGTTACACCTGGGGCCAGCCTGGGCTGGAGAGATGTGCCAGTGTTCCACCTGGGGCCAACCTGGGCTGGAGATGTGTCAGTGTTACATCTGGGGCAAGGCTGGGCTGGAGAGATGTGCCAGTGTTAGACCTGGGGCCAACCTGGGCTGGAGAGATGTGCCAGTGTTACACCTGGGACAAGGCTGGGCTGGAGATGTGTCAGTGTTACATCTGGGACAAGGCTGGGCTGGAGAGATGTGCCAGTGTTACACCTGGGGCCAGCCTGGGCTGGAGATGTGTCAGAGTTACACCTGAGCAGAGCCATTCTCCACAGTTGCTGATTCAACGGCGGGTCATCCTCCTTTATCTCTCCTGGATTGCAGCTGCTGTGCTGCTCACCAGCCCAAAGTACCAGTGCCCTCCTTCCCAATGGCTTTGGCAGAGCCAGGCCATGGGGTGGCTGCTCCACCCTCCATCTGGTCCCCTGGAGCTCGTGGGAGGTTGGCCATGCTGACCACATTCCACTCAGGAGCAGCAGTTGCATTTCCTTCTGTAACTTCCCAACAGCTCTAAGTAACTTGCCTGTAACTTCCCACTCTTCTTGTATTTTAACCCCAGTCTTTTTCCCACTGGTGCTTTTCTGTATAATACATGAAAGCTTAACAGGAAAAACCCTCCTAGATCAGTCTGGGGAGGGGAGGAGAGAGTGACCTACAGGTGAAAAGGTGTGAAAAGAAAGTGTTTGGGTTAGGATTTCTGTAATGCTACATCATTTAGATATATCAATAGATATATCAAGATATGCCATTTATAACATGATATATCTATTGTTATCAGCATCTGAACTCATGGTCTAAGTTTGTTTTAAATCCAGAGGAAAGAAAAAGCTTCTTATGGAGCATGATTCATTTCTCCTTGGGTGAATATGTAAATACAAGCAGATGAGCTGTGATCCAGAAACGCTCATTTATCTCTACTGCTTCTCAGGCGAGTTTACTTGACTCACAAAAATGTGAATGGTTAATAGTGGGGACATCGAAGATAAAATGAATCTGGTTATCTGGGTCCTTCCCAGTCCCAACACTATTATTGTGGTTGTTCTGTAGATAAAAAATAGCGATGGAAAGCTGCAGTGAAAGTCAGAGGGTCTCAAATAAAACTCTGAGTGACACCAGCTTCTGGACAGCTTCTGCTCTGCTGCAATTTTTCCATTTTTTCCTGCATCCTGCATCAGCACTGTGCAGGCTGGAATGCTGGGCTGGCCATTGCTGTGCTGCTCCAGGTGGAGGCTCCTGAGGGACATGAATGCTCTCCCAGAAATTCAGGAGAACTCCCATGGAGCATTTGCTCCTTCAGTTGCTTTTCTGCTACACCTCAATCCTGTACTCTTTCAGAGTTAGTCTTTATTCTATACTAGCCTTGGTCATACTTTAGTGAACCTGTCAGATCTCTGTAATAATTTTATTAAATATGAGTTTACTTATGCAGTGTGTTAGGGCAATCTAAAAGCTTGAATCTAATTGGAAACGGTTTGGGGTTTTGTTGGTTGCTTTTTTTTTTCTCCTTCAAACACTCACTGAATGTAAGAACAAGAACCCACTGAAAACCAGTCTGGGAAGAGTATAGTCAGCATATTAAGGCCTGCTCTGAGTCTTCCTTTTCCACTCTCATTACTCTGGCTGATTTTGGCAAAGCAGGGCTGTATTTTCAACCCAAATTTTTTTGACATCTGTGCAGCAGACTCTTAGGATAGCAATTGATTGTAGCAATGTATGTCTTAAACATGTCTGTGAACTGAGCAACTGTGCAGCTGCTCCCCTGGGGTTTCTAAAACAGACCTCAAATCTTCGTAGACACAGTCTGTGTTTTCCTGTGGAGCTGAACCTGACAAAGTGCTCCCCTGGCAGTGCTGACATTCCTCAGCATTGCAGAGGAGCTGAGCCACAGGGATCCTCTCCTCTCCTCTCCTCTCCTCTCCTCTCCTCTCCTCTCCTCTCCTCTCCTCTCCTCTCCTCTCCTCTCCTCTCCTCTCCTCTCCTCTCCTCTCCTCTCCTCTCCTCTCCTCTCCTCTCCTCTCCTCTCCTCTCCTCTCCTCTCCTCTCCTCTCCTCTCCTCTCCTCTCCTCTCCTCTCCTCTCCTCTCCTCTCCTCTCCTCTCCTCTCCTCTCCTCTCCTCTCCTCTCCTCTCCCCTCCCCTCCCCTCCCCTCCCCTCCCCTCCCCTCCCCTCCCCTCCCCTCCCCTCCCCTCCCCTCCCTTCCCCTCCCCTCCCCCCCCTCCCCCCCCCCCTCCCCTCCCCTCCCCTCCCCTCCCCTCCCCTCCCCTCCCCTCCCCTCCCCTCCCCTCCCCTCCCCCCCGGAACACTGCAGAGGTGTCTGCATTTCACACTCCAGCGCTTCACCACACAGTTCAGTCCCATCAAGTTGTTATATGCAAAAAGCCTCTCATTGCCATCACTCTGAAGGAGTAAATCCAACTGCCTGAGCTTTGCATAGGGGTGTCCCTTGTATCTATCAAACAGAAGTGGAAAATGTCATGTTTTTGCTTCCCCAAAAGACACCATGAGTAACTCCTATTGAAAGCAGAGCGAGAGGAAAACACAGTTTCAAAGCAGGTTCTGTCAGCTGTTTTGTGCCAGCACAGAGTGAAAGGCATTCACAAGAAAAGCTGTGTGATTTCGTCTACTGTCAGGATTTGGCATCATGGCTTTAAATGCACTCGGTTTGCCCTTGCAAAAAGGGCAGAAGGAAAAGAGAAAGAAAGAAAACTGTTTTGTGCTTGTCTTTGAAAAAGACCAGACTAGAAAATAATAAAGAACTGGTAGAATTGGGAAGCACAGTGGCTCAGGGTTGCTGACTGTGCATGTTTAATCCTTCAAGGTAAGGCCAGAAAACACTTGGTTCTGATTTTTCTTTCAGTAATTTCACATCTATTTGATAACTCTGAATGCAATAGCAAGACTCCTTTATAACTGAATATGAGATGCATTTCAAGCCTTATTCACCATTCTGGCCTCACAGCTCAGGCCCTTCACTGCTCAAAGATTGAATGGATGTACAGGAATGATTCATTCCCAAGAATAAAAGCCCACAATGAAAACCCCAGCCAGCAGGTCTGTGGGATGCTTGAGCCTTGCCCAACATACTAGGTTATCTTTGAACTCAACAAAATTGCCTTTTTTTTCCCAGGTGACATCCAGGACACAGCTTTTCAAGGTCAATAAGCTGCTAAAACTCATCCAGCCATTCCCCCTTTTAAAACATTTCAGGAGAAGGGAGAGGGCAAAGCGAAGCTCTTGCCTTTGTGGTGTTCTCAGTTTGTTAAACTAGATTCACCATTGTATCTGGCCCCCTTTCAGACTTCTTTTGTCTCCCTAGGCTTCCAATTTGCGCCAGTGACAGAAAGCAGAAAAATGCTGGTCTTACAGCAATGACAGGACAGCTTAGGTTGGTAAGTTTTTCATTTTAAATCACCCTGTGCCCCCAAACTGGATTTACATCAGCCTTGAATCCAGTCTGAGTAAGATTCGCGACCTTTCTGAGATTATCATGGTGTGGGATGGACAAGTTTTCTCAAATTCATTGCATTATACATTTTGTAAAGGGAATGTTACTCTTTCTGGGAATGTCCTTCTGAACTGCTGCTTTTATGATTCACACAACAATGTAGCTCCTCTGCCTGCAAACCAGAGCTGTATCCATGCAGCTGATGTGATTTCTAACTCCCTTGCAAAACCAAGCAGAACTTATCTTCCTCCTTCTCATTAAGTGAATTTGATGTATAATTGTTGATATTCTCTGCGTGGTGGTGACGCCCATAACGATGGGGTGATGACACCAGCTCAGCTGGATTTAATGGGATGCTTTACAGCCAGTGCTTCTGAAATCAGGAGCAGGGTGGAAAAGCAGAGCTGTTCCCCCAGCAGGCAGGATGAAAGCTGATGGGCACAGGGCACTGCCAGGCCTGCCCTCTTGGCCTCTCTCTGCAGGGCACAGTGGGAGCTGGACTCGGGAAAAGGGAGGGGGCACATTTGCTCCACTGGGCAGAACAGCTTTAGCCCCCAGGGCTCTGCAGGAAGACCTTTTTTTTATATGCCAAAACCAGACCAGAATTAATGTGTCCTCCAGGATATAAAATCATTTAGGTTGGAAAAGATGTCTAAGGTAACCAAGTCCCACCGTTAACCCAGCACCAGCCTGTTCTGAGCCCTGTCCCCAGTGCCACATCCACGCATTTCTGAACACTCCCAGGGATGGGGACTGGGGATTCCATCACTCCCTCGGCAGCTTGTTCCAATACCTGATCACCTGATCCATGGAAGAATTTTTTTCTAATAACCAATCTCAACTTTTCCTGGCACAGCTTGAGCCATTTCTTCTTTAACTATTGCTTGTTTCTTGGAGGAGGACCCCAACCCTCACCTGTCAGGGGTTGCAGAGAGTGGAAGGTCCCCCCTGAGCCTCCTTTTCTCCAGGCTGAGCTCCCTCAGCTGCTCCTCATCACATTTGAGCTCCACACCCTTCCCCAGCTCTGGCCTCACTCCAGGACCCAACCCAACATATGGGTTGTCAAGTTTTCTCACATAATAATTTGTGCAAGAAAAAGAGATAAAGATATAACAGCAAAGGTTGGGGGGTTATAAATAGCCAGTTAAAAATGTCAGTTAATTGTATGGTCAGTGTTAGACCAAGAGCCCATATATGAATGCAATTCAACCTATAGCATTAAACAAAGCCTGGTTTGTGAGTCAGAGGCAAAACTCACTACATAATTGCACTTGCAAAACAAATGTGCTGTTATTTGCTGTTCATTTGCAGCAACCCTTCCTGAATAAGCAAGTAGAATATTTACCCATTCAAGTCTCTGTGCCCAATTGTGTTTGTGTGTGTAGTTACACATTGCAATTACTGTTCATTGACACTCTGCATGCATTTTTTAAAATCTAACTTCATGAGTGCAGGGCTCTGATTTTATTGACTCTTGGAGATAAATCTGAGGTGTTTTGTGTGTATTTTCAATCAATTACTTTTAATGAAAGGAGGCACAGTCAGACCTGTTATGTCCTGGTTTCACTTCTAGAGAAGGGTCATTTGGTGAATGAATAAACCAAGAGAAAAGTCAGACTGACTATTGCACAGGGAAGTGAAATAAAGACTATTCACATGGAAAATGGGAGAGAGACTGAAGCTCAAAGTTGGAGGTGGGTTTCAGGAATAGCTGGGATTTTTCTTTCACTGATGGCAATTCATTAATCTCTGAGCTTCAGATGACCCTGATTCTCACCATACAAACATATATGCTCAAGGAGTAAAAAAAAAGCCATTTTTCCACTTAAAATTTAGTTCTATTTTGACAGCCCCATAAATGTAGGGCAGTAATAACTGTAGGTAGTACATGACTAACCCTCCTGCTAAAAACTGACCTCTTTTCCCCAAGTGTCGGATTTTGATTTTAAGCTGCAGATCATTTTGCAGGTAGGGACTGTACAGAATGGTATCTGGAGTACAAAATACAAAGTAAAAACTAAAATACTACCTGATAAAGTATAGTAAGGCATGGCATTCTTTAAAATGTCCTTAGTCAGGATTAGTTAAAATGTTGAAAATCTGCTTTAGTTCCAATACTTTAAAAACTAACCAAGTCCATAAATTATAAGTAAGTGATTTGAAATCTGAAAGACTGCAAAGTGACAAGCAACCTGAGCAAGGCCTGGAAAAAAAGAGCTATTAAAATTTGGAAAGTGCAGACTAAGGACAGGCCAAAAGAATAAATGAAAAGTCTTTATGCCAAGTTGTAGCAGATGAAAGTCATGTCACCAAAAACCTTCAAGCTTTCTTTTTTCACTTGTTTTCTCTTCTTACATATGGCTGTGATCTATATAAGAAGCCAAGAAATGTTGGTGTTTGTGAGCTCTTTAGAAAGTTATCAACCCTTAGTCACAAATCTGAGTGAACAAGAAACTGAGTTTCTGTTCATATGGATTTTAGGGTTAGGGAAGAAAAAATTCAAAGGAAAAAAAGGTTAACTTCTTGTCACCTACTCACTTGCCCTTTTGTGACTTAATTTGGGCTGGGCAATCTCTATTCACTTATGTTTTGCTCCTGAAAAGACCTAATTTTTTTTTACTTTTTCATTTTCTCTTTTTCCTGAGCACGAAAGTGCCAGTGGGGCTATTTGGATCACAATGTGAAAATTCCTTGATCTCCTTCCAGAATCAAGTTGTAAAGAATAGTCAGAAAGATAATCAGTTGAGTTAATTAGGCAAAGAGTTTCTGTGATGTGCTTCGTGGTACTGGGGTGAAACCAGCCAACATCATAAAATTACAATAAAAAAAACCCCCAGCAAGTGACATCTTTGATCCCTTTTCCTCAGGATGTGCACTCTGAACTGCTCCAACCACACACAGCCACTTCTCAAAAGCATCTGTTACCATATTATCAGGGTAGATGTTCAGTATTTATCAAACATATGATATGACATCATTTTCAGCAATGTATCTCGCTACACAGATTCCAAATCGCCTTGTGCAATGAGTCTCCAAATGCACAGGAAGCTGTTGGTGTGTGGGAAACCCCCTTATGGGTGTTCAGCCACACAGATCCCAATTCCTGCTTTGGATGGACACACACGGAGCCCACCACAGCTCTGCAGCCACCCCTGCCTGAGCTGTGCCTGCTAATGAGTCTTTTACCCACAGAATACACCAAGCTCAACTGATTTATTTTTGTTTAAATGGCTAAATCCAAAATACAGATGCCTCCTCATCCTCTGGCTGGGGTCCCTCAGTGTTGTCCGCTGAGCCAGCACAGCAGCCTTTTCTCAGTGAGCAGCATGGTGCTTAATCTCCAGTGGGATTCAGAAATGGAATCTGTCCTTCCCCATAATACCTGCAAAGTCTGATCAAATGAACACACTTAGAACAGAGAGCCAGGGCAGATTCCATTCTGAACACAGGGGAATGGAAGGAGAAACGTGCTCTGTGTTTCCTTTCCGTTTTTCCTTCGAACCTGGTGCTTGGAGGTTCCACCCAGAGGACGAGGCACTGAGCCTCAAATCTCCCCACTGTTTGTTTAATCAGGAGTTTGTTTCCAGGAGCATGTGCTTGTGCAGCCTGAGATATAGTTCTTACAATTCTGCTATCAAAGCCTTCCTGCAGCCCTTTGCTTCTTAGGAGGGGAAACTTAAGCCCGTCTCCTTAGGATTCCCTGCCAAGAGTTCAGATAATTGAGAGTGCCAGCTTCTCTGGATTAACACAATTTTAGCACTTGTATCGACAGGATTATGGTGTGGACAATAGCAGGGCACTTGGAATTAGGGCTGGGGAAGCTGTGCCTGACTCTCCTACGTGGATCAAGTCACTGAGATGCTAAAAATTCAACAGGTGTCTCAAAGATTTGAACTTATTATCCAACAGTTTGCAATAGGAAATATAGAAAAATGTTTCAGATATGAAGTAGAGGTTGAAGAGGAGTGAACAAAATGCAAAATGAGATTTCTTAGGACACTGGCTAACACAGTTGTTCATGCACAGATTTAGTACCTTGGTGGCTGTGAGAACTGGGATGTCCCCAGCATGTCATCTCCTCTAAAAAGATGGAGCTGTCACAGGTGCCTACGACCTGATTCTCTTCTGTTGGAGAGTGCAGTCAGCTCCTGCATGGCCCACTTCCCTATAGCTCTGGGTCTCGGACATCCTCAGCGAACAGCAGGTCCACAGGGACACATCCCAGCCTTCTCTGGTCTGTGACCTCTAACGCTGCCAGGGCTGTGAATTCTGCAGTGACTGCACCACTGGGGTTGGTGACAGATGTTCCACCAGGATTGTCCCTGCACTGCCAGACACACTAAAACCTATTCATGGAAAATAACAGGTTTCTGGTTAGTAGCATCCCTGTCTGAGCTCAGGCTGGAATCCCACAGATGAGAGACTTTGCCTCCAGCTCCCTGTCACCTTACTGTCTGAAAGTAAATCTCTGGGTGAGGAAATAAAGACAGAAATAATAATAGACTTCATTGTTCTGGTCTTAACATGTCAAGAAAAGAAGACTATCAAAGATGTTTAAACAGGAGTGTTTCCATTGCTGAAATACTGTCAGGGCAAATTGCATCATTAGCAACTAACTAACGGTGGAATATCGACAGGTCAGTAAGTGTAAGCACTGTGTGATCCATACCTACCATTCTAGTGAACGAGAAGCTAATACTATATATTGGCAATGAAAGGAAAATCCTCTTGGGTTTCCTTATGACAGCTCATTTGGGGTATTTAAAAGGGCCTGAAAGAGGAGAAGAAAGTGTACCAATGTGCACAGATACTGATTCTGCTGTGTAACAGTTTTCTTGGTATGAAAGGCTGAGATCTCCTTGGACTGGTGCTTTGAAGTTCATTTTTTAAACAATCATAATCCCAGAAAGAGAATGAGCATTATTTTGATTCTTAGCATAGTGAGATATAACACATTTCCCTGTTTGGTTTTTTTTTTTTTATTTTGTAATAGAAAAGGCAAGAATATATCACAGTATCCTCTTTGATGCTTTTTGCATTATAGTTTTTTCCCCATTAGTGGATTTAGTGATCCAGGAACACAAGGGGGAATGTAAAAGGGGACTGGTGCTCTCAAACACAATTTAAACACTTTGTACTTTATCTGGCCCTCATCAAACCCACTGTAATCTCCAAAATCTGCAATGTCTTCTCAAAGGATGTGCAGTATCAGAAGAGGAAAGTCTCCCCAGTTTGTGCCTCCATTCCCTGCCAGAACACAGATGGATGGCCTGCACTTTGCAGAGTAAGGGGTGCACCAGGCTGGGACTGTGAACAATTCTTGCTTGCATTTATAATGCTGAGGTGGGACAGATGGTGACAACTCAGTTGAATGTGAACAGGCCATTGAAATAACCTAAATTGTCAAGCTACTCCTTTATAGAAAGCTGTGTGTGCACCATTCCAACAAATTGAAAGTAGCCTTCACCTTAGTGAATCAGTTGGAATTGCCTTCCAGTGTGAGTAATGCCAGCCTTACAGGGGCTGCAGAGTAGAAGCTCTTTCATTGTGGTAGCTGTGAATGCTCCAAAGGCAGGGAAAATTCCCACAAGTTAACAAAAAAAAAATCCATAACCATTCTACTCTTTGACTCATTTTGTTGTAGAGAAACTTCAGGGCAGATATCTAATGAGATTAACAGGATTTTAAAAAATGTCTTCAACTTGAAGCACAAGGACAGTCCGCTCTTATCAACAGGCTCCAGATCTGCAAGGCAAGGCAATAAAGCAGACCAAAATGAACTCCATCAGAAATACTGTTCTCCACTGTTGTTGAGGTAACATGTTTACACCCAGCATTTTAAAAGCAGGTGGTCAGTGGCTCTGTGTGGACACGCTGTGCAGAGGGAGAACAGGCTGTTCCATTTCTGGGTTCAGGTTCAGCCTCCAGCCCCCCTGTGCCCTGCCCCAGGAGCACGATAGCTGCTGCCACAGCAGCACACGCAGCTGGGAGAGGAACCTGGGCACACACACCCCACAGATGGTCCCTCCCAGGCCACTGTGCACCACAGGGAACTGAGCTGCATGGAGCAGGGATCCCTGAGACAGCTCTGAGGGACAGGCTGCAGCTCAAATCCAGAGGGAACTGAGCTGCATGGGGCAGGGATCCCTGAGACAGCCCCCACAGCTCTGAGGGACAGGCTGCAGCTTAACTCCTGCCCAGGAGAGCAAGGAGGGCTTTGGGTCACTGTGGGTAACTTGCTGCAGATGTACTAAAGCAGCTGAGGCTGTAACAAACTTCCCTTGCATGCCCTTTTCCTGTGAGACTCGGTGACTGACAGGCAGTTCATTTCTTTTCCGTGCCATTATGATCAGGGATATGAACTTCTAGTTTTTCTGCTATCCCCCAGCAGCTGTTTCTGTGCCTGTGCTGTTTTACTGCCTTGGATTCCCCTCCTAAGCATAGTCAGGTGTGGAAGTGGCTCCCAGCCCTCCTCGGAAATGAGAGGAGCAAGCCAGTGTCACCACATGCCACTGCACACATCCAGTCCTCTGACAGCCCTTTCCTACCTGGTCAGGAGCAGAAACTTGAACCAAGTGGTCCAATACCAAAAGGGAATGTCCCAACCATGACATTACACATGATTTTCAGTGGAGGTCCTTTGGGGCATCTCCTGTAGAAGTCACCCCACAGAGTATCAATCCCAGTAGACACAGGACGGTCACTTGCAAGTTCCAGAGCCAGGGAAGGGACTTCTGTTCTCACCTGCAGATTGCCTGTGAGCAGGGAAAAACCCCTCAAATTTAATCTCTTTTAATTAGGAATTCCACATCTCTTTCTTATATGTGGAACTGATAATTTACAAGACAAAAAGAGGGGATGAGTTGGGAGATTGAAACTCGTTTTTTTTCAGTCTTAGTCCATTTACATGTTAGAGCCTTTTCTTCCCTGTATTTCTGAGGCAGTGCTGAGTATGTGCAAAAATACACTAAGGTTTCAAAATTTAGGTGGAAAACTTTTCCTAAATTACTGCTCAAAATGAATGTTGCCATATTCCACTATTTTCTAGTCACAGATCCTTCATAAATAGCCAGGAAAAGTCCAACCTTGCCCTGTAAATAATGCACAGCATATTCTTAAAGAACTGTAAGGACATTTGTAAATGTTACACGTCACATTGAGCCTATTCAATTTCATTTAGAAGTGGTCAGCAGCTGAAATATGGCACACTTTGCATAATTTTTTTAAACAATAAAATGAATCCTCTGACTCCAAGTGCAATGGAAGCAGGAGCAAGCCCCAGACAAGGAGTCAGTTGTTCAGGACTGTGTGCTTAGGAAAGCTTGCCCTACTGACACCTTCAGCTCGTGTCTGCCCATGCCACAACCACCACCCTAAACTGCCCTAAAAGAAAACATTCCTGCACTTTGCATGGGGCACTGTGCAAACCAAATTATCTTCAGGTGCTGTCTAAGTTTTGAATCTGAAAATGACCATGTTACTGAACTGCCAAGGTAAAATGCTCTGTCAGAATTCACACAGAGAGGTTTGGATAAGGCTTTCTCCCAAGAGTAAGCATCTTCCTTGGTCGTTGGATTTAATAAACACAGGGCAAACAGCCTGTAGCACTTCTAAGACTGCATAAAGAAAAGGAAGATTAGCTTATCATTGTAATTGCAGTTTCTTGACATAAAGAAGCATACTATGAAATACAACACAAGGGTTTGCTACGAGGACTTTTTCCTTTTAGAAGGAAACCCTACTGACATGTTGTAAGTGCCTTTTTGTCATTTGAAGAGTCCTTCTATAGGCATTTGAGACACAGATTCCACTGAAAACCCACCAAGTTGTGCTTTTTAAAGAAATGCAAGGCCTAGAAACAAGACATGCTTTCAGGCACCTTTGTGTTATGGTGCTGTTACATGTGCAAGTGTGTGTGTAACAATAGGGGAAGAGTGTTAACATGGGTGAGAACAAAAAATATGAAATAAAGATGGAAATTAAATAAAAACAAGATTATATCTATTTAATGAATACAAAGCCTGGGTCCCTTCAATTCCAGGAGCCAAAGTAAGTACAGAGAAAGGCAAGTCCTCCAATTATTCATGGATATAAATCAGCAGCAAGCAATTATTGCCTTTGGTTATAAGGATTCAGTTGGCATTGAGAAATTAAACCAGATGTCTTTTTCAAGAAGAAACTATATAACTTTGACAAGACATTAGCACCTATCCCCAATTATCTCCTTATTGGATCCAAGCTGTCATCCAGAAGAACATTTGTACTAGAGCTGTGATCCAATAAAATACAGTGAGTGATGTTTATGTGGAATATCAGTCCCTATACACATACACCTCCTCTTTGCTATGGTTTAATCATTACCTCATTGCAATGAGATGCAACAGGCAACATTTTAGGAGACAATTCCATTTGTCCCTACTTTGGAGGTCTGATTCAATTCTCCTCCCTCTTAAGACCAGGTAATTGTACAGAGGTCAATGACTCAGACTTCTTGGAAGAACATGTAAGTATCTTTAAATTGCCACAAAGAGTATTCCATAAACACATAAAGGGAGAGAAAAACAAACACATGAAAAGCCCTCTCTGCTCACTGAGAGTGAAAACAAAAGAAATTAGGTTCAGTTACTCATTTAAATTCTCCATTATGTTTCACTTTCCAATGTGTTTGCAGGCGATTTGCATTTCTTCATATCTCAGTGTGGCTTATCTACTCTTATCTAAGCTTTTGTTTTCACTCTCTGTTCTCTGTACAACCAATTTTAGTGGGCTTTGACACTCCTTTTCAAATCAAAATGTAAAACATTGGATTAATGAATTAGATGAAGTGCTCAGCTTACTATCTGCTCCTGTCTGTTGTGAGCTAGAACTTTATTGGGAATGCAAAATTAAATAGAAATCTTAATAAATATTTCACAGAATCAATATTCATTCTTCCAGAACCTGCTCTGTGAAGTCCAGCAAGGCAATTCTTGCCACAAGCAAGGCGCTCCCAAAGGCAGGTCTCATTTAGGGCTGTGGTGATGACAGATGGACACTTTTTATGTTGAGCTTCTGGGTCAAGTTGTTGCTTTGTTGGGTAGATGAATACACCTCCCACAGTCAAAGGGGTTGCATGTTTTCAGGCAGGGAAGGGTCACATGTCTTACCCAAAACTGCAAGGTTATACACAAGTGCCAAAGGTTGCACTGATCTGTTGGATTGACTCCTGAAAAATCAAGCTTGGACAGACAGATAGATAGATAGATAGATAGATAGATAGATAGATAGATAGACAGACAGATAGACAGACAGACAGACAGACAGACAGACAGACAGACAGATTGATCATTGGGCACAAGGATTTGTTTCTTGCTCCTGCTCAGGAGCACCAGCAGCACAGGACCAGAGCAGGTACCCAAGCACCTTCAGAGCACCTGATGGTTTGTGTCATATTGAGTGAAATGGAAAATGACTCCGTTTTGCTACTGTTGGGCCAGAGATCTGTAATTCTGTCTGGAGTGTTCAGATTGATTAATGAAAAGGATGACAGGTCACAAGCAGCTTCTATTGTCAGCTGACAGACACCCAAAACAGGCCAAGTGTGTCAGAGGGATGTTATTCCTGGTTCTAATGTACTCCTTGTAGAATTTTTCATGGAAGTTTAATTAATACCCCTGGTAAACACAGGGCCTGGCAAAAGTAATTTAAAATATTTACTTTTGCTAGCAACTATATTGCAAGGGATGTGTGTTCAATACATTCTGCCAAAACTGTTTCAGAAAAATGTCATTTGGGCTTTGGGGACAGACTGCTGCCTCATTAGGGGCAGTGAAAGGGGAAGTATTGGCTCTCCAAGCAAAACAATGCATATTTTTACCCTCTAGTCCAAAGCAGCAGATCTTAAAATTATAAGAAATTTGAACCTACTTTATTAGCAAATATATTCCTGAAATTTGATTAGTAAACTCTTAATAAAAAAACCAACAAGCCAACCAAGAAATTAAGACCAGTTCAATAAACAACATAGATTAAAACTTATTCAAAGTGACAAAAACCCTACAAATGTAGTTGAGAAAACTTGGGTTGCAAAAGGTGGTGCACAAGTGACCAACACCGAGGATCCCAAGGCAGTCCTGACTGTGCCACTCAGTGCCTCACAGCACAAACCTGGAACACACACCTGGGTCCCTGAGAAAAGGGGCAGTTCATGGGTCACCCATTTCCCAGGGAATGTAAATCCACTGGATTAACAAATTCAGATCAGGGATACAATGGTATAGCAATAGTGTAGGTGTGAGGTCTTGTATGCCCAGAGAGCCAAGTCATCACACACAGTTTATAGCCCATCTTCCTTCTGCCCCCAGACATTGTCTGTTACCTCAGAGAGAACCAGCCCAAAGACTGATTCCTCCTGTGCAGACTTCCCAAGAAGTTCCTCTTCTAGGCAGCTTGCTCCTACTTCTATACCCTGGCACAACAAAGGTAAGAAATCTTATTTATTTTTTTGTTTGTTTATTCAATTTTCCTTTTTTCTTTTGGACCACATCCTTTCAAGCAATAAGTGAGTATTGAAGAAAGCAACACTTAGCATTTAAAATATAAATCTAGAGAGGGGGGAAAGCAAATTTATTTATTTATTTATATAATCTAAGAAATTAAATCCTCCTCTTCTCTAGCAGAGGGTACTGCTTTGGCTCAGTGAACATCCTTTCTCATTCAAGTGTGCTGTTGCAGCACTCAGCCAGGCCAAACATTTATCCAAAGGGAATCCCTTTTGCTTTTCCTTTCATTCCATATCTCATGCAGTGTTCCAACACAGCCATCATTATCTAGATGATTATTCAGATGGGCAGTGCCACCATTACCTTAATTGTTCGCCCAACCTTGCTGCAATCCTTGCAACCACCACTGCTTGTTTCAAACTCCATTTTCAGCTGCTGAGTGGAAATGAAAAGCTTTAACCTGGGGAGAGAAACAGCAAAGAAAAAAATCCTATATTAAAGATTTAAATGTTATTCAAAAGAGTGAAAAGAAGGAGGAGGAGCAAAAGATGTGGTTATTAGAACTACCTTCAATCAATTTTAATGCTGAATGCTCAATTACTGTAAGATGCTGACAGATCTGCATAGTACCAAGCTAAGGGGTTGGAATCCTTTATTTGAGATCTTCCCTAATTTTAGTAGGAAAGGATATTTCTATTATATATGTATATTTTATATTTATTGGATATTGCTGATGGTTTTAAATGTATCTTTTATGAAAAGATCATCTATTGAAATATATATATTGGTCCTGACAACTTTTTAGTTGTGAGTTAGCAGCATATGTTGATGAAAAATCCCTCTGCAAGCACGTCTGCACCAATTAATAGAAAGTTAATATGGAGCAGAGGAAAAATGGACAACCTGCAGAAAATTGGAACCAGTGGAATTAGCTGAGTAAGAAAATATTACTGCTGTAAGTGTATTGTGTGAGGAGATGAGGTGTGCTTTTCCTCAGAGCCACAGTGCCCCAACTGCAGCCCATTCCCTTGGGGGGTGCCCTGTATGTGCTTCAGTTCCTGCAGGGAGGGGACAGCAGGGAGGGGACAGCAGGGAGAGGACAGCAGAGCCAGGCTGTTCCTTCTCTGTGGGACTTTCCCTCCTTTGCTCCAGTGGAGTCAGAGCCCCTGATGTTTCCCCTGCACGCACATAGCTGTGCCCCAGGAGGCTGCACAGATGGACCTGGGACACGGTGTGCCCTTCCCGGGGGATGGGAGCGGGCACACCTGCCACAGCCCCAGCCCCAGCCCCACTTGCACTGGTCAGGGCACCCACAGACAGGAGTGTCTGCTGCACCTCCCCACCAAGCTGAGTGGCATGTTAGGAGGCAAAGAAAAGGGACTCTCTAAAGAAGTTTGCTCTCACAACAGATGATGGTTTACTCTTGAAAAAGGAGTGTTTATAGAGTGGAAGAAATGCCCTTTGCATCCCACTCAGGTCCCAGGCTACATGAACCCAAGCCAGGCACAGGGCTATGCCCAAACCCTCCACTGTCCAGAGGGAATCCAGCCCTGCCCTACAGCCACACCCTACAGCCCTGCCGTACAGCCACACCAGATGATTCATCTGGTTGAAAGACTGAGCTATGAGAAGCAAAACAGTGGTGGTGACACAGGGAATGAAACCTACAGATTCCAGAAGATTTGCCCAGAAAAAAAAAAAGAAAAAAGAAAAATATTAAATTAGCAATGCACCATTTTATTGTGGATGTGAGGCAACTCACCTGAGACAGAGCATCAACTGAGGATTGCAGGGAAACACCTGTACCCAGGTGAGCTGCACCTCAAAACCCTCAGGGTTTGGCTACCATGTATGGCAGGGTTCCCTGGCACACTTGTGGCCAACTAACACTGCTCTGCACAGGTGCCACATCCAGTCCCTGGGGGTTGGTAACACTGGTGATGAACATGCACAGGTTTGGGCACACTGTGGGGTGTGCCTGCATTGCTGCCCCAGCCCTGACAGATGAAGAAAAAGAATTACAAAAGAGACAGGGAAACACCTCTGCTTGCTCAGGATCTGTTGATGGGCAGTGTCTCTCCTGCCCTGAAAAAATGCCTTGAGGAGAGTTCTGCTCCTCCAAATGTGAATATTGACATTTATATGTACCTGCATCTTCATCATGTCTCTTCTGTCATGACACAGAGTAACCCTCTGTAAGTTATTTATCACCAGTGACCCTGAATCTCCTCTCCTGTTGCTTCAATAAACCATAGGATTTGTGGATCTGGACTGTGAAAATTCACCCAGAACTCAGGCAGACCTGGATTGGTGAACTGCTCTATTTGCAGGTCTGGACTCACTCAGGTCTCCAGTTGAACCCAACTGGAAGGACAGTGTTGGCCACACTCAGAAAGTGCAGCCACCTGAGCCCCTCTGCCCACCAGCTGGGGCACAAGGGGGTTTGTTTTCTGCCAAATTTTCACACCCTTAATGCAACATACAAATTGGTGAAGGGAAGATCAGTGCAGATAGTGCATTGTGTCACCCCAGCACCACAGGAAACCTTTAATCCAGAGGTTGTTTGCTCTTCAATAAAGGAAGATTGTGCAATGGTGTGATCTCATCTCTTCACCCACTTTCCCACCTCCCACCTTACTTTGCAAACTTTCCATGGCAAATGCTGAGTTCCAAGAAGGCATCATCTGTGCATAACATTTTGTCATTTTCTCTAATTTCCTGTCTCTACTTTTCTAATCACTGCCAATGCTGCCTTCAAGTCTCAATTGCTCTATTTTTTATCTAAGCCTACACAAGCTTTTTTTATGGTAGTGTTCTCTTCATTTCTCCATTATTTCTTAGGCTAAAACTTTCCAATTATTTTGTCTTTAGTTTAAAGACTTCACTTCTTCAAATTCACCCTGGGCAACTTCATTATTTTCCTTTCCAGCTATCTATCCAGTGTCAATTATGGGACCATTTTTTGCTGTGTTACCAAAGCAATGATAGTCCAGTTTTCTAACTGAGTGATAACAGTGTTTGACTTACAATTTATTTTTCTTTAATTGCTCATGGATTTCAATCTCATTTGTGAAATTAATTTCTATTTGAAACACAATGGAGTGGAAATGTGGTGATCTCATAAATGAGTGGAGGCCATGAATACAGGCATCATTTCCCCCTGTTCACTCTGACCTCCTTTGCTTGCTGCCAGAGCTGTCTGCTCTGAAAAGGTTTCCATACAAATGGCTGATTTTTACTAATAAATGTGTCTAGTTAGCAGCGTTTCGTATCCACTTGACACCAGTGACTCAAAGAACTGACCTTGGTATAAGAATATTGCACCTCATTATGCTGAGAATCCTGAGAATAAACATCTATTTTATAGGTCTTTATTTCTCATTATTTTGTTTACCATGTGTAAGTTGTCATTAGAAGCATACCTTAACCAAAACAACAGCTTCTGGTATCTTGGAGGCACTTAGGTCTGGAGCTGAAAGCAGGATTTGCATGTAATGATTAACTGACTAATTAATTAAACCTAATGTTCAGGCTTAATTTCCCTGAGACTTCATGAATCCTTTTAATCTGGAGCCCGAACTGCCTCTTTCCCCCTTTCCCACGAGGTTTCTGTGCTGCAGCAGGATGACAATGCTGATTCATGTTCCTTGGCCTGTGTGCTGCACACTGGACTCAAACTGTTGTTCTTTCTGCAGGAGCTGCTCCTGCAGTTAACAAGGCAGAGCAAAGCAGAGTCTTTGGGGCAGGGGAACTGGGAGAGACCCAGCCTGGGCCTCCTGGAGCCTTCTGGGAACAGGGAGGCAGAGCTGTCAGTCCTGCTGGAGTGACCTCCCACCTGCCCACACAGAGGTGACTCCTGAACTCCTGCAGGGCTCACACAGCTGGAACTTACATGAACTGAGTGTTAAGCATTACTTTTTCTTAATTATTATTTAGAATTTCAGATTTCCTAAAAATGCTGCCAAAACCTAATGCAAGGGTTGTACATTTTTTCACAATGTGCTTGTTTTCTCCCCCTTTCAAAGGATGTATCTCCTATGCCACAAAGGCAGTATTATAAATACTACAGCAAGCAGGAAGCTGCTGCAGGTGACTGACCTGGTCTCAGTGTGTTGGAGAGATCCTCTTTAGAACAGTATTCAGAAGGTGCCTCATCCCGTGGTGAAAGGGAAAGCAAGTCAAGGGAAAAGCACAGTGGTCCTTGTGAGCCTGTTGAGGTGAAGAACACGTGCAGCAGTGGCTGTGTGGCTGCAGCTTTCCTGGGGGATCCAGCAGCACCCACCCCTCTGTCAGGGACCTCACAGCCTGCTTGGAAAGGGCAGGAACTCTGCCTGATGTCAGGAAAGCCACAAAGGGCACCTGTATTGCAGTGCTGGGGGTCTGGATTCCTACAGAAAACAGAATTAGCCGTTTGCCCCTAGCAGTGCAAACCTTAGATTTGTTTCACACAGTTGGGGTGAGGGTGGGCAGGTGCTGGCAGAGAAACTGTGGCTGCTCCATCCCTGGAAGTGTCCCAGCCCAGGCTGGACAGGGCTTGGAGCCACCTGGGATAGCGGGAGGTGTCCCTGCTATGGTATGGGTGGCACTGGATGGGCTTTAAGGTGCTTTCAACCCAAACCATTCTATGATTCTGTGATAATCAGAAAACACCAACCAATCCATTAATTACATTCCAGTGGGGTGGGAACCACACCCCAGCCTTACCTGTCTCACACGTCTCCTCTGCAGCAGCTCCCTGATGGGGACATGAGTCTAAAAAATCTCACTGTTGTTACAATCCCAGAGCTGATTGATCGGCTTTTTTTCCCTCTCCTTGCCTTGCCTTACATTCAACGTGTCTTGCAGGGTGTTTTGTAGCTTAATAAAATAAATGCTTTGCTGGCATGTTTTGTAGTAACACACATGTATTGGTTTTGTGCTTCCTACAAGCCACCACAATTAATTTACATCAGGAAATGTGTGTTTCATAAATATACAATAAGAGAAAGTCATTGCTCTAAGTCATTGCATCCTGAGGAGTTATACTGAGAATTATCTAACATACAGCTCTCTAGAAAATAAGGAATTTTAAGCTTTATTATCCTTTGGATGCAAGTGACTAATGAAAGAATGGTGTATTTTGATTAAGTGTAGCAACTGGTGATAGAGTCAGATATCCTTGAAAAATTGTATTTAGTCAAGCCAATGTGCTGTTTAAAATGTGGGAGGGATACAAAAGGCAGCTCTGTGCTCATGGCTCATCACTGCACTCCTTCAGCCAGACCAGAGGTGGTTCTGCATTCTCTTCTGAGGTGTGTATGGAGATATAGATATTCATACCTATATCTCAGTGCTCAGTCTTCTCAATACACTGAAGCTTTCCAATATTCTGTTGCTGCTTCCTTTACTGAGCTACTTTTCTCTCATTGCAAACCAATCCCAAGAATGTTTAGCTCAGAATCTACCCAAGTTTCTCTCTTATTATTTTAAATGGAGATAACTAGCTCACACAAAAATAATCTTTCACTGAGAAACTTGGAATAATTTAGGAGAGAGTTGAACACTGTGTCATTACTCATATCTGGAGGAGTTTGTATTTGAATATTGCCAATTAAAAGTGCCCTTAGAAACAGCTGAAATAGAAACAACTTCTGAGGCTTGTGTTGCTTTCTAATTATATCTTGCTCAGAACTCGAGGTCCCACGGCACCCAGCACTAACACAACTCACTTCTTAGATGACTTCCAGTGAACACTCTTCCTGGCTTGCACTGAATGTCTGGCAATTCCATAACTTTGGCTGCTCCATCAATGGGCTTCCAGCATTTTGGGGAGAAAAGAGTTTTGTACACTTATACTGGGGTTTTTGTCAGAAAGCTTTTCTGTTCTGAAACCACTCATTTTTGGTATCATTCATTTGTTCCTAATCTTCTCTCTCTGATGTTTGTATTTTGAGATCTCACTTAGTCACACCCATTCTGTTTAACCTGTTATTAGTTAGTAATTCCTGGCTCCCAGAAATTTTGGCTGCTCTTTGAATCAGGTTTGTAAGGCTCAATAGCAGCTTTATCGATGTAGAAGTGGCAGAGAAGAAGAATCAGCTATTTCTGAGTTGGAGATGCCCTGGTGTGACTGAAATTTTCCATGTATTAAAATACTCTTGATATATCTGAAAGGCATCCCACAACCCTAAGAAAATTCCTCTGGAGTCACAGCAAGGCAGGAGAGGAGCTGGGATGTTGCCAGAGTTGTCACCATGAATTCTCGTCCTTTGGGATCTTTTACCAGACAGCAGAACCTTGGGCAGCCTTTGAGACACTCTGAGAGCACGGCAAGGCCAGAGCAGGGGAGAAACCAGCTGGATCCACCCCCTTGCACATTTTCTGTTGCAGCAGCTGGGACTTGTTTAATAGGAGAAAAATCTGCTGTGAATGTTCCCTCTTCAGTCAACCAGTGCATTTAAATAGGAGAGAGTTCCACTCTGCCTCTTCAATGAATGCTCTTCCTTTCACAAGGCTGAATAGCTACAACTTCCCTAAAATAACCCACTGAATTTGTTTTTCCACGTATCTTCCACCATTTATTATTTCCTTCAGCCTTGCAACTTCATAGGATTTTATCTGAGGAACTAATTTTAGGCCCCAGCTCCTGCAAGCTGAGATGTCAACACAGACCCAGCCCGGACTCCCAGAGGAGCACCTGGGATTCCCCAAACATTAATTTCTGTAAGGTGATAATTCTGTAACCAAAGTACAAACACCATCTCCTTGGCCCTCTCTGTGCACAAACATCACCCAGCAGGGAGCACTGGCTGTTTAGGGTGATCCCTGGTTTCCTCATCCAGCCTGCAGCTCACAGAGGTGTCCCTGAGTGCAGGCATGGACAGAGCAGTGCTGCTCAGCCCCAGCAGGGAAAGGACTGTTCTACTGTGAGGTGTTAGAGGGTCAGTGGGACAATCCCAGGCTACATTTATTCATGGATGCTTGTTGTTCAAGCAACAAGTAGCCTGTGCTGCTGGACAGCCTTCTGGGCCTGCGGTGTCTGAGGATTCCTCCCCAGCACACACTACACACACACACACACACACACACACACACACACACAGATTGCTCTGGCTGGGGCAGCCTGGGCAGGCAGCAGGTGCCTGGATTCACACCATTTCCAGGCTGACAAGCAGTTGCTGGGAGCTGAACCTGCTGACCTCCTGCTGACCAGGGTGCTGTTTGGTCCAGTTCTGTTGCTTTTTTCCTTCACAACCTCATGGTTCTCCTGGGTTTTTTATTATTGAGTTCTAGCAAGACAGAAAAAAAAAGTGCCAGTGAAAAGCAGAGTATTTATCATTTAAGGATAAAGTTGCTGGAGGGGAAAAATACCATGAAGGATAATAACCACAGTGGTAATGTCTATTTAAAATGGTAATGAAAAGCAGTCTGCTCTGGAACTAGACTATTCAATAAGGGCCTGACCAACACTTTTAATCAAACCACCACCACTGCTGTGACCTGGCCTGCCCAGAGTTTGCCTGAGGAGCTGCCATTTGGCTTTTCTGCATGTTGCATTCTGAAGAAGTGTTGTGGACACCGCCTGATGCTCTGCTCTGACCACTGGTTTTGATGGAGTGGCACTAGAATAGTTTTTTCTGAAAGGATGAGCAAGCCTGTTAAACACAGAGTGGGGACTGAAACTGGAAGATGATGGTGTTTCATCAAATGGTCATGTACTGGTTGCAGTAGTGTCAGTATGTGTTTTGACATGGATTTGAAGGGAGCAGGATCTGGTGTTTTGCCTTAGATTTTGGTGCAGGTCAGCACCAAGGGTGGGTTTATTCGTCCTCTACGAGGCATCTCAGAAGTGCTGCAACACTTCACTGTGTTTGGTGTGGTTGTGCCTCCTGTGCACTCGTGAGGTTGTGCCCTGCCCTGTGCCTGCCCTGTGCTGCCCAAGGTCCTGGCCATGCTGGGTAGCCCCTGGCACTCCCTGGCATTTGGTGGTGTTTATGGTCCCATTATGGTTTGCTAACAGGTTAACACAAAGTGGAAGCACCTTCGTATGTGTATTGGCACCTGGACCAAAGCTGGGTCATGCTAGGGCTCAGCATCCTTTTGTCTCTGTGCCCTCCATGCTCTGAGCTCCAGCAGGATGGAGCTCACGAAAATGGAAGGGGGGGAAAAGATGGAAAGAGAGGTCTTTTAGCTTCAGCTGGTGCTGAACATTTGGAATTGCACATTTGGACTTTGCATTGCCTGATTTTCTTCCCTATAACCCTGTCTCCCTCCTCCTCTCTTGGAATAATTGCATTGTGGTCTTTTTTTCCCATCCAATCCCCTCGTGGGGGATTTTTGTTGTGTTGGTTTTTGGTTTTTTTTTTAATGAAAGCCGAGGCAATTTATCTCAAAATACTTGAAGCAAAGATGAATCCAACTTTAAAGAACTCACAGGGGTCTGCCACTGGAGGGCCCAAGTGTTTGCACAGGGCAGAAGGTCTCCAAGCAGGTGTTGCTGCTCCTTCAGCAGTGTGTGTGGGTATCAGGAAATGTATTCTCTTTGTAGCTTCTTCCTGAAAGGAAAGGTCCCACTAACTGGTTTTAGTAGCCAAAACCAGACAGTGAGCAATGGGGAGCTGGAGGAACTCAAGCAATGAGAGGCCCAGGGAGAAAGGGCCCCGTGGTGAGAGGTGATGGGTGAAATCTGAGTCCTGCAGGGACCGAGACTCTGCTACAGCTTTACTCAGTATGTGGGATGTAAAGAGGTCTCAGAGATGGCAACTGCTCTGTGCCAACTTCATAACAGTTTCCTAAGGAAAACAGGCTGCCTCTTACCCTTATCTCCTGAAAGAAACTGAGGCTGCTGCCTGTTCTACACATTTGACATTTCCTTTTGGCTAAACTGCGCTTTCTGTTGGGAACAGAGTAGAGGGGAAGGTGCGAGAGGGTCACCCTTCTTGCTCTTCATGTGCTCCTCTCAGAGGGTCTTGCCTGAAAGCTGCACTCAGAGCAAGTATGAAATGCAAATTTCCAGTGGTTTCATCCAGTCCAACTCCTTTCACCTGACACTGGAGCAGGAGAGCAGCTGAGAGCAGCTGAGGTGTTCCACTGCAGCAGGAACTGACCCTGGGTCACCCCAAGGGACATATCTGGTACCTAAGTGACCTCAAATGATCACAAGAGGCCAAGTAGGGGATGAGAAATGAGAGTGGGCCCTAATTCTTGAGCTCCAGGGGAGCCCAAAAAAATCTTTTTGGGTATCAGGATGATCTCAGTGAATGTCCTGAAGCACATTTGGTTCCCAGGTGACTTCAAGGGACACTGCAGGCTCCCTGGGACACCTGAGAAAAAAATACCAGACAGGATGGACTGCAGAGGTGTAGATGACCTGCAGAGGTAGAGTTGGTGCCCATGTGGGCATCTGGAACTGACCTCTAGGAGTTAACGTGGTGAGCCCAGAATCACATGCACAGCATGTATGTCTGGGGGCAGACGTCAACAGTCAGGGCATGGGCATCATCTGAGGTCACACAGAGCACAGAGACTTAACTGAGATCACCACCTAACAGGTGGGATTACTAGAGGTCGACTTTACCCCAAAATTTTGGCTCATGGTCATCTGAGGTCACTAATTAGCACACAGAGTTACTCGCTGCTGTCAGATAACAGATGGGCTTACTAGAGGTCAACTTTATCCCAATATTTTGGCTTGGAGTCATCTGGTATCACCAGATGATAAGATTACCTGGGGTTACTAGAGATGATCTGTATCCCAAAATTTTGGCTCATGGTCATCCAAGATCACTAATTATCACACAAGGGTACTAAAGATCAACTTTAAAATTAAGAGAGCGAGAGCAGGAAAAAGAGATAGGAATTAACACTTACAGTCTTAGGGAGGATGATTTTTCCCAGCCATTTAACTCTGTAACCATGTTCTGTCTGACAAACTGTGCTTTCTAAACTTCATTCTCTAGTGTGCAAATAAGAACACATGACATCCTAAGGTGCCATAGATGGTTGCAATCTAAACAGGGCAAAACATGGCAGATATTTGCAATCTGTGCAATATTACATACAGAGGCCCCCAAACATTCAACTTGAAATGCACTCCCATCAGTGGAGGAACCTATGCAAGGCAACAGCAAACGAGGAATGTCACAGGTAACTGCTGATTTCCTGAGTGCAAACTTCCCTCGATGTAACTGGGCTCATTTGAAGCGCAAATAGCAGCTGCCATTTCAGCTGAGACACACACATTTTGCTGCTGGATCGTCTCTGTAGCACAGATGTCAAACCCCATTTTTCAACCATCAAAAGGAAAGCCAAACCTTGCTTTCTTTCTGTGTTGAGAACTCCTTGTCTCTAGGCAGGGTTTAGCAGAGAGATTGGAGCTGACTCAGTTGCAGTGGGACTGTGTCAGTGCAGGATGCAGAGCAGAGTCCCCTTCCCTGCCTCAGGGCAGAGTGGCTGCAGCAATGAGAATAAAGGTCTGTCTGGAAGGATAAAATTGTTTGATCAGTTCAGAAACATTTTTCAGGAGAAAACTCAGAAATCAAGGAACAAAAATACCGCAGGGGTTTGTTGGGGCTTTTTTTTCTTTCTTTTTTTTTTTTCTTTAAATCAACCAGAATTTGCTGAGTCTGGCTTAGATTTTAAAAGAAATTACTAAGTTGCCCACACTGCAACCCAGACACTAGATATGATTCTTCCCACTGCAGGTAGTTGGGCACAGCATGTTCATTTGTGTCAGCTGAGACACAGCAGGGCTCCAGCCTACCAACTGCAAACCCCGTGAGGAGCTGCTGCTTAAGCTAGTTTAGGGTGCCCTAATTAACTGTAGGTGGAATGTAACTCACCAAGTAAAGCAGGGATTTATGTCATATTTAAAGCCACACCTGTTGGTCAGATCAGAGTGTACACCAATACAGTGATTCTGGATTTGGTATCTCTGGCAAACACTGTCATTAGGATAATGACTTTTTAGTTGACGATAAACTTTATTTGACCACCCACATCCCTTTAGGTAAAACCCTGCAGCACAATGGCAAAGTCTGACACCCCAGTGAGAACCCAGCAGCTCACAGAAACAGGGTCTAGAGCTCACCCAATAAACATTCCACCTTCCACTTGTCCCCTGTTTCATTCACAGCTTCCTTCTTTCTGCACTGTTCCCCAGTTCCTGTCCCTGGAACCCAAGCTACCCCACCTCCTCTCCCACCTTGGGCCAGCATGTTCCTGCACTGGGAACAGGACTCTGGATGTGAAAAAAGTCACCCCAAAGGAGGGAGTTAATCTACTTGTGCTGTGCTAATGAAGGGCTGGGGCTGACATAACTGTAATGTTTAAATAAAAGCAGAAAAGGATGCAATCATGCCCAAGGGAACTGGGCTGCTTTCAGAAATAAAGGGAAGGAGGAGATGAATAGGTGAGACAGTCTCTCATTACCAGACATGACTTCACCTGTAGGCCTTCCTCTTGCCTCCCAGCAATGGCACTGGCTTTCTTTTGCAGCAATTCATGCATTTCAAAGGGCCAACCGCATAAAAAGAATCTAAAAATAGGTTAAAGCCTGAAACCAAAGAGCAGCTGTTTCATTAGCAACAAGAGAAGCAGAAGGGGAATGAATTGTAGGGCAGAGCTTCCTAAGTGTGCCAAACGACTTGTGTCTCAGTATTTTATGCTTTCTTACAGAAATCCTTCCAGTATCAGGACACATTTAGGATGTACAGTAACTGATAGAGCCAGAACCTGCTGTGTGTGCTCCCTGCTCCTTACACCCAGACAGATGACTGGGAATCAGAGTCCAGGGACATGACACAGGTGGATTCTGTGCATCCTACACACCCTTGGACATCTGCACTTCTCCTGTAGAGAAGAAATCGTATCCATGAAGATCAACACTCACCCTTTATCCAAAGCCTCTGCAGATTCATCACAGGCCAAGTTCTTCATCTCTCTTGGAAGGACAGCCTGGAAACAAAATGCCAATGGTGAGCAGAACAAATCATCATTCTGTGTTAGGTGGGAGGAGAGCAAATGGAAAGGTGTGTGAGCACACAGGTAGTTCAGTTCAGAACAGGTGCTGCATTCACACCAAGTTTAGGAATGGCAGATCCTGGAGCTCATCACTACACCATCATTAGACAGCTGGTATGGACACTCAGGTCAGAACAGAGAATAATATACATACCCAGCAGAGGTTTAGGCCACTGACAACTCTACGGTGTGATAGGGGATGAGACAAGTTGAAGCTAATCCTTCAGATTCAAAAGCAAGGGAAGGAAGGAGTTTAGAAATGCTCAGTATGACCCAGCCTTCTCTCCTGCTCCTCCTCCAACCACAGCAAGCTCTCCACACCATGTGGAGGCAGAGGGGTGTGGGCCAGATGTAGGGGCTAGGGGCTGTTACTGCAGGTCCCTCAGCAGTGCACTTTTGAGCTGTAGCTGATATTTTTGCCACAGTGCCAGGGAGCCTCTTGGCTGAGTTTCAGCAAAAGGTAAGGCAGATCAGCAACCTTGGAGGGACTACAGAGAACTGGCAGGTCTGGCTGCATCAAGAGGGGGGAGACAGAGGGCCACAGGGGAAAGGAGGGCAGGGAGAGGGCAAGGGATAGGGAGGAATCTGTCAACAAAACAGCAGATGCTTGAGAGGGAAGGCAAGTAAAAATCCTTTTCTTTTTCCAGAGCTTGTACAGATGGAGACCACATCGCTCCTAGACAGGGACCAATGATACTTCTGACAGCACAAAATGACCACAGCCAACTCAATTGTTTGGCTGCCAAAGTGGCACCTGAAAAGGTGCTGCTGTCTGGGCAGAGAAAGCAAGAGCTTTCTGCACTGCCTCTCCCACTGTGTATCTTGATTTCAGCCTTGGAAGGCACCCAGTGCTTTAAGGACCTACTTAGACAGATAGAACTGATCCAAATAAATCAATTAAGAGGTCCACATCTCAGCTACTTGGATTAGACTCTCTCCTGAATTGTAAATGGACATCATACAATTCATCATGCACTAAAATAGAGAGCTAAAATAGGACAGGTGAGTCATGCCTGAAAATAGCTCATCATCTCCATTAAGAAGGGAAGCCTGGAGTGCCCAGTCCAGCTGCAGATGGATCTCTATCATGGGTTCCTGAGCCAGTGAGAGTGTCCACCCCAGGTTTCTGTCAGCAGCAGAAACAACCCCTTCTTTTCCAACAGTGCCTGCAGATCCTCTGGAAGAAATACCTGTGCTGTGCATTGCTGCCTGTCCCTGGCTGCCTGTCCCAGCCAGCCCAGTGTAAAGCCCAGAACAGGATGTTAAAGGCTGACACACAGAGCACAGCTCTGTTCTCTTCTAAGGTGTGTTTGAACCACATGGCACCCCTGGAGACCAGAGGGACGGAGAGCCAAGGCTTGGAGCCCACAGCACTGCAGAGGGGCTGAGTGCCAAGTGTCAGAGCAGAGGGCTAAGTCCCTCCCTGGCCATGGCTGCCTGTTGTCCCTGCCATTCACCAAGGGGCAGCCCCACAGTCAGCTCCAGCTCCAACCCTTCACTGTGACCCTGCAGGGCAGGGCAGAGGAGCAGCAGGAAGAGAGATGGCTGCCTTGTGATTATCTCCAAGGTAACTGGGCACGAAACAGAGCATCCCAGGGTATCAGGCCAGGAGGGTTTAAAGACAAAACAGTCTGGCAGTGGCCTACAGGGAATGTTACTGGCAGGAAAGTCATCCTGGGGGCTGAGAATCACATCGTGTTCTTGGAATGAAAAGCTTCTATAACAGGGAAGAACAGACTTACCCTCGCAGGGCCTGACTAAACCAGTGGGCAGACTTGCATGTATTTGAAAGCTTTATTTATCCATGTTGTTACCATCACCTCCAGAGGGGCTGTCGTGGGGAACAGAGCTGTCAGAGAAGAGTGGGATAGTGGTTTGGGCAGCACAGCCTAATCCAGAAATCATACCTGACTTGTGCATCAATTCCAAAAATAACAGGGCCTTTTCCCATCAAATCTTCCCACATCCCTGTAATAGCATAGCATTTTCTCATGATTAGTGCTCCTCTATGAATAAACTGGTACCCAAGATCTGTTTTCACCATGGGAGACCACAAATTCCCAGGCCAGGACACAGTGAGCAGTGCTGGAAAAGCCCTTGGTTCATGATCTGGGCTGCCCAGCCCAAGCCTTTCCTCAGGCAGGAAATGCATGATATTCTCGCTGTGTATTAGGATTTTTATCTTTACTGTGAAGATAAAGCATGGCCAAACAACCCATTGTCAGGGAACATCTATGGCTGCTGTTTGCCTTCCCTGCCAAGGTTTCCCTGCTCCCAGCCTTTGGAACAGTCCTATCCCCCAAGGTAACCAACCCTCCACTGAGCACCCCCCAGTGCAGTGCTGAGCTCCTTGCCGGAAATCCTGGGGCTGGCCAGCAGGAAGGAAGGCACAACCCTCACTACTGATGCTTCCAAGGGAACTGTGGGCACGGTTGTAGATATTCCCGCTTAAGCATCTGGATACAAAGAGTTTACTCAAAGATACTTTGGAGTTACCAACAACTTTTGCCTCCCCAAAATGTCAGCCTTTGGGTGACTATCCAGTGAGTGCTGTGCAGATTCTCGGTAATTAGCCCTACAAATACCATCATTAAACTTCAAACTGATATAAAGAAAATGGGGAACTGAGCACACTAATAACAACATGAGCCAGTTTGTTATACTGAATGTTTCCATAAAGACATTCTTTATAACACCTTTGGCACAACTGGGACCTTGCATAATTAAATTTGATTTCACTTTCTTACAACTCTAAGCATAACTGAAGATTTCTAATTAGTTACAATTATTCTTCTTAGAAATGTGTTTCTATTTAGTCTAATCTTGTATTCATCTAGCCAAATGCCATATGTATTTATTTTTATTATGTCCTCCTGATAGCTTTTTAACTGAGACATTTTGACCGAGATAAATAACTACATGCCTCCCAACCACAACTCTTTGTGTGGCATCTGCTTTGGGTGGCAAAATAATTTACTGAGTGAAAAATAGCAGTTTATGGAGATAATTTTCCATTCCACTGTTTTAACTAGAGATAAAAATGTAGGCAGATTATCTTCTAAATCTAACGCACCCACACCCCACCCACCAAAAGCTGCTAATAAAGTGGCCTCATTAATGAAAGCTCCTCACCTAATCGTTTCCCTTCTGCTCAGACAGCAGACTGCAGTTTCCCCTCGATGTGCACAGTGCCTGGCTGGCTGCTGTGCCCAGCACTCCTCATGCCACTCAGAGGGAGGTGCCAGCCCAGTGACATCCGTGCCCAGCAAACCCAGTAAAGCTGCTCCCTCTTGGGGGACACAGCCTCTGCTCCCCGTGCTCCTGCAGCCATGGGGGGGCCAACTGCAGCAGCAACGAGGCCAAACCCCCTCTGTGTCCTGCACAGCTGTGCCCCAATCTCAGAAAGCCCAGAGGTGCCCTCCCCAGGGGCTCACCCAAGTGAGGGGCAGAGGGGGAATTACCACCTGAAGGGGAATGGAAAAAAGTGATAAATTGGAGAACAAACCACCAGAACTTATTTACTTCTTGAGAAATTAATGAACCTCATGAGGTTCATGGCTGCAAAGCAAATTTATAAATAAGTTTCTTTCCCCTTTAAAGGCTGGGGAATCGCAGCAAGTGGAATTGACTTCATGCTTGTCTTTTTTCTTGTTCACTACAGGTACAAACCCGGTGGAACACAGAAGGGAAATGGCAAGACAAATCTGCATCAAAATGAGAACAACAGGAAATGAAGGAGTTGGAGCAGGTCAAGGAGCAGTGCATAACTTTCAAAATTATGTAAGTTATTTTGTCATACTTAACATTTCCTCACTGCTTTATATTCACACATGTAGGCCACAGTGTGCCTTTGAAGGTGATCCTATCACAGACAACACTTTGAAAAGATCCACCAACAAGTTAAAAGTAAATGAAATTAGAAAAGCATTTGTACTACCAAATATACTGCAGGATCTCAAAGCTTTCTAGGTCAGTGCTGTATCTGACTTACTTTGCAGGTTTTTCAACAGCAAGCATTCAGAAATTCTATATATAACACCAACATCATGTTACTGAAATGAATCGTGAGTTCATTGGATTTACTTGCAGATTTTGATGCACACAGGTTGTTTATTCTCCATGCTGTCCACATGTCTTTTTCTGGACAGGAGCCTTAGAAGTTTACCTGGGAGGTGGTGGGGTTTGAGGTTACAGTGGTTTTGGGAAGCATACCAAGCCCTTCCCCCAGCATTTTAATCACAGCAACTGATGATAATTTGAATATTACCAATGAAATGGGGTTTTGTAGGCTAAGTCTCAGTCTCTTTTGTCAAGAAATATACTTGACAAAATTGGTTTAAACAATTGAAAAAGTTAAAATATTGAAATTTTGTGTCTACCATGATATTTCTGGACACACACACCTGAAAGACAACTCCCTGATTGCAGGGAAATTATTTTCATACCTAGAATTACTGGCCTATGAAATATAGCAGATTCCAGCCCAAGATTTTATTATGCCAACATCACTTAAGATAGATTAAACATGAGGTTTCACTTTTGGCTCTCTATTTTAGGTCACTGACAGTAACCCTCCATCTTAAAGCAGGAATGAGCTTTATAGTTTCATTAAAATATTAGTTCCCCTTTTGTGTATTAAGGATGATTTCTCATCCTGTTCTCTTTATCTGTTTGTATTTGGCACAGCTATTTCATTATTCATGTAAAGCAGCAATTCCAAATTTAATGATTAATTTTCATGTAAATCTTTCCTGTCTAAATAATTGATGGGAAAGATGAGCATAGGCATTTGGAGTCAGCAGTTGTTATTCCTTCTGCCTTCCCTCATCTTTGCAGTGGTGCTCTCTGCCAAGCCCTGCAGAGACACACCTTTTGGGGGAGATGTCTTGAATTCCCCAGCCGTGTGTCAGTCCAGATGGGGAATTACCCGGATACAGATCTCTGTCCTCTGACAGCCACACGTTCATTCTGCCTTGCATGCGGTTCAGTACCTGACTTTGCATAAAGCCCTCACTCTGCTGTATCCCGAGGAGGCTGGAGAGCTGCAGACACTGATGCTGCAGCTCCCTGTTTGCCCACATGCCCATCACAAACACTCCAATTTAGGGACCAGGAAGAGGCCAGGCAGCAAAGTGCTCCTGCCCTGCAGCACAGACTGTGCCTGACAGGGAGGCCGAGTCCTGCTCTGTCCTCTGCAAGGACCTGTCTCTGCTGGGGTCATGCACGTTATCTCTGCAGATCCCAAACTGCTGCCATAGCACTGAAAACTGCTCCATCTCATCCAAACTCTCCCAACACAGCCTGTCATTATTCAATAATTCATATTTATATATGTGGCCCAAGCCTGTAATTAAATCCCTGACAGTCCCTTAAACCCCAAGGGAGACACTATCTGGATCTACCAGGGCATCTCCTGGAAGAGATACCAAGTCTCTTCCATGGTTTTAATACAGCTTGCCTTACATGATTTTCACAGCAATTAATATATTAAATAAAATCATAGAATGACCTCCTTTCATAATGTTTTAAGTATTAAATTTCATTAGAATCGGAAGAAAATACTCTGAACTAGAAAACAGGTTATTCTTAAAAAGATATGTCAGCGACTTCCTCCCACTCTGCCCTGCTAACATTTTAATATATAAGTATTTTCTTTGAAAGTTAAATAGAATTGTAAGCTGTAATAGGGAATAAATGTTATCAAGATAGAAATCTCTACTGCCATTTATATGATAAGTTAAAAAAAGGCAACCATCTTTGCATGCTTGGGGGTATTTTTCCCTTAGAAGTCACTTTTTAATCTGATTTAAATCCAATTAAGTCTGAATATCTAAAATGAAGAACACGTCTTTGAATTTATGTATAACTGATTTAACTAATCACTGTCTTACTGCAGAGCTACTAAGCAAACAAACTATGAAAAATAAATGTGAAATCAGATCCAAATCGCAGACAGCCTTGATTTTGCTCTTTAAAATAAATAAATAATCATCCTGCACAAAGCATGGGCTTCTGTTTGCTACCAGCCAGTCCAAGCTGCACTTATTAGATTTAAAAAATAACGGTGAAACATTATTTTACAGGTTGAGGGTTTTTTTTAACCTCCCATTTTGGACAGAGAGCACTTGTGTTCCTTGGGAAGCCTCCTGCAGGCAGGCTGGGGACACTCAGGCACCCGGGGATGCCCCAGTGGCTCAGCCTGAGATGGGTGGCCCTGCACGTACCACGGGTGTTTCTCAGTGCCGTACATCACCTCTAAATTGGCAGTTAAATGCCACCCCGACACCCGATCCCGTCAGATCTCGGAAGTTCAGCAGGGTCAGCCCCGCTTAGTACTCGGATGGGAGACCTCCTGGGAATAGCGGGGGCTGTAGGTTTGAGTCCTGAGGACTTCACTGTCACCGTCCAAGCTCGCTCGGCCGTGGCAGATGAACCTCAGGAGTTAAACGGTTGGGGCCAGTTCTGCACATGCTGTGCCTCACCTAAAAAATCCACTGCGCAGGCTGGAAGGGCACACCCACGTGAGGAGAGCCCTGCCCAAATCTGCGTTCTTGAAGCCGAGCGTTACATCACCTTTAACCGAGCAGGTCGCTGCCAGCATGGGCAGCCCTTCCATCCCTCCCACGCTCCCTGCCTGCCCCAGGGAGGACACGTCACGGCGGGCAGTGCTCATCCACTCCCAGAGCTGCAGGGGGGTCATCATGGGGAGCAGGTGGGCAGCACAGCCCACCCACCCTCTGGGGCTCTGCCAGCTCCCACCGGACTGCCCAGCTCGGGTAGCTGCCCTCGGGCTGCCCCTTCCAGTCCATTAGCCCGGGTGTGCCAGGCTTTGCTCCGCTTCCCGGGGGATGCAGCAACTCTGGCCATCCCCTGCCATCGCAACCCACGTGTGAGACCCGCAGGTCTCGGTCCCCTCCGCACCTCCTGTGCAAGCTGAGGAAGGGCTGGGTGACTGTCACCGTCCTGCGGCTGCGTGCCCTCTTCAGATCAGGACAACGGAGCACCTGCAGAGCTCCCTGTCAGACAGTGTCTCCCATTGAAGCTGCTGCCTGCTTCCCGTTCGGAAACCGCTATTCCCCCCCCGGAACGCTGCCCGGAGCCCGTGGCTCGGAGCCTGACACGGCAGCTCCATCGCTGCGGGCACAGCTCCTCCCAGGCACATTAGCACCAATTAACGCGTGCATCATCCAGCGAGCTCGCTGCCATCCAGCCTTCCCCTCCCACACATCCTCCCTCCCATGCCAGAGCCGGGCTCACAGGCATTGCGGCCAAACAGCACTAAGAAGCAGCAGCTCCTTTCGGAAATTCCCATCAGCTGTCTGTCACAGCTCACATCCAGCCACAAATGCTGCCTGTAACAGCCCCAGACCCTGCACTATTGAGCCCTGGCAGTAAGAGCAAAGATGACAAGCCCCAAATGACAGCTCTTAACTCACTGCCTCATTTCTTTCCACGAAATAAAGGTTCTTCTCCTCCTCTTTTGAACTGTGTAATAGACGACAAAGTTTTCATAGAGCAAAAACTGGGAAATCTCACATATGTGCCTTGGAGATATGTCTTAGATGTGCATATGAGGAAAGAAACTCAGATTATTTCTTAAACCCCAGCACAATTCCCTGCATCCAGCTCGGTGCTGTGGCAACAGGCAGCAATCAGCTTCTGCTGTCATTTGCCTGTGCTTTTTCTCAAGATGTAAGTGAAAGGATTACTCAGCTAGAGGTCACCTTAATTTTTTATGGTATCTATTTTGATAATCCAAAATTTACCACAGGTTAAAAGAAAAGCTTCAATCATTTTGAAGCCACTTGAAGATTCTCTCATTCAGGCCCTTACATATTAGACTTTCCAGTTTCTCATCTTCTCTGCAGTCCCTTCCTAATAACCCTTGGCACTGAAGAGGATTAAGCAACAGAATGATTTTTGCAAATCATACCATACTTGCCAAGCAGTAACAGAATGCCATTAAAGGTCCAAGCACCAGTCAGAACTGCAGGGATTTCTCTCCCTGCATGAACTCCCCTGAGCAGCTCATAAGAGGCAGCAGAAATGCAAACCAGCCCCAGGTGAGCTCCCAGTGTTTGTCAGGGTTGGTTTTCAGTCCTGGAGCTCTCCAGGAATCAGCCAGACATAGGAATTTGGTTTTCTGAATTGCCACAGAGCACTGTGAGCTGCTCCAGTACCACCCTTTAACCTGCTATCTTTAGGTACAGTATATCCAGTCAGCCCAGGTGTGTGAGCAAACACACTCCTGGCCTTCTTTCCTTTAAGGCTGATATATCAGGTGATTATTTCCCCCCTAAACACTGACAACCAGAAAAACTGAAAGAAAAACATGCCATCAAGAGATTTGAACCATTTCCTCTCTGTTGTGGAAAAAGGTGTATTAGTTAAAAGGTAATAAACAGTGATGGATTTGTGGGAGAGCAAAATTAGCTATAGTATATTTTAAAGCACTTTTGATATATTTATTAAAAGTCAAGAAGTGCTTCAAAAGAAATCCCAGTGCACTTCCAAAAAATTGCATGGCTTAAAAAAGATGCACTTAAGACATGAATCAACATTTTTTTTTTCAAATTTGCATTGGGATTTATCAGTGTGGTACCAGTAGCAGGGAAGGCTTTGCTGCAGCATTCTAATTAGCACAATCAGAACTCCTGTAAACCTGAGCACTCTAAATTTACAGCAATAGGGAGAGATGGGTTTATGCACAAGTGTTGTTACAGTTTTGTATGTGTTGTTATAGTTTTCCCCTCCCTGCCTGACTGCAGTCACTGTAAGAGATGCAAAGAAAGGGAGACAGGGTGGACATTGCTGGTGGCAATGCACCAGTGAGGTGGCATTTGTTATCTTCCCTGCATAATTAGATTTGGGTATTTCACCATTTTAAATACAGCATAAGCACTAAATTAACTTCTATTTCCCACTTAAAAGACTAAAGGAAGCCAGTGGTGTGGGGGGAGGAAGGGGAGGGAGTGAGGCAGGGAAGGAGGAAGGCACAGTTTAAGAATTGCTTGAGACTGCATTTTATTAGGAAAAACAAGCTATGGAAACTCACACACACACACAGATACTCTCCTATTATTTCAGGCTCAGCACACCTTCCAAAGGACAGTTTAATGGCCACTATCTACCTTGACCAGATGAAGTCCCTTTGCTTAATCCCCAGTCCTCCTGAACTTTAATCCATTGCTATTTAAATTGGTCATAAAATATTTTATTTGCTTTCCCATGTTATTACCTAATCAGTGAGTATATTATCTCCCAATAACTTGTATGTGTTCCCTCTGGCACAGGAGTAGAGGACAGGTTACTGCCTTCCTGAGCTCACTGTAAAACACCATATTTAAACATTAGGGAAGAAATCACAGAAGAGCAAAAGACTCTTGTCCTCAGTGGACATGAATACCATGAAAAGACAGATTCTTTCCTTTGCAAAAAGTGTTTTTCTCTTCTCCCCACTGTTTTCTCAGTGCCTGATTAACTTTTCCCATGCCTGTACTAGGCAGAACAAGCCATTTAGCTCTCAGACACAGAAGCCACATCTGCAGATGCCTTGTGGGGCTTCACAGCTGGGCTGGAGAGCACAGGTGGGCACAGCCCCTGCCAGCCCCAGCACTGCCCAGCCTAGAGCACAGCTGGGCACAGCCCCTGCCAGCCCCAGCACTGCCCAGCCCAGAGCACAGCTGGGCACAGCCCCTGCCAGCCCCAGCACTGCCCAGCCCAGAGCACAGCTGGGCACAGCCCCTGCCAGCCCCAGCACTGCCCAGCCCAGAGCACAGCTGGGCACAGCCTCTGCCAGCCCCAGGGCCACCGAGCCCCAGCACTGCTCAGCCCAGAGCACAGCTGGGCACAGCACCTGCCAGCCCCAGCACTGCCCAGCCTGGAGCACAGCTGGGCACAGCCTCTGCCAGCCCCAGCACTGCTCAGCCCAGAGCACAGCTGGGCATAGCCCCTGCCAGCCCCAGCACTGCTCAGCCCAGAGCACAGCTGGGCACAGCCTCTGCCAGCCCCAGGGCCACCGAGCCCCAGCACTGCTCAGCCCAGAGCACAGCTGGGCACAGCCCCTGCCAGCCCCAGGGCCACCGAGCCCCAGCACTGCTCAGCCCAGAGCACAGCTGGGCACAGCCCCTGCCAGCCCCAGCGCTGCCCAGCCCAGAGCACAGCTGGGCACAGCCCCTGCCAGCCCCAGCACTGCCCAGCCCAGAGCACGGCTGGGCACAGCCCCTGCCAGCCCCAGCACTGCCCAGCCCAGAGCACAGCTGGGCACAGCCTCTGCCAGCCCCAGGGCCACCGAGCCCCAGCACTGCTCAGCCCAGAGCACAGCTGGGCACAGCCCCTGCCAGCCCCAGGGCCACTGAGCCCCAGCAGTCCCCAGCCCAGGCTGCTTCCTGCAGCCTCAGGAACACACAGTGGCATGGCACCACACAGTAAGGCAACCCACAGGCTGGGCCAGCACCCAGCACCCAGCACGTTTGAGTATAACCTGCAACAGGGGCAATGATCAAAACCTGAATTAACTCAACAGTGAAAAATCTATCAGAGTTTGATGCCCTCCACAGTTTGGGTGCACTAATCACGGCAGGTACATGTCACTGACCTACAGTAAAGTCTGTTTTCTTCAAGGAACAACAGCTGGAGTGAAAACGACCTTGTCAAGAGATAATGGCCTTCCCCTCCTCTGCCTGAACTGGGGAAAGCTATTAAAAGCTACCAGAATACGAGGCAAAATATTTACTGCATATTTATTTATTTATACATGGTACATAGTCACCTTGAACTATATTGCTCCTGCTTCTGGCTGCATTTTTAACCTTCTAGAATTTTCTTCAAGCCAAAAGAGAACAATAAAGAACCTAATATGTCACTGTATGCTCATTGGCTGCTAAAAGTCCTGTGCTCTGGAGTTCTGCTAAAATAGAACATACTCAGTATTTTGCTAAACTGATTATATGTATTAAAAGTAAATGGTAAAGCAACAGGGCTTTGACTGTCTCGGGTATTAGGACAGTGTGAACTTTTGGAGCTTTTTGACAGAGGCAGAAGTTACAAATATCAGTGAGTGTTCTTCAGAGCTTCACTGATGTTCCCCCTGTGCAATTTGTTTACTGCTTCAAGGTATTAGACAGCCATATATTTGACTTTCCCTGGTAGTAGCCAATTTGCAAGAAAGCAAGTAATATAAAAATAGCTATTTACTCTGTAACAAGCAGTACAGTACATTATCGCTCGACATTGATGTTGTTAGAGGATAGCAAATCAATAATCAGTTCTTATTCTGGAACTTTGTGAACCATCTGCTTCCATCACTGCAAAGCATGCTCTGCTGCAGCAAAGCCTTTACTGCCATACTAACAAACAATTTGCTTTCTAATCTCTAAGACAAAGTGGTATCAAAAGCTTTCTAATTGCCTCAGCATTTAAATAAGTGCAATGGTTAGGCTGTACAGAAACTCCGCAGAGAGAGATAAATTGTAGCTCCCTGTTACAACCTTGCCAGAAAAACATTTTGTTTACCTTTCAAAGGCAGAGTTTGTGATTCCATGATCTATTACGTTATTAGATCCTACATCGCAATTTTATTATTACCATAAATCACTGAATTGGAGAAGACTCAAGATGTGTAGCTGAGAGGAGCTCTGATCCTGCTCTGAAGAGCTCCCTCCCTGCTCAGCTCTGCCCAAAGTGACAGCTCAGCTCACCTGTGGGCCTCAGTGTGCACACCCAGGAGTCCCTGCAGAGCCCCTCAAAGGTATCTGCTGCTCCCCACTAACCCTCTGAAGACCTCAGCACCTTTCTGAGGTACCGTTTTGTTAAATACCCAATGTCTGACAGTGACTTGGGCAGAACTACACTGTCACTGGGGAGTCACAGGCATCCTGTGGAATGGTGAAGGCACACTCTGTCAGGTTTAGAATCACAAAATCATAGAATTGATTGGGTTGGAAAAGATCTTTGAGATCATCAAGTCCAACTCTTGGTCCAACTCCAGTCCCTTTACCAGATCATGGCACTCAGGGCCACATCCAATCTCAGTTTAAAAACCTCCAGGGATGGGGAATCCACCCTCTCTCTGGGCAGCCCATTCCAATGCCTGAGCACTCTCTCTGGAAAGAATCTTTTTCGGATCTCCAACTTAGATTTCCCCTAGCAGAGCTTAAGCCCGTGCCCCCTTGTCCTATTGCTGAGTGCCTGGGAGAAGAGACCAACCCCCACCTGGCCAGAACTTCCCTTCAGGTAGTTCTAGACAGTGCTGAGGTCACCTCTGAGCCTCCTCTTCTCCAGGCTAAACACCTCCAGCTCCCTCAGCCTCTCCCCATAGGACTTGTGCTCCAGTCCCTTCACCAGCCTCATTGCTCTTCTCTGGACTCGCTCCAGCCCCTCAATATCCTTTCTGAACTGAAGGGCCCAGAACTGAACACAACACTCAAGGTGTGGCCTCCCCAATGCAGAGTACAGGGGAAGGATCACTTCCCTGGTCCTGCTGGCCACACAATGTTTGATCCAGGCCAGGATCCCATTGGCCTTCTTGGCCACCTGGGCACACTGTTGGCTCCTGTTGAGCTTCCTGTCACTCAGTCCCCCCAGGTCCCTTTCTGCCTGGCTGCTCTCCAGCCACTCTGTGCCCAGCTTGGAGCACCGCAGGGGGTTGTTGTGGCCAAAGGGCAGGACCTGCACTGGGCCTTATTGAACTTCATCCCATTGGAATTAGCCCATCTCTCAAGTCTATCCAGATCCCTCTGCAGAGCCCTCCTGCCTTCCAGCAGGTCGACACTCCCTCCCAACTTGGTGCCATCAGCAAATTTGCTGATGATGGACTCAACCCCCTCATCTAAATCATCAATAAAGATGTTAAACAGGACTGGGCCCAACACTGACCCCTGGGGAACACCACTGGTGACCAACCGCCAGCAGGACACAGCCCCGTTCACCAGCACTCTCTGGGCCAGACCCTCCAGCCAGCTCCTAATCCAGGAGAGGGTACACCTGTCCAGGCCATGGGCTACCAGCTTTTCCAGGAGTATATTATGGGAGACAGTGTCAAAGGCCTTGCTGAAGTCCAGATAGACACATCCACAGCCTTCCCCTCATCCACCAGGTGGGTTACCTGATCGTAAAAAGAGATCATGTTGATCAGGATGACTGTGGGGATGTGGGCTGAGGAAGGCAGAACTGCCAGCAGAACTTAATTTGGGGTGTACAAAACTTGGAGGCTCCAGCAATCACTTCTAAGCTGCCAATAGAGTCACTGGTTGCTCAGTGAGCTGGCTGCTCCTTACAAAGGAATGATCAGTGCAGACTCAGGATCCTAGCCCTGCCCTACGGACTTGCAGCCCTTTGCTCCAGCAATAAATCCTGCCCCTTCAGCTGCAGGCAGCTGGGAATGCCATGCTGCTGGGGGCTGCTCTGCCCTCCCACCCCACCCTGGCACCAGCCCCTCCCTCAGGGGGAATCAGCTCCAGAGCCACGCTCTGCTCCTGGACCTGCTCCAGTGGCCGGGTCAGGTTATTGTCTGCATAACATCACAGCACAGAAGGCTGAAGCAGTTTCAAACCTGGAGTGTCTACATTCTAGAGACAAATACAAAAATAAAAATTCATAGTATTTTGGTGTGTTGACTCCTTTGGACTAGGCTTTTTTGTTTCCTTGGCTTAGGAGCCTTTCCTATAAATCACTTCCACATTTAGTGTCACCAGGTTCACAAATTCATTTGTCTCTGCTAAAAGCAGCATCACTGCCTGGGTTGCTCTCACCTGGCTCTCCAACCCACATGTTTCTCTTGCACACTCCTCTTCTAATTTAAACTGCCCAATGACGTCGTATTTCCAACATTAAGCAATATTAGTTTTATTTGCTTGATTTCAGCTGCACTTTCCTCTCATGCAGAAAGCCAGAGGAATGTTTATAACCTAGATTACTCAGTGATGTCCCATTACAGATTTGATAATGGCTTTCCAGTTTCTGAACTGTTACCTCTTCTTTGCATCTGGTGCCAGCCTGGGCTTAATAAACCATTTATTTTTGCTATAGGCAGTCCTCTCATGTCGTAAAAAATGCAGGAATCTCATTCTGGAGTTCCTGCTTACTTGTCATAATGCTTTATTTTCCTTTTGGTTCTCTACCTCCATTTGTAAGCTTTGACATAATGATTTCTTTTGCCTCAATTACCAAACATCACCCCATAAATACAGGATCTTTTAACCAGGATCTTTTGTACAATTCTGCAATTGTAAAATCTGCAATTTTTTTACCACCTCTGAACTATCTGAGAGGCTTCCCTGAATCTCCTGAACCTCTTATTTTCAAGCTATCACAAATGATTTTACTGTTTTCCAGTAAAATCTGACAATCCCGCAGGCCAGCCACGCATGACAAATTTTCAAATGTACTGTTTTGCTGATCAATTTATCCTACTTTGATTACACCTGTGGAAAGACATGTTTTTGGACAGGATGTATTTTCTGCATAAAAATGCTTCTGCATGCCCCTGAATGCTGTGCCATGGTGCAGTCAGGCCACACCATGACTCGATGGCACAGTGAGTTTTGCTGCATTAAAGGAAGTGCTATGAAGTTGGCACTGCTCCTTTACTATGGCATTCCCATTATGGACTAAAATTGCTAAATGTCTGTCTGCTCAGTCCCAAAGACTTACTGTGCTTCCCTTTAGGATGCCTTCCTCATTTTCTGGGTGCTGGGGGCAGGGTGCTCACAGGTTGGTTTGTTCCTGCTTACACTTAGGCACAGTCACCCTTGGGCATAAATTCAGAGCAAACCACTGAAAGGGAAGTTGGTCAGCACAGGCACCATGTTTCACTCCTTTCCAAACACCAGCCTGTTCTCACAGCTGTCCCCTCGTGGCATGGGGCATCTGCCTTTCTGGTGCCCTCTGTGCCCTCCTGAAAGCAACCCCGTAAGTTCAGCACTGAGCAGCCTGGATCACTGACAGAGGTACCTTTTCAAACACACACATTTCTCTAAAGGTTACCTCTTAATTTTCGCCCAGCTGAGGTGAAATTTCTGAACACGTGGGACTGACATTTCTCACTGCTATCCTCACAGTGGATCAACTCTCCTGAAATAGATGACATCCATCTATTTTCACTCGAAATAGTATTACTCACAGCAGAAAAGCTCCTCTGTAAATAGTATCTCAAACACTGCCAATTGACACAGAACGAGATGGCTACTCAGAGGTGAAAAAGGCATCAGGGATAATTTCTTTTTTCTCCAGTTGTAGGGGATATATATGTGCACACCATAATCCCATCTATCTTACATGAATGCTTTAATTCAGGAAGAGAAATAGCTTTGAACTTTCATGCTGAGTAACAGACACAGGGAACCTTCAGCTTAACTCCCCTGAACTCCGCAGGCACGCAGAGCTGCAGCCAATATCTGTGATTTACACCATGTCCCCAAACACTCCTGGTGGTGCCCAAGGTTGGGGTAAGGATTGATGTGACTGCTCTCAGACTCACCTAATTACAGGCTCACTTGTCCTGCCTTCTGCCAGTACATCAGCTTGGCCTCAGATACAGCTGTGCTCCTGGTGCACTGAATGGATTTCCCATAGTGCTGAGCCAGTTCTGGGAACTCCAGGCAGGAAGGACACGGAACAGACCATGCTCAGGGACACTCTGGAGCCACTCTTTCAAATGCCAGAGATACAGTTCCATTGTTCCTTGAGAGAGTAGATACTTAAATTAGACATTATTAACAAAAGATGCCTGAAAGTTGGGTAACTGGTTTGGTCTGCCTTGCTTTAATAGTGACAACAGGTTTTTTGAGACTGAGGTCCAGAGTATGCATTAATTTTATCTATGACTAGTGTAAAACAAAAAAGATGCCATTTAAATGAAAAAAAATCAATTATGGTTCCAATTTTCCTTTTAATATAGGCATGAGAGCAAACATTTCTTTTGCTTGGTTTTCACATTATCTGCTCGGTCCCTGTTTAGGTTGCAGGACTGCTGTGATGGGAAGGCCTGAGGGATCAGCAAAACAATCAAGGAAAGTAACAAACAAACTGTAAAGGAAGGAACAATCACTTCTTGTTTTAAGTAGAATTAAAATATGTTCAAATTCAAAAGACAATTTAGTAATACCTGTTGACTACTCACTAGTAAAAGGCCAAACCTGTGATCAGGCTGAAAAATCACCTCTCCAGCTGCAAATGTACTTTAAAAATACATACTTGGCTTTCTTTAATCCTCACCTTAACAGGAAAGTTTACCTTTAAAATTAGTAATTACCTGAAGGTGTTTTGGTGATTCTCTCGTTCTAATTTCATAGACATTGAGTAACTATTTCCTGCTTTGAGTGTGGAGACACAACAGCAGCAACGCCCACACATTCCAGCACCTGTATGAATATTTTGCATAATATTCAGTGACAAACAAATCTGCATGTTTAATACTGCCAAAGGGAATTGTCAAAAATAGCCCTGGATTACATCAAATACATTTCCAATTTTTGAGAGAGAAAACACAGATTTATCCATACAGCAATCAATTGTTAGAAACCAAGATTTTTCAGCTCTGGTTTAAATTCATGAAAAGCCCCTGGTCCCTGCTGTGTGTTTGAGTGAGGGTGTGACCTGCTGTAGAACCTCCCAGCCCTTCTGCACAGGGGTGGATCTCCAGTGCACATGTACAGGCACACAGACACTTGGTAATGAAGAGCTATGGGCCAGGAAATGAGCACAGATGACACCACCAGTCGTTTGAAAGAAGTTACAGAGAGAAGGACAACCAAACCCAACTGTATGTAGTGCTGTAAAACAGCATCCAGCCCTGCAGACCCTCTGGCTGCAGCCCCAGCACCTCCTGAACACACTGCTTTGGCAGGGACTCTGTGCCCCTTCTCAAGGGGGTTCTCCCTATCAGGGCACAGACACACACAAAAAAAGAAGCCTGAATCAGTTCCCATCATGTTGCTGCTACTTCTGTCTCAAAGAGAACATAATAAGGCTTCCTTCCTAAACCCATTCAATTCCAATCAAAACACTGAAATGGAACAATTTCATGTACAAATTTAGGAATAAAAAAATTCAAGTGTAAGGCACTGCTGAAGCACAGCTTTGGCTCCAACTCACAAATCCACCCCTCAGACTTCTCTGCACCTCTCCCACTGCACAGCAGTGAAGAATTTAAATGGCAGATATGTGGTTTGGGGGACCTTGTTTCACGTTTGTTTGCTTGTGTTTCGTTTCACTGGGCATGACTTCTGACATCACGTGTCCATGTGTTGTCAGTCTCCTGATGATGGTTTCATTAAAAAACCCTTGAATTTGACCCTTTGTATCACTTACTGATATACACCCTTCTCAGATACACCTGAACCTGTGTGTGGGGTACCCACTGACAGTACAGCCACAAATACTCCTGGTAGTACCTGCCAGCAGTAGTAGCACCTTACTTGCAACAGCGGCAGCTCCGTAACACCACTGAGGTCAGTGACCAGCTGAATCATAATTATTGTTCATACCTGCCAGTGACAGAGAAGAATAGGATATCAAGCATTCACAAACCCCAGACTGGATATTTTTAATTTTTTATATTTTTTTAATTTATACCACCATGAGTCTTCCTTACACCACTTTAAATTCCACTGAGCATCCAAGCTGCACCTTAAGAGGAAGAGGAGCTTGTTGGCAGGTGCATTTTTCTGCTGGCAGAACACGTTCCTCAAACAATTATATCTTATCACAACACTCACTTAAAATTTTACATCAAGCTGTATCATGGGGGCCGTTTAAAAACCCCCTATTAATGACGATTATGTAAGAACCATTAGATGTGAGACATTCCCATATTGCTCGTAGGAGTTATGATTTAATTCTGTTACAATCGACTCTACCATTTGGAATCACTCCTGACATTTTACCTTTTGTTTTGTAAAACGTTATTGTCTGCCACAGGAAAAAAAAATATTCTGGTTGTCATTTGCAATCTGATTGAAAAGATGTCATCAATTAACTCTTGTACAGAGTTATACCTGAGAACTCACTGACAGCTCTTGTCTTACTGGAAGACAGTTGTTATTTGGGTCTCTGAGGCTCCAATAAATCCCACACCCCCTGCAGTGAGTTCGGCTGTTACTCAGCATTCTGGGGAATGGTTCCACTTTCCTTTGCCTCTAACAGTGCCTGGCCTGGCTCAGTCAGGACTGCAGGGACCTCTGGGAAGGAGCATGGTTTTAGCTCAGCAGGTGTTTGCAGACACATGGGGAGCAGAGTCGAGAAGTCACTCCCCTCCCAGGACACAACACGAGGTTCTGGGTTAGTAGCCAGGCTGAGCCTTTTGCCAACAGGAGAAGGCCAAAGACATTTCAGCAGAGCTGGAATTTTCATTTTCTGTTTCTCACTCATGAACATTTTTTTGTCAGCAGGAGAGCTATGGAGAAAATACTCCTTTACAGGATCACTAGGTAGAAACAGCTACAAAATTCCAATTGCCTATAGTGGGAGCTTTGACCAAGTCCCTTAACTAACAGCAAGTTTCCTTTCACAGAAGTTAGAGTGATAGTCCTACTCATGTTAATATTATCCTATATATATCTCATATATATATATGTTCCTGAGCAGAGAGAAGGTCCATCTCACAAACAGAGAGGAAAATTTTCTTAGATTATTGTAATACACATTATTTTTTTTCAGCATTTTCATTGTAGTGCCTGTATGTTAATAGGGAATTTCATCAGTAAAAAGAAGTTTTGAAAGTTGCTGCTTACCTGAGTCCCACGGAAACACAGGGAATTGAATTTTCTCCTCAGTGTGCTGCTTGAGCTGGGGCTGGGGCTCCTGAGCACTCTGTAGGTAGGTGTGATGTGACTAGAGATGAAATTGCTTCCTAAGGAAAAGTTCCTCAGCCAGGGCAACTGCTTAAAATGCAACATAAACAGGCCTGTGTCAATATTTTGACTCTGTGTAAACAATTCAAGCGGTATCACTCTGGAGATAATGACACATAATGCTGCATAAAACGCTCTGAAAGGGGTTTAGTGAATTAATCTGCATTTGTGCTCTGGAAGAAAATTGGTCTGTGCAGTGGAAAAACGTGAACTTCTGTGCTCCCGTTAAATGTGATCCTAACACGGTCAGGAACTTCCAGGAAGGGAAAGGGCTTCACTGCTACCAAATAAAAGGGAAAAGAGTCATTTTCAGACCCTGTACTGTCTTTAATCCCATTCTCAGAGCTTCAGAAATTGGTCAGTATGACAGACTGAATACACCATTTTGTCTGAGTAAGTATAAATGAAATATTTCTTACCGTTCTGATGGCACATCTCTGGGCAAACACTGTCTCATTTTTGCAACATCATGAGTTGGAGCTGGAAAGGCCACTGATCAGTGATTTATAACTGATAATGAAACCAAGGGAAAGCAATCTGTACATAGGAGTTTATTTAGATGCCCACAAATTTTAAACCATTCCCCTTTATAGCTCAGCCCACTGGGTATCTTATCCAACTGAACTACCATTGGGTTTTACAATGTGATATACAAAATGAGTTGACATTATGATTTACAAACATCCTTTGAGTATCATATAAAACACAACTCTTTCCCTTATTATACAATCATCAGGGCAATGCAAATAGAGTCAATACATTAGTAGCTGAAAATCATGGGGAATTTTAAGAAAATAAATTTAACTTTACCACACAAACCTGTTAACTAAAACAAAACCTGTTTAAAAAAATGGGAATAAAGTTGTCTGAATGATTAAAGTAATTTTATATTCTTTGCCACTGTCCCCTTAAAACATAATAGTACTTCATTGAAAAGACAACTAATTTCTTCACTGTATAGTCACACTTCATTCTTATTAATCATTTTCACATTTTCTGCATGAAACTATGAAAAACTCACAAATGTAGATTTTCCAAACCGTAGCCACTATGCTTGTTTCTGCAATCTTTTCCATATACTCAGTGTGTTTAATGAGATAAACAATAAGAAAAAAACACTACACAATGAGCAGAACAAAACACAACAACACTTTAAAAATGTGACATTTAAGCTGTAGGTGCATCACCATAGAAATATATCCTTGTTCTAATGCCACAAACTTTTTAGCCTCATGAAAAAAACAGACATTAATTAAAGAGAATCTAAACTCTAAACTCCATACAGGTCCAGGAGTTTTAAGTTTTATTTCTGTCTAAACTCAGGTACTCAACAATGCAGCAAACTGAAAACTAGGTGTTTTTGAATGCCATAAAATAGGAAAAGATAAAATCTGTTCTGGTGATGGAAGTTACCAAGTGCCAAGGCCTCCTGTCCCTCCTGTTGCTGGTACAGGTGCCTCTGTGGGAGCAGCACCTGGGGGTGGCAGATATCACTATTACTGCAAACACAAAGTAAGAAAAACTCTGAACTCATCAATGATGTTACAAATGCAAGCTAATTCTACCCTAGTCAAATTATATAATCTTAAGGGGTCTGTTTCATCACTGTGTAATCCAGAGGAACTCTACCCAACAGAAAGCTGCTAATGACCAGTGATTCTGTTCCTGAACATGTCTTGAATTGGCAGTGAAATGTGGTCTTAGTTCCATCTCTCACTATCACCCTCTTGTTGCTGCTCTGCGTGTTCAGGGGAGAAAGTGCTTTTTCTGCCATGTCATTGAGTTGATGGCATTTAATTTCATAATTTTTATAAGACGGACTTATTTTGATTATGTCCATTCTGTCCATACCTTTGAATGCTTTAAAATGTTGGACAGCTGTGAAATATAAGTACTATGCAATTTGACTGTACATACATACATATTTTCATAAATACATCTAACAGGGACCTTGGAACTAAGTATGTGATATCATGGGACAAAAACCACGACAGGCTGTCTTATTTGTCAAGTCTAGACTCAAAGTAAGAAGAGCTGAATTCTAGCAATGTTGTCAGTACACAAATTAAAACAAAAGTACAGCATTAGTTTACCCATGAAATAATTTAAACATATTTGCAAATTTCTTGCCAGGAGAAGTGTGTAATTTAGAACACTGCAAACTGTAGCAACCAGGGACTCGTGTGCTGTGCTCTCAGTCCCGGACAGGCTGGCGAGGATGGGCAGTGATCGGTCCCAAAGGCAACTCCCACACATCCTGCTCGGCCGGAGGCTCTGGAAGTGTCGTAGCGAATGCCAAGGCATCCCGCGCAGGTGCTCCCCATCCAGCAGCTCCTCCCTCGGCCCCGGGCAGCCTGGGCAGTCAGTTATTGTGCAGACACTCCACATCCACCGAGCAGCACACGTTCCCATTCTGCACACACAAACAGCAGCACCAGGTCACGAGGAGCTGAGGGACATGCAGACACACACACACTGCCCACCATACCCTCCATCGCCCCAGCATGGCCCCACCGGTGGCTGTTGGAGGAGGCTGACTCTGCCAAATAGCTCTGGACTGGCCTGGACTATGCAGAACTAGAAATCTGGATGTGGTCCCCAAAGTAAAATAGAGCACAGCAATGGCAACAGAGATGACCGGATTTTACTGTCATGGAAGAAAGTTAATGGAGAGAGTTTTGATGTGATCCACACAGGGAAGCTTTCTGTTTGTCTGAAATTAGCAGGTAGTTCAGGTTCTTGATTCATGGCAGATGTGGGCTAGATGGGGACAACACACACCATACAGCTTGGAATTTAATCCTTTGTTAAATATCTTTCTCTAACATCCAGTCGTTCATAAAGCTACCTTATATGATAAAATACTACCACAACCACTAAAAGCCCAAATGAGCAGCTTTTGTTACTTTTTTTTGTTTTTAAACCCAACACAAATCTACAGGAAAAAAATCAAAAGAATGGCAGAAAAGCTACCTTCAATAATTTAAATCCCTGGAATGATAGCTTGCTCTCCCACAGTGAACAGAAAAATGTTTTATAGAACTCAAAACAACATTTTCATAATTCTGGTATTAGCACAGTGGGGTCATCACTGCACAAAGCAAGGCAAATAGAATGCAGTTCTGCATTAGAGCCACTGGGTTAAATACATCTTGATGGGGTCAGGGAACAGAAACTGTGACATTGCCTTCCCATTCCTGCTGTGGCAGTGCCTTCATCTCTGAGCTGCAGTGCCTTCTTACTTGTGCACTTGCTGGTAGAACTTTTATTGGTGTTTTTGCCTCAGCTTACCAGGTCTGCAATACACATTTTCATGAACATCCATATTAGGCAATTACTGAAACGTTACCCTAGATTGACACTGAGAATGCCCCAAGGGCACTCAACAGAATGTCTGACACTGGGATATAAACATCTCTGTGCTCAACATTTTCAACACGGGAGAACTGGTTTGGTTCCACTCTGCAAGACAGAAAGGACGTGTGTTTTCTGCAGGCTTTCCCATCTCCTTTCCTCCCCAAGATCCTAATGGGAGCCTCCAAGCAGAGAAAGTGACCCCAATTTTATTCAGCCATGCACATTTCTGGCCCCATTGCACCTGGCCCATCATACCTTGCATTTGCAGGTTGTACAGGGAGATCCCACCATTGTCCACACAGCCCCGCTGAGCCTCGTGATCCCATAGCCATCTGGGCAGGTTTTCCTGATGTCATAGGTGATGTTGTCAGCCAGACAGGGGTCACTGACACAGTGGGGACAGCACTCTCCCTCTGAGATGGCTGTGTACTCGCAGCTCAGACTCGGGCACAGCAGAGGCCAACAATCCACCTCTCCTTCCTACAAAATCAAACCAAGTCTCATTGAAGGTGTTGCCATTTATGAACTACGATGGAACTTTTTATCCTGGGGAATGGACAAGTTTTGTTTTGCCAAAATTGCAGTAAACTAAATGGATCACATCTCAGTTTGGGTGATCATGTTCGAATACTGAGCTGAAGTTTCCTCAGTGTAGCAGATTATCATTTGGTTGTTCCCTGACTAAAGAACTACAGGGGAACTTGAGTTCTTTGGGATTTTTGAAGGCAGGGTTAAATACTGGGTTCCAGTATTTTGCACAAACTACAATTTTTGCAGTGATTGCCTTGCAGACTCATGAACTCTTTCCACTCCTGGTCACATAAACATCTCTGTGGGATCACAGCAAGCATTTAAGCAGCAAATTAACACTGCAGAGATGTAGGTTAGTATGTTTGAGAGGCAGTGAACATTGACCTAACTAGCAACAGTCAATATTGACTCCTAAAGGAATTGTTGGACCAACACCATTTACGTTCCACTGACTCATTTTATTATTTAGCTTTGTGGAAAAAAACCAACAAACCCAAATCAAAACAGTGTAGTAGACAGAGACAGGTCAGTTCTGCAGAGTATTTCTCTGTGTGTCTAAACCTGCAAAGGGCTTCAATAACTTGCATTATGTTACTCTGTGAACACTTGAGATGTTGAGAGCATCACACAGTACACAGGCCCTTACACTGGAGCTGATTTGGGGCACCACTGTCTTACAGTTCTGCATGATATCCCAATCATAAAGTTAGGCAAAGAACTGCTAGCCACAACCTCAGTACTTACTCTGTGCATTATGGATAATTATCTCCTAACAGTAACTTAGCTTTGAACGTAATTTCCTTCCTGATGCTCAGACACCTCTTGATTAGTATCATATATAAAGACGATGTTATACTGACAGCTATAAATGGAAAACTGATCATTTTAATGAACTTCATTGATGCACTAATTAGTATATCTGTGGAAAACTTAAAGCTTTAAGGAAATAATGTACACTGTCTAATGAAAAAATAAGTGTTCTTTACTTTGTATGTTTTTCTAGTAATTTCACTTTTCTTTAGCCTTTTTAATGGGGTTAGTTTTTTTCTAATTTACAAAGGGGCACTGGCACTTCATGTTTCCAGCATTTGTTGAATGAAAAAAAAATTAAAAATAAAACAATAAAAAAGGATTTTGTCTTCCCTTCTGCTAGGACAGCCACACCAGCTGATGTCATCAAAAACTGAAACTTCTCCAACCAAATCTGTCACATGAGAAAAAAATCTGAAAAAGTAATTTAAAATCAGAGAACCTTGTAGAATTTCTCCAAAGTAGACTAATGCTACCATTAATATAAGGTTTCCAAGCTTTTCTCAAGCTTTTCCTTTACTCATACACCTATTTATTCAGCAGCAAGACTGATGGTGCAGCTTCCAGTTCTCTGGGGCTCTGCAGGTGCTTGATCAACACTCCCAGTGTGAAAGGAAGGTGAAGAGCAAGCCACGAGTCTGCTTCAGCTTTGCTCTGCTCAAAATCCTCCTCCTTACTGATTTAAAGAAAATCCAGATATTGACAGCAAAGCACAATTTTACTATGGCCTGGCCATGGCCAGGGGCACCAGGGGGCTCATGCCCCAAGTATGTGTCCACCAGGTATACAAAACTCAGCCCTTTCATGCAGTTAGCTCTAAATATTATCTGTTACAGGCACTCTGTGGATTGACATCATGGAATTATATGTTCTGTTGTTTCTGTCTTATGTTGTTTACTGTAAGGTTGTTTACTGTTCTCCCCCCCCGCCCCCCCGTGTCCAGGTTCTGCTCCCCCCTCCTCATTGTGTTAGAAAGCACTTCTCACGTGCCCCGAGCTGCCTGCCCGTATCGTAGTAGCACCAACTCAAGCCAGCTCTAGTTCTCTTTCTATCCCAACTGCCCCCGCTTGGGCTGGCCCTATGTGCAAACACTTACACTTTGCAAGGTCTCAGTCAATGTGCAGCTGATAATAACACAATTAACTCTTGTTCATCACTGCCCTCCCTCCCCCCAGTTGCTCCCATACCAGGCAGCGGCACTGCTGGCAGCCGTGGGTCCAGTTGTCTCCGCTGCGGTAGAGCCGCTGCCCGTCCTGGTCCAGGCACTGGCTGGTGATGCGCGTGTCGCACTCAGGGCAGCAGAACAGGTCGGCGCTGGGGTTGGCACAGTCACACGCTGTCCTGCGGCAGAACACGCGCCCATCCTGCGGGGACACCGCGTGGGGTCAGCCACAGCCTGGCTGAGCTCACAGGGCACAGCACGGGGCACTGCACGGGGCACTGCACGGGGCACTGCATGGGGCACTGCACGGGGCACTGCATGGGGCACTGAACAGGGCACAGCATGGGGCACAGCACGGGGCAGTGCACAGGGCACTGCACGGGGCACTGCATGGGGCACTGAACAGGGCACAGCATGGGGCACAGCACGGGGCAGTGCACAGGGCACTGCACAGGGCACTGCACGGGGCACTGCACGGGGCACTGCACTGGGCACTGCACGGGGCACTGCATGGGGCACTGCACGGGGCACTGCACATGACACTGCACGGGGCACTGCATGGGGCACTGCACGGGGCACTGCACATGACACTGCACGGGGCACAGAATGGGGCACTGCAGGGGGCACTGCACATGACACTGCACGGGGCACAGAATGGGGCACTGCACGGGGCACTGCACTGGGCACAGCACAGGGCACTGCACGGGGCACTGCATGGGGCACTGCATGGGGCACTGCACTGGGCACAGCACGGGGCAGTGCACAGGGCACTGCACGGGGCACTGCACGGGGCACTGCTTGGGGCACTGCACGGGGCACTGCATGGGGCACTGCACTGGGCACAGCACAGGGCACTGCACGGGGCACAGCACGGGGCACTGCACGGGGCACTGCATGGGGCACTGCACGGGGCACTGCATGGGGCACTGCATGGGGCACTGCACGGGGCACTGCACTGGGCACAGCGGGGCACGGAGGGGAGTGGGGAGTGCTCAGGGTACTCCAGTTACTGCTCAGAAGGGTTGTCGTACAAATACCACCATGGATCCGATACTGCCTGAAGCTGAGAACAGGTTTCCTGTTTCCAGCTAACTGAATTTAAAACAAGTCAGTATCTCAGAAGAAATACAGTGAAGCCATTTCATATCTCATTGGTTACATCAACAAACTCTTCAAACAGTTGCCACTTTAATAATTATAATATTTATTCAGTACTATTTTGACTGAATGTACCACTATGAAGAAAATAAGTTGAATAAAGGCAGAAAATAAGTTGACTAGAGATAGAAAATAAGCTGAATAAGGGTGGTTCCTTTAACTTCATCAGAGCAAAATACAGCACAATCACAGCAGCACTACTTGTTCTTTACTCCAACCTCACATCTGGACCAGCTGTAAGACAAATGGACTTGTCATCATCCATTACAGTTCAGTTCCTGTATTACAGAGGGCCTGGATTCTGTAGGTTTTCCAAAATATGATTCTACTAAACATTTGCTTACAGCATTGGGTGGCTCATTTTGTTCAAGACTATTGAACAAAACTCTTTGAGATAAACAGAAGAATTGCTTTTGCATCTAAAAAAGAAAAGGATGTATTACCTTTGCATCACAGAAAACCAAACACATTCTAATTCTAGTTATGAAATTTGGATGGACTATCGTATTTGAAATCACACCCCTTCCTGTAGGTGAGACCTCACACTGAAATGCTACATGTAGGCTGGGAACTGAAATCACAACTAATAACGAGAAGATTATTGAAAAGTTTTGGCATGAACTTCCTTTGCACTCGTTGCCAGTTATTGGATTAGTTTTCAAAATTCCCCTTTTGGCTGGTGACAGTGCTGGTAGTTCTGTGCTTCCCTAAGCACCTCTGATGTTGCCTTTACTCTCCATATTCAGAACACTGACAAAACCTGATGATTTTGCCAGAGAACTTTTGGTAATCCCAACACACTGCTACTCTCTTTGGTCTCTAAGCATCCATGTTTTGTCTATAACCTCACTAGCTCTGTACCTTCCAAAAACCATTCTTACCCCTACACTGCAGTGACACAAAACCTCTTGGGCTACATCTCTTGTACAGCTTTGCAACTCTCTAAGGCAGCCCTGAGAAATATGTCAAAAATTGAGAAATACATGGAGAAAAACTTATTCTCTTTAGGTGAGTAATAACATACAGCATCTTATTCCCACCTCTCTCCCCACCTTCCTCACAGAATCAGTTCTACCTTCTTCAAAAGCACCAGTGGTATGAGCTTGGTTCTTACCAAAGGAAAAACTGATGCACAAGGGTGACACACACACACAGTTAAGGGTGACTCAAGTTTCCACAGAGCCCCAAAGCCTGGTTAGACAGAATCAGACCCTGCAAAACCCAAACCAGCCCATGGGTTCTCACCCTCAGGAACACACACCAGCTTGGCACAGCCCTGCTCTCAGTGCTGGGTGCACCTCCCAGGCCTGTCCCATATAGGAAGGGAGGGTTGTTACTCAGAGGACAGACTCAGAGCCCAGACACAGCCGGACTGCACAGCCAGGCTTGGTTCCGTCATGGACAGTGCCACAGCTCCCCATTCGCCTTCACATTTCTACCAGCTTTAAATTTGATGGCTGTTCAATCCACAAGAATTCAGGAAGATGCCTATACAAGACATACCAATAATACTTCAGGTACAATGTTAATTTATAGTTTTGAGAATTTATGATTTTGTAAACTTCACATACATTCAGATGGGCAAGGATAGTTTGAAGAGATTGGGTCCTGTGAAACACTGAAATGCCCTGTGCTTCAGTAATGACACTTGGCTTTATTTTTTAAGTAAAACAATATTTCTTATATTTCAGAGTATCCTGTTTCACAAATAGCTTTGAAGTTCATTAAGTAAGGTTATGTAAGGTATTTAACTTCCTTTGCACCAGATTATAAATTTAAATATTTTCAAGATAATATCTATGTGTTTCAGCCAATGCAGGAAATATATCCATCTGACCTTTCCTAAAGTAACTATAGCAAAAAAAAAAAAAAAAGGCCAGTTTTATTTTAAAACTGAAACACTGATTTGTCTCCTGGACAAAACAAGTAAGAGTAAGTAGTATAAGGAATGGTTTAGTTACATTCTGCTTTTCTCCTCACTGCAAACTGAGCAGGCTGCAAAAGACAAGAAGGGCCAGGTCTGTGTGCAATGGCATGGAAAAGATGGGTTGGAGAAGCAGCCTGGTGTACTGGTAGCTATCACTTCCCATGTATAAAAATAGAGTTCAATAAACACTGAGTGAAGACTTTAGCCTGCCTGAGATGTGGCAGAGGAGGAGCTGTCCCTGCTTTCCCTGTTCTGTGGACAAGAACTTGGCTCTTGAAACATGCAGCTACTGGAATGAAATTAAATGCAAATGTTAATTCACAGAGGACAAACTAAGGGGGGAAGATATAAAAGAGAGCAACAAACAGTGTCAGGCTTAGTTTAGACTATCTATGTACTAGTTAATCATTTGTATATTTTCATATACCAATAAGAGCATTCAACATAAGAAATGCATGCAAAGAGAAATGGCAAATAAAATAAATTTACGAGCAATCTGAAATGGGAATACTAATAGTTATAATTCTGCAAAGGGAGACCAGATGTCTTCACACTGTTTATTCTATTGACTGGAAATCCTTCTGAGAGGCCGCCAGTTCCCCAGGATTACCATAAAAGCTTGATATATATTCACTAGAGTTGTACACTTCAGCTTCTGAAAGGAGGAGTTTTAGGGAGCTTGAGGCTACTTGAGGTAAAAAATACATCAACTAACAAGAACATATTCCCCATTGAGCCCAAACCAGCAGTGTATTTGCAGGTTCTGTTCATCAAAGTCTTTTTTTTTCCCTTCTGCTATACCATTGCAAAACAGAAAGGATGAGCCTTTCAGCTTCTTGCACCTTCAAAGCACCTCTCCCCTCTGTCCCCCTTCAAACCCTCTCATGGCTCCTCTGGCTCCTCAGCACTGAGCCATGGACACTGACAGACCAATCCCCGTGCCCCATCTTTCACAGGGGCCAACATCTAATCTGACTGGCTCTGAGGCAGGAGCCTGCAGAGCTCTGCTGTGCCTGTGGGCAGCTCTACCTGAACCAGGTCCAAGAGGCCACAAAAGACCAACCACCTCTCAGATGAGGGCGTTTTTAAAATTCTTCTGGTTTCACTGACAGCTTTCCTCTGTTAACTGGTGAAAATCAAGAAAGCAGAGCCAAATGTTCCTCTAAATTGGTTACCATACTCAGAAAAAAATGGGATAATTTCCAGAGGGGAAAAACAAAACCCCAAACAACTCCCTACCCTGTTCCAAGTATTATCTCCAAGGTAGACCTACTGATGCTAGACCTGACTTCTCCAGAGGTGCAGAGAGAGCTGCATTGCCAAGCTGGGATGGGGAGGGAAAAGCTGGCCTTGGCCCTTCTTCATCAAGGAAATTAAGTGCCTGCTGCTGGTCCTCTAACCTTCGACCCATGCTCAGACCTTCCTTCTCACACAGCTAATTCACAGGTATTGCAAGCAAAGGGAAATGTGGCCAACAAGAAGTTGGCTGGTGCAGTACTGAGAGATGCATATCCACAGGAAGGAGAAACCCGAGCCTGTTCTCAGCATTTCCAGTAAGTGTGCTGGAACATTGTGCCAAAGGGTAATGCAAGAGCCTCTTCAAGGCACACCCTGAGGTCCTCTGGCCTACAGGGTGATGTGGCAGGAGCTCAGGAGGGTTGGCCATTGTTCAGCTGTATGCATATTCCCCAAATAAGGAGAGAGATGCCTCCCCAGCAGAATATGCTCATCCCAGCTGCAGTGCCCACAGCACAGCTCACTCTCTGTGAGGACAGTACTTCTGCCAGCCCCAGCAGCACTGCTACGTTGGGTTTCTGCCCCAAGCCCAGAGAATGGCAGGATGCTGAGGCCCAGCCCAGCTGCTCTCACCTTGCAGGAGCAGACGGAGCATCTGTCCTCTCTCAGCGTCCACACCTGCCCGTTGCGCTTGAGCCCATCTTCGTGGGGACAGTCTCCACTGCAGGAGGGGCCCGAGGGGCACAGGCAGTCAAAGCCCCCTGCCAGGTTCACACAGGCTGAGTCGTTCCAGCACGTGTGGGTCTTTAAGGCACACTCATCAATATCTGCAAAACAGCACAGGGATAAAGCTTCAGGTGCTTTTCTCACAAGGACGAGTTTTATTTCTGCATTCAGCAATTACTGCTTGTCTGTCTTGCTGGTGGATGAGGGGTTTGTATCTTACATATTTACTTGCTAAACATTAAACAGTGATGTTCTTTAGGTTATTCTCCAGCATTTATTTTGATTCCACCAAGAATTCTTAAACTGTCTCCATCGGGCTTAATTATGAGTGCTGAGTGTGACATACCCAGTGGAACCACAAACCACAGGCAAGCCTGAACCTTCAGACAAGGTGTCCTCTGATTTCCCAGTGTCTGCAAACCAGTGATCACTCAGAGTGACCTGCTGTCAACTAGACCACTCTCTGTTCTGGATTTTACACTGAAGTGCACTACTCCTCCTGAGTTCCTAGGATGAGCAACACTTTCCTAATGAAAGCAGTCAGTTGCATCCTTTTCCCATTGCTGGAAGGTATAAGTGAATTGGAAAAGAAAAAAAGAAAAGAAAAAAAAAGGAAATAAAGAAAAAAATCAGACACCTGATTCAGAAAAGAAGTCTTAAAAGTTATGCAGTATGATTTAGCAATGACACAAAGAATAGGTGACAAGAGAAAATCATTATACACCAGAGGAAAGTGACTTACAGTATCCCATTAAAATTTCTTTTGGAGGCTAAAATATAATTATGCAATATGAATTTATTTAGGGAGTTCATGCAGTGTTCATTTTCTTGCAGTGAAAGCTATAAGATTTTTAAGCACTTTGTTCAAAACAGGTATTTCTTTCAGAAAATAACTTTGAACTTTTCTTAAACAATATATTGACAGATTGTCCAGGTAAAATACCAGTCCACTGGTGGGTCACCTTTGTCCCTACAAGAACAACAAAGACTCTAAGCAACAGTGGAAAGAAGGCTGAGGAGGAAAATCCTTTAGAAGTATGTGATTGTTTCTGTCATGAAAATTCTGGCATAGTATTAGATAATTCAGAAACTAAAAAGGAAGAACCATCACATTTACCATTTAAAATTACCTTATTGCTAGTGTGAAACCTAGAACTGTTCAGTATTACCCAACAGGACTTTTAACCCCTCTCTAAAACAGCAAATCTCAAAATTAAATAGAATTTACGAAGCAAAGTTACCTAAGGTTTAATTTCAGTGGGATGTGATGGCCAGTTGCTCTACTCTTTGCATGAGTGCCTTGGGTTTATGAGTCACCTCCTCAAAATGTTGTATCTTGAAAAAGACTTTAACAACTCTCTCAGTGTGAGGAAGGAAACTCTAACCATCAAGTCCCTCAATTCAGTCTGATCAGGTTAGCCTCGTTCCTGATTCCAATTCATAACAGTCCAGGAGCAAGTGCAGTGTGGCCGTGCCCTTGGATTGACTCAATGCACGACGGAGTCGAGGCTTTGGGACAGCAGAAAGCGGCTGTTCCCTTCGTGCTTGAGACCCAGAGGGCAGCTGGAGGCAATGGCACTGCAGTAGGGCTGTGCCCCGGGCCAGCCTGTGGCCAGTCCCTGCCAGATGTGTCCCAGTGCCCTGACAGCAGGAGCACTTGCTCCTCACTCAGGGGTGCCTCAAAATGGGGTGCTTTGCTGTCCCGACTGTCTTTGCTGTCAGGAAAGAACATTATGGCTCTACTGCACAGCTCAGCCCCGACTGAGCACCTGAAATATCCACTGTCAGTGCTGTAAGAAGTGCAGCACCAGGAGAAATTAACACTTGCAGTTCATCGTTTGACTTGTGGCAGAGCATCACAGGATGTAAAAACCACGAAGAGAGCTATGAATGAATTATATCCCAACAGTTACTGCAAAACTTAAAACGCTCTCAAAGATATCCCATTTTCCTTTCAATAAACTTTGACTTGCATGTTTTGTTGAAAACAAAGGTACAAATGAAGCATTTACTCTGCCTTTGGTGGTTTCACCAAGTATCATCAATATTGTCTTCCCCATCACACTAAGAGCTCCTTGAACATAATCTATATAGGATGTAGTAGAATCACAGTGCAGATTAGAAGGGGAGCTTTCACAGTTCAAAACTAAAGGATTTCACAGATGAATATAAAGCCATATTGCCTACAGAGTTGCATTTGATTGCTTTACTTATGACACAGAAATCTAATTCTGTTTCCATGTAATTTAAGAGATTTATGGAAAGCCAGATGTTAGCAATTATAGAAATGAACATTATTCATGTTCTCAGTGGTACAGACCTGTTCACACTGCACAAAGCCAACTTAATCTCTTATGCATATGCAGAAGGGAGGAACACCCTATTTATGTTCTGCCACCGCCGTTCTCTTCAGCACATAAAAAGGATGTCCCCATTAAGAGCAGCCCAAATTGCTAAATGGAAGATTCCTGACAAAAAAGCCAATCAAGCAAAGCATGAACATAAATTCCTAATTGCTACTCAGTTTGCTCATTCTTTTCGATCTTTATGCAAATGATGGTTTCTTATTATTTTATGGAATTTATTATTTAAAAGTTTTAGTCATTAATCAGATCGAAAAGGCTTGGACACTGCACTCATTTTCATCTGAACTTTTAATAGAACTCATTTTCTGAGAACATCCCTTTGGCAGTCTTTTTCCCATCACTGATTGCATTTCGTCAAGTCCAAACAAACAACCAACATTCCTTGAAACTTGAGGAAAAAAGCTGGAAGTGCAACACGATGTTGTGCCTGTCACTCCTTCAGCCCCACACCAGGCTGGGGGTGAGGAAGGAAAAACCCCAGAGAAATGCTCCCCCATTGCCAGCTCTCAGCTGGCAAAGCTCGAGGGAGTATTTCAGTTTAGTGGGGATCAAATGGACTTGCTCATGCCAGTGTAAGACCAGCACGTGCATGGACATGCAAAGCAGGGAAGAAAACAGAACAGAAATGTATTACTGTCTAGTTGTCTATTTAGTGTGGCATTTTCTGAGCAACTGGAATCAATGTGTCTATACTTAGGTGTTGAAACATCAGCCTAGTTTAAAAATTATGAACCTGTGCAAAACAATCACCTAATGAATACGAAAACTGTATGACAAGACTTTTGCTTGTAGATTATTTTTATATTATTCAAGCCCTTGCTTGGTTCAAATTCCCCACACTCTCCTCAGGTTTCATTTGCTTTCCCACAACTGCTCTCAGGAGATGCAGACCCAAAAGTAGAACATTTAATAATGGGCAAGGCCAAACTACACAAACCTCATTTCCCATTATAACAACACAAAGTAGGAAGGAAATGAAATTCCATTTATAACAACTTTGAAGAACACTGGAAATAGAAAGGAGACTGCAATTTTTCAAAAAAACCCCATCTGTCTTCACATTTATGGGGATTAGTTCTTTCATTTATCCTGCCAATCTGTGAAAACAATCTCATTTTCACATCTGGAATAAGACTTTGGAATCTCATTCATTATATTGAAATTATCTGTGGCCTAAACTACTAATTGACCCAAGTAAAAGTGGTAGAACTTCAGATCCCCCCTCCACACAGTTCCTTCTGCAGGAAAAGCGAGGCTGTAGCTGGAGCAGCCACACTGACAGAAAGCTGCCAGCTCAGACACGCCTGATCCTGTTTGCTGTCGGCAAAGGATGGCCAAGAGCAGAGGGATCATCGCTGCCCAGCCCCGCCACTGTCACAGCACTGCCTGGACCTTCATCCCTCACGCTCTCCAGCCTGTGCTTCTGGAAACAAATGGACAGCCCCAAGGACCTGAGCATGAGTATTTCAGCAACCAGGCACATGTTGTGGATGAGAAAAGAAAGAAGAGACCACCACGATGTGCTCATTTCCAATGCACTCTCAGAGGACACAGAGAGCTTGGAAACGTGGGCAGACAAGAAAACAGAATCAAAATGAAAGCAAATAATCCCCTGAGATACAATTTTCTTTTCCATCCTTTTTGGCTGTAATGAGAAGTAATTTGCCTCAGATACTGTGAGAGGTCCCATGGCCACTGCATTTGAATCAGGTAGAAGACAAGCATGACTGTACATATCAACACAAGTTCATTAACTTGGGGCCACTGAAATTCTGAACCAATCCCCAGCTACCTCATTTCTTACTGTTCAAGGCTATTCAGCTGTTAATGGCAAGACTTTTCCACAGCACCTTAATAAATGTGTGCAAGCCATGCAGTGCGATGCTCTGTATTATCAAGATAAGCTGATGCAGAAGAAAGAGCCCTCCTAATGTGCTAATTTTAACTGTTATGGTACATTAAACCATTACAGTATGTTGTTAACGTGAGAAATCTGTGCTGGGCTCCCAAACCAATGTATGTACGAGTTAGCTAAACACTGTTTTGACAAATCGGTTTTCACAGGCAACTTGTCACTTAATGATTTTTGCCTTCTTTCTAAATCAAAGTTATTTGGAGTCACCTTTGAAAAAAGATCACTAAACAGATTCATTTTTAGTTAGAAAATATTTTATGGTAGTGCTTTTATTCTATAGAGACATAACGGTCTATTAAGGAACACTGCATAGTAAATTAGATTCTGAATATAGGATTTACTAAAGCTTTCTAAAAATATAGAAATGACTAAACACAATTCCCTTTAAGACATGTAACACCAGTTTCTGCCAGAATACAAGAATCAGAATTTATTAAGTGGAAAGTAAGCAAGATAATCTTTGTTTTAAAGCATAAAATCCACTGATTCAGACTCTGGTATTATGAGCTTTAGGAAATTCTGTGAGCAGAACAGGAGAAAGCTGTGAACCAGCAGGTTCTGGAGCTGGTCTCGGATACCCTGTACCATGCACAGACCTTTCTGCCTTTGTGCCACTTCCCTTACAATGGACAGGAAAAGCAATTCTCAGGCACTGAGGCGGCTTTTCCAAGTCAAGCTTTTTGTGCGACACAGAAAGGGGCAAAATAAACAAAGAACATTTACTTTCTAATCTAGATAAGAGGCAACACTACAGCACACTATGGAATACATGAAAGCTTCAGGAATTCATTGAAAACCCGTGCAGGTCTGACCCTCGAGCACTGCTGCACCAGCTTTGGTGGGAGACTCATACTGTGGAGTTTCCTTTCACAAGTTCTGGAGTCCTAGCCCAACTTTCCCCAGCTCTCATTTCTTCCCAACAGCTGCTCTAACCCAAGAGAAAAACAAACAACTGACAGGGATGGCTGCCTTGGCTGTTTTCCCTTCTGTGCTTGCCAGTCCCAGTGTCCAGACCCAGAAACATGAACAATCATGACAAAAAATGGGATGAGTAAATTTGCACTCCAGGGTCAGAACAGCTCTCTGCAGGCTGGAAGCATCTCACCTAGAGATGGAGATTCAAAAATATTTGAATATTTGAATAATTTGCTGTGGGGTTTTTTTTATCTGCTGTAGATAGGGAGTGAGCTTTGGGGGACATTAATAATTTCCCAGAATACAGCATTTCCTTTCCAGTTTTTCCCTTGTTTTGGGCCTAGTAACCTGTACAGATCATTCTCTGGTACAGGTACTTAGAGCAGGGAAAAGACAATACCTGCCAGTTGTTTCTAATATGGTATCAGTAGACAGGAGTAAATACAGGACAACTCCTAGTTCTCTATAAAGTATTATTTTTTGTTTACCTCAGAGTGCAGCAAAGCTCCTGTAACAAAATTAAAACAAATCAAAAAATGAAAACCCAACTCTGCAACTTAGCCTGCAGGTTTTAATTGCCAAGCAAACTTTGGTAGCAACTTGGCACAGCAATTGTCTTCTGTCTGCAAGCAGTATTCCTAATAACACATTGTGAAAGACCAGTGCCTCATAAAAACACCACTGTGGGAAATTAAATTACATTCTCTTAATTTGAGCCTGCTCACCATCACTTCATGAAGCTGACATCTTTGATAAAGGCTGTCTATGGTTGATATTTTGAGCAATAAAAGAATTTTCCCAATCTTACAGTGGCCTGGCTAAGTCACCCATCCTTATTGGCCAGGCTCTGGTGCAGTATTGGGACCTGCCCCACCACATCCCTTGCTTTGCACATTTGTCCCTCCCAGGTGACAAACTCCTCTCTTTTCTCCTACTCAGTGAGAATAAAGCTTTTAGAAGCACGGAAGTATCACAACACTTCCCAAATATGTGTTATGTTTCTTAATGTTCTGCAAGGGAAGGGGATTAACCAACAGGTACCTAAATGCACCCAGCAAAGGCAACTGGGCTTTGGGCAGTCTGTCGGAGGTGAGTCCTCCTTCCCACTGCCCTGCGAGCTTCCTCTCTTATTAATAGTACTAGTGGTATTTATTGTTATTGTTATTATTTTATAGGTGAGGTTTAATTTTCTTTTACTTGTTTTTAGCCTATTTATTGTTCTCCATGTTTGTCCTTCAGGGAGGGAGAAAGAAGAAGAAATGAAAGGCACTGGCTCAAATCCAGCTCAGGCACACACTACAAATTCAGTATACAATACATCAGGAAAAAATGATGTTGCTAAGCAGATCCTCTTTTTTCTGAAACAGAGTGAAAAACACTGGCCCTGACTTTAACTGCTCCACCATGTAAACAAGCTCTGCAATGTGATGTTTTAGCTGGAATGTGCAGTGTTATCTCTCTGCTGTTTTATCCAATACTTAGTTCATTTTAAAATAATCATCACAGTTTGAAATTTGCCAATACGAGTTAGCAGAACCTTTTGGTTAATGTTGAATTCTTTTATTTCATAATACTGGTGAAGTAAACTGGTTTGTTCTGTTCCTCAGCAGTACCTGCAGCAGATGGTTCAGAGAAGCTGTTCCATTAAATAAACCCACTAATTCCACGTTCTGTTTACAGCCTGCATATGGCAGGAGCAGCACCTCACCCCTCAACCTGCAGCCTGCTGGGCAGGCCAAAATGAGGGCAGGTTGTTTGCAGAGCTCAGCCCTGCAGTCTCCACAGAACACTGGGAACTTCTTTCTGCAATGCCCAACCCTTCAGCAGTGACTCAATCCAAGCAAGAGTGACCTTTCCAGCAGCTGAGCTACCTGTGGGTTGTTCTCCAGCACAGCCCTGTCTGTGTGTCTGCCTTTTCCTGGGGTCAGCCTGACCCTTGGATCTTGTTCATCCCAGACCAGCCACAGAAGGTCAGTCAGGCTGGTGAGGGATGGAGGCAAGCAGTGCAGAAGAGCACCACAACGGCTACAATGCCCCTTGTCCCCACCTGCCTCAGGGCTGTCTGAAGGTCACGTCATGCTGATTTCTCATAAAGAAGGTATTTTCAACATTGCCCCTTTTACAGCATTTAAATAAAGCAGAACTGTTCCCATTTGAGAACTCTCTTGGAAACACATGACTTTCATATGGTGTTTCATCTATTAAGTCATGAAGTGCTGTCAGATTTGCCATTTTTACACAGCCACCCCCATGAAGTTCACTGCTTGTGAGTTTATTGAGCTGCCTGTCAGCTTTGGACAATGTGTAGAAAGCTAAGACAGCTGGACAATCTACAAAATATTGCTTTTGAAAATAATTATGCTTCTGAAATTTTAAATCATTATGCTACCTTATCCCAAGGACTCTAACAGCCAAAACTTATAACAGATAGGGATGTTTGTTATAAGTAAATTTATGTATCTTTTTGTTACAAACTTTTATTTTAACTTTTATTTTAATGATAGACTTCAAATATTTGAAAACGCCTTTTTGAAGTTATGGCCATGATAAATGAAATTTACAGCACTAAAAAATAAAAAGTCTTTCATAAAAGGAGGAGAGCTGTTACAGAAAATTCATACAACTGACTAGAGATGAAGTAAGTGACGCTCCAAAGTAAGGATATATCACTACAAGCAGCTGAGCTGTATCTTTACACAAGTTAAAATGGGACCTTCTCTAAGCAGTTTTAAACTCACCTGATAAAATATCACTGAGACATTATGTATAAGCTCCTGAGAAAAGCCACCACTTCCATCCTCACTACGGTTTGACTGCTGCCTACTCGCTGCAGTGACACAGAGTCTCATGCCCAGTCGAGGGCACACAGACTGCAAGAACCAGCACTGGCTCCTCATGGAGCCCCATCCTTTGTCCTCCCATAAAAACAGCTCACAAACTCCTCTGCATCCCCTAAAAACTCCTCTCTGTGCCTACTCTTGGGGCCTTACTCTGCAAATATGGTGCATAGAGATTTTGATGTTATTTGTGTCATTCTAAAAATTAAAAGATGAAGATGCCAAACGATGCAAAACGAGCAAAGCAAAGCAACATAGACATACCAGAGATGTGTCCTCATGTGTCACTCTGTTGGGATTTGTTACTACACCACCACCTCTTCCCCTTTGGTTGCCAATTTTGCTCTCGCTTTCACTTCATGTTTCACAGCGACTTGTTGTGATAAATGCCTCCCTGACATCCGATCCCGTCAGATCTCGGAAGCTAAGCAGGGTCAGCCCCGGATTAGTACTTGGATGGGAGACCTCCTGGGAAATGCCGGGTGCTGTAGGTTCTAGTCCTGAGGACTTCACTGGCACTGTCCAAGCTCGCTCGGCCGTGGCAGATGAACCTCAGGACTGAAACGGTGGGTCCAGTTCTGCGCACGCTGAGCCTCACCTAAAATCCACTGCGCAGGCTGGAAGGGCACACCCACGTGGGGACAGCCCTTCCCAAATCTTCGTTTGTGAAGTTTGGCCGTACAAGTCCTGCTGTGGATGGCGAGCTGCCTCCCTCCTGGGCTAACCAGTCCCTAACCTGTCCCCCTGTGACAACAAGTCCCTCTGGGCTAACCAGTTCCCCTGGGCTAACCCGTCCCCTCTGGGCTAACCAGTCCCCCTGGGCTAACCAGTCCCTCCTGGGCTGACCAGTCCCCCTGGGCTAACCAGTCCCTCCTGGGCTGACCAGTCCCTCCTGGGCTAACCAGTCCCCCTGGGCTAACCAGTCCCCCTGGGCTGACCAGTCTCCCTGGGCTAACCAGTCCCTCCTGGGCTGACCAGTCCCCCTGTGATAACCAGTCCCCCTGGGCTAACCGTCCCTCCTGGGCTGACCCGTCCCTCTGGGCTAACCAGTTCCCCTGGGCTAACCAGCCCGCAGAGGTGATGCAGCCCCCGCCCCGTGCGCTGCTCCCCAACAAACAGCCCCGCTGCTCTCTCTGCGCTGGCGTTGCAGCCTCACACGCGGCCCCTGCCCGGCCGTCCCTCGGGAACACCACGCAGGAGGAGGTAGGAAAGGCTCCGCTGCTCATTGCTTACCCACACAGGACTCCCCGGCCAGAGAGGAGCTTCCATTGTCATGGAAACCGCTTCTGCACTCACAGCGGTACCACCCTGGGAGGTTAACACAGCGTGAATGGTTGTGACACTCAATGATGCCCTCTGCACACTCATCAATATCTGCCTCAGAGAAAAACACAAGCCAGCCGGGAAATTAATTTCCTTTGACACCGATACTGGAGATTTGTTTTTAAAAAAATGTTATTGGTTGGGAGGGGGGGTTGGGTGATTTTTTTGAGATTCCCCCTAATAGATGGATCAAGGTTTATTACAGTTCCCAACAACACACACTTAAAACATGACTCACATAACAACAATAAAAAAGAACAACAATACATCATATAATCTGTTACAGACAAGACATTCTTTTACACCATGATTTGTTAGGAATGCAAAGAAACATGCAGATTTTTTCTTCCTTGTTTGGGCTTTTTGGGAGGAGGTTGGGTTTTTGTTTGCTTTTTGACCTCAGAAGTTACATTTGTCTGTGCACTTATGGCATTGCAGAACGGGCTGTCCCCAAAGAGGCAGTTCCAGCACCATTCCTGCTTTACAAACTGCATGTCCCAGCACACCTTGGAAAGAAAAAGCCTTTTCTTCAGGGCTCGTGTTTCCAGCTTTCAGCGGTGAAATCGGCACCTCTCCGGCGCTTCAGATGCTCGAAGCACTTTGCAAACACTGGTTGCTCTCTTTTGTGTCTATAATTAAAATAAATACTGAGTACGTGTGTCACAGCGTGGCGTTCCAGCTGCAGGAAAATATTCAGCTGGAAAAGAGCGAGGCAAATGACAGCAAGTTTGTAGCGATGGAAAGTGCAGCACAATGAATGCCCTGCGGAGCTGCAATAAATGTGCTGGGTTTAGAGAGGAGTTCCTCAAATTTCCGTGCCATGTTTAATAGAGACCTCATAATTGCTGGTAACCTTGGCTAATCATGGCTGGCACCTGGCTGCTGCTCCCCTCTGAGCAGTTTTCAGCACATTTTGTAGGGTTGTAATTAAAATTAGCAAATTAATTATATGTTAACCTTGAGGTAATTTAAGAAGCCATTATATTTTTCATTCCTCTATTCAGTTCAACTTTTTTTTTTTTAAATTTTGGACGGTTTTCAGCTGAGTATCTTACCAATTAAAATGGAACTGCAATTATTCCTATATAATTCCCATTTTCACCCACTGAGATTTTTTTCTTGGCACACCTAAAATACTCACAAAATTGTGCATGCCAAACCAAAAAATTTGGGGAAAACAGGCTCAGAAACTGCATTTAGCTGTGCAAGCAAAGAAGAAATGTCTCATGATCCTGATGCACGACTGAGTTCAGGTTATTAACTAACCACAGAGTGTAGCTTCAGTCTCAATTTACAGAATTCATGCACCAATATGGTTTTCATGGACTACAATAGTCACATTGATGTACATGGGAAGTATCCTTCAATAGAGTTCCTTTTTCTTAATTCTCACAAGAAATACCATAGAAAAGTCCGATTTTTCCTCATTTGAGTAACAATATTTATTCTCACTGGAATACAGCTGAGAAACCCAAAAACATGCTGTTTTCCAGGATTTCTGTCCCACTCACTCCAGCACAAACGAAGGTGTCTACATAACAGGGTTATAAAACACCATTTATTTCTAGCTTTATTCAGCTCCCATCCAACAATAAAGTCAATTTTTAATGCTTTAAAATCTGTCACTGCTGCCACCTTTTCTGTACTTTTGTGGAGCTAATTTCAGTGTTAAAGCACTGCACCAATCCAGCTGTCCATCAGCAGCGAGTGCTGCTTGCAAACTCCGACACTTCCAATTCATTACAGCAAATGGAATTTAGAACCATGATCCTTTCACGTGGCATGGCTGACGAAACAAGTTTAATCCTGTTTGGAAAGTGAATGACTTGGCTATTGCAGGTCAACTGCAAATGAATCCTCCTCCTTGCTTTGCTTTCTTCCCCAGTGTGGAACTGGCCTTGGGTCAGTGCTGGACTGGACCTCTGGCCATTCCATCCCACATTTTCAGTTTACCAAATGAAATGATTCGGGATCGTGGTACTAACTGACTAGTAGGTAACTCTTCCAAAAGCCTGTCTGCCAGGGTACCAAGCACCTCACTCAGTACAAGAAGAGCTGCAGGTTACGTCTCTAGATTATGCCAAAAAAAGTAGAATTATACATAGAACCATTTCAAGACTAGATGGCTTCATTGTGACCCATTCAGCTTTTGTTCCCTGAAGTATAGGGAGACCAGCAGAGCTAGGGAACAAAAGACTTGCTTTCAAGGTTCTTCCTTCACTTCCTTGGCCTCCTAAAACCAGTGGCATTGTGCCAGCTTGTTGTGATGAGGTCTGGAAGCCCCTCCCGTGATCAGGTGTGTTATCTGTAGTATATATATAAACACAGCTCTGCAGGTATAGGAAAACACTGTGGATGTTTTAGAAATTCAGGTTTAAGATGCTCAGAATACCAAGGGGAAAATGCCAATAACAGCTTTATGAAAATGGTATGTCATATACTATTACATTGCTTAGTTAATAGATCATTTCTATCTGGACAAACTGTGGCTTTTGAAAACACTTCTTTTTGAGGATTTCTTCGGCCTAGGAAGATGCTGCTATACATAACAGCCAGTTCAGGGAATTAGAAGCAATTCACTTTTCTTCATCTTTGCTTTTCCATCTTTAGATCCTAGCACTGTATTTGCATACTTGCCTCAGGATAAAAGTCTTTCTAGCCAAGTCTGTTTTGGGGGTTTGCTATGGAATTTGAGCCCTATATGCATTATTTTTGTTTGTTCTGTGTGTGCTGATGCTTAACAGAGTGTGCTATATGCATAACTTCTTCAGAAAGTTATGGTAAACTGAAATGAAAGTGTAAACTTCTGACCTGTGAGTGCAAACCGTACAAAATTATAATCATTCTTCAAAGGAGCACATTAAAAGCTGTTCAGAAATTCTGCGACATGGCACAGGCCAGAGGGAACAGAGGCGGGGCTGTGCTCCCCTGCCCTGGGTCGTGCTCCTGGCACACGGTGAGCCCCAGGCTCCCAGGGCTGCCGGCTGTGCCCTCTGGCAGCACCCTGCCTGCCGCGCAGGGGCTGGGTATGCACACCCTCAGGGGTTATCCCAGCTCTCAGAGGGTGGGGAAACACATTCACCAGCTCAAAGTTTTGTCTGGGCTTTCTGTGTGTCTGCATTAATAGCTAGATAGTCTAAATCCAAGTGCCTATGAGAAACTGCCAATACACTATTTCCTTGGGAGCTGAAAATTCTCATATCCTTAATGTGCCTCTGCAGTATTTGGCTAAATGTCTGCATTACCTTCACATTAAGTGTACTATTTTTCATTTGTAGCCCTAATTCAACTCAAGCCTTGGCTGTTCTTAACCACCACTGAACTATTTTTGCAGGTTTTTCACTGAAGCCTTCTTACAAAGCCCATGTGAAAGGAGACCTCTCACAAACCACCCTACTCAGCCATTTAACTGCCATTAGCAGAGAATTGTTAATGCATCTGGCAACACTCCACTACAGTGGCTTTGCAAAAGCTCAAAAGTGTCACATTTTTGTACTGCAGAATAAAGGTATCGGTTGGTTTTGTGCAAGTCCTTGCAGAATGTTGATCCTGTCCTTTAAGGACAGGTCTGTAATTTTTACTTTAGCATCCCAGCTTCTTGCATTATTCATAAAGGTATTTATGCAGACAAGATAAATAGGATAATTTACCTCAAAATAAAACACAATGGCTTCAGAACCCTGTGAAAAAAGTAAAAGTAAAATAATTCAATCTTTTGAAATGCCTCATCACATTTAAGTCACTGCGTGATAAGACTGAAGGAAAACAGGTCAGTGTCATGCAACAGCTAGAAACAGTTGTACTGTAAAAGTGTCTGTTCATCAAACCTTTACTGAATTCTCTCATGCAAAAAACCACACGATCCTTATCTTTAGCTCTCTGTTGAGCAGGACATCTCTAAGCAGGTGAATGTGTGAGTAGCAAGAAAGTACCACACAGTCTCAAGCTTCTGAATTACAACTGCACCCTGACAGTTAAGTTCATTACTTCCAGAGCACCCCAGCTTTGTTTGCCATGTTACAGTATTTTCCTTCAACATAGAAACAGTAGACAATCACACCCAGCCAAGCGAGGTGTGAGTTCTATATAAAATACACCCCCTTCTCTGCTGCTGTCGCCTGAGCCTCACTCACAGAGCCGGACAGAGCCGGCAGAGAGGGCTGTCACTGACAGTGTCCCTGCTGCACAGGACTCATCCCACTGCTTCCAATAAACCCTGGAAGCAAACAGAACTACTCTGTGTGAGAAATAGAAGCTTAATTCGTGTCAAAAATATAACACAGTATACTGTATGGCTTGTCAAATCATTCAGTGGGATTCCAGAAGCATTGAATATTGCACTTCTGGGAGCTGCGGAATATGCCGTAAAGATTTAGCAACAGAGCAACTATAAGCAAGACATGAACTTAGTTTAACATACAAAAAGGGAGTAAACGAAGAAAGCCAAAGTTAATGACAAGCCGCCTTTTGATACAAGATATATACAATGTAAACAAAGATTAAGCCGGCTACCTCAACACAATAGGAAACAGACGGAATTAAGGAAGGAGTACCCCAAGCGAGAAAGATAAAACTTCAGTAACGAAGCGTCTCTAGTAAAAATTTAATCAAAAAAATATCGCAAACCTTCCTGACAGAATCAGATGGGAAGATTTAAAAAAAGGCAATCATTTAACAAGAAATAAAGAATATGTATGTTTTGACTGCATATAAGCAGAGCCTGCGAGCTAGTCTCAGGTTCAGTTACTGACAGAGCAGTGACTCTGTCATTTTCATTACCTGTACTGCCCTTTTTGCTGAATGACTTGGTCATTCTGGGTAATGATTTATAACATTTGAATGGGAAGAGACGAAAAACTCTCTCTTTCAAACCGCCCCCTCCCAGTCTGCCTAGCTCTATAGTTTTACACAAACTCACGTAAGGGCTGTTTTAGCCTCTATTATTAACCCGTCCATTGGCTGTAGCACTAAATCTCTATATGAGCTTTGACAGATCACCACAAGGAGGGCCCACCTTTGTTTTTAACCCCGTGCAGTCCCAAGCAGACAGACATGGTGACAGCCACCCCAGGTGTGCCAGATCTCCCACGGCAGAGCGGCAGAGGCTGCAGCCCGACCCTGTCCCGGGTCTGCAGCCCGACCCTGTCCCCCGGTTTGCAGCCCGACCCTGTCCCGGGTCTGCAGCCCGACCCTGTCCCCGGGTTTGCAGCCCGACCCTGTCCCGGGTTTGCAGCCCGTGCCCGAACGCCAAGGGCACGGCTGGTGCGGCAATTCCGCTGTGAACAAAGGGGAACTAAAGAACAGATAACTAATTAAGTTACATTTGATTAATGACTCCTGGCTGTTGTTCACCCTCAGTTCATTCTTAAGACAACAGAGATACTAAAACCCAGCAAGGGTGGGAAAGGCATCTGACTGAGAACCAACCACTGAGGTTTTGAATCACCCATTTTTTGTTTCACACTTTGAAGTATCTCGGGTGATAAAGATCCCCCCTCTCTCTGTCTCAAGTCAGCAGCAGGCTTTGGCAGAGCTGCTTGGGAAATTTTTCTTTGACCTTTACTATTTAATTTAGCGCCTCTGTTTTAATTGCATTTGTTTTAAACCATTAGAAGATTTTGGGCAAACAATCAGCACGAAATAATAATATTCCTCTCTCCTCAGCAGCCATGGCTGTTTTCACAGACTGGTTTTAATTGCATTATATTTATATTGGCCTTTGCAGTTCCTTCTCAGGCAGGAATAGTTTTGCCTGTAAGAATGGACACAGCAGTAAACCATAAAACTTTAAATTCGTTAAGACAGTGAATTCAACTCACGTTCATGAATAATCAAACCCACGCAACAGTTTAATAGCACTAGATGGCTTTCAGGGCTGGAAGGTGTGCCCACCTCCCACTGCAATTAAAGAACAGCTGTAATAGGCTTTTCTGTGTAATTCTGGACTGGTATCAAGACTTTTAATCATCTGAAACTCATGCAAATTTAGAATGATTTAACAAGAATAAAGGAAATTAAATTGATATCAGAATAATAACACAGGCTAGTTGCATCAGCAATGCTTCAGATTAATTCTTTTAATATATAACACCTAATTTACTGAAATTCATTTTAGTATTTCATATATTTATACACAGTCCAAGGCAATGTCTTTGTCAGTTCAGTGCTTGTCTCTCTGCCACGCTCCCATTCTCCTGTTTGCATCCTAACTATGCAGCACACTTGGAACGTGCAACTGGAAGGGCCTGGATGGCTCAACTAAATGTCACTTTACAGCACTGCAGCTGAAACAAGAATTTCTGATTCTCATATTGGAAGATTGCTGGGTGCTGTAGGACATAAAAACTGGAGCCAGATCACTCAGTAGGAAGCCTGGCAGGGTGAAGAGCTGTTCCAAATTCAGTATTGCATTTGGGGTTCTGTCACTCCTGCAACCAGGATTTTAATTATCACTCCACAAGCCAGAAACAAGAACATGGACTTTACAATTAGTGGTAGGTTCAGTTTCAAACCGAGCCAGAGACTTTCTGTCAAAGTTGAGGCCTGTGGTCAGCATTTCTCTCAAATGACATCTCTCAGATATCAGCAGGGCCACTAGTGCAGTGTTTGCTGTATTCCAGCTCTTCCCACGTCCAGCTGGACTAAGGACTCACAGCTTCAGGACAGAAGTTCAGCTCATGGCCTTACCAGCACCTTGTGCCTCCTGGCAATACCCCAGAGCTCTCCAGAATGTCCTTTCTTACCCTTTTTGACATTATGCTCTTCATAAACTTACCCCAGCACTTCTCAGGACCACAAATTTGTTATTTTTCCACCTGTTTAGGTAGGAATAGTGTGTGGTGTCCATGGAACACAGGCTTTATTTTTTAAGAATGCTCAGTATCTTCATCCCTGATTGTAATTCAATTAAACTGTGACACTGGAGTTGGAATTCTGAATAAGTTATACATAAGCAGCTATTCAGAACACGAGGTAAGCACAGCAGAATAGAATGAGGGAACCAGACCAACAGGAGAAGCCTGTTGTGTCAATACACTGCAATCAGTGGAGCCCTCAGCACACAGAAGAATTCTTCTACACAGCCAGGGTTATAAAGATTTTTAAGAAAGAATTTCAAACCCATTCCTAAAGCACAGTATTTTTATGTAAAGAGCTGCTTTAGGCCTATTCAAAGCACAACTGCTGTAAATTCAGACTCATGGAATTTACAATGACTGGTAAGACTGTACTGAAAGCACACTACAGACTGCAGAATTACAGCTCAGAAAATCTGCATGGCAAAATACATTAAGTGTCTCATAAGAAGGCTAATCTATCAATGAGAATGAAAAGTATTTTTGGCAAATGATCTTGACATCCTGCAATTACAGAGTTGCACATTCCTTGCCAAGATCACAAAATTTAAGAAGAGTTACCTAAAGGGGATATATGTTAAAGCAAAATAGGTGAAAGCTAGAAAGGTGCTTGGCACACAAGGAGCTGGGGCTGCCGGTGGACACCGAGTGGAACCTGAACCAGAGAGATGATTTTGCTGCAAAGAAGGTGAGTGGTGCCTTCAGCAGTGCCAGCAGGCTGAGGGGGCAACCCTTCCTCTCTGCTCAGTGCTGGTGAGGCCACACCTGAAGGGCTGGACCCAGCCGTGACCTCCCCAGCCTGAGACAGAGCTGGAACAGCTGGAGACAGCCCAGCCAGGGGCACCAAGGATGAGCAAGGGACTGGAGCAGCTCTAACAGGAGGAAAGGCTGAGAGGGCTGGGATTGTTCAAACTAGAGAGAGGAAGGCTCAGGGGGGCCTTGCTGATGCACATAAACACCCCCAGGGAGGGTGCGAAGAGGATGGAGCCAGGCTCTGCTCTGTGCTTCACAGGGACAGGACCAGAGGCCATGGGCACAAACTGAAACACAGCAAGGTCCATCTGAACATCAGGAAGCATTTTTACTGTAAGAGTGACTGAGAACTAGCACAGGTTGCCCAGAGAAGTTGTGAAGTCTCCATCCTTGGAGATACCAAAAGCCATCTGGACATGGTCCTGGGCAGCCTCAGCTGAGCAGAGGGGTTGGACGAGGTGACTCAGCCATCCTGTCATTCTCTGATTCTGTCCCAGCAGGAATGCTCACTGGACTGAAAACTGACCAACTACACAGGCTGCAAATGGGTTCATCAGAGCTACAAAAGATGAATGCAACCTCTTACAAAAGAGGACACTGACAAACAGCACTGTCTGCCCAACTTAGCAACTGTCTGCAACCCAGTGCCTTGCACAAAAGGAATCACTCAGGTGGCACTGTCTTTATGGATAAAAGTTTCCTCCATGAGCCTTAGCATTATTATCCAGTGCTATCAGACCTCATGCACAATCTTTAGGTGCAGTGCATAACCAACATAATACTCTATTCGCACCTGAAATGCTAAAGTTCAACATCAAAGAGTGACAGAAATAGCCTATTATCTTATCTAGAACATCCTGTGACAGAGCATAAATGCTCCTTTCCATATGTTCGTGGTGATCTGCCTGAACCAGCTCTAAAATGACTCACTCCATGGGTCCTCCCCCACCTCACTGGGAAGGTGATGTTGCAGCCCAACACTGTGCAAGGGTAGGAAGTTATTTTGATCAGTTTGAGCCCTTTCATAATCGAGTATGACAAAATAGCACTTGTCAAAACAATTTCCCTGCTAACAGGAGGTGGCAGCTGATGAGAAAATGATAAAAAGCACACTTTCTTCACTGTGGCTGGGGTGGCTGAGTGTCAGTCATTCTCCTTAAAGTCCCCATGTATACCACTGTGCCAAAGGGCACAAGAAGCACATCCAAACTGCAGGGTTAGATTATAATGGTGTGAACACCCTGTAGCACCCCTGAGAGTTTCATAATAATGAGAAATATTCTCAATTAGTTTTTTCAAATCTTAAAATGATTAACTGCTTCAGAAAACCATTTTCATTCATACAGTAATAAACTCTCCCAAGGAAGCAAATCCCTAAACAAGCAGTATAAAAAGAGCTCTTGAAATCATAAGCAGAATAATGTAAAGCTCTCTGCATTCCTAATTAGGGGTGAAAATGGTTCAGGAAGGGCTGATCAATAAGGTGCAAATAATAAAAATGCATAGTTTTGGAGAACGTGTGAACACAGTTTCATAACAAGATGTTATCTGTGGTGGGCCATCCACACAACACATGGGATTGCAACTGCCCTCACCAAGGGAGGCTCCCCAGCCACCCTGGAACAGATGCATTTATTCCTGCTAATGAGAAGGGCACACAGAAAGACTCTACATAATAGATATGAAATGACAACACACTGGAAGGGTTGCTTAGTAAGAGAAATCAAGACTCTTGCAGCACTTTGCCTATCTCCCTGTGTTCACCATGCAAGTGAAGGCAATCCCCTGTTTTGGCCTGCTTGAACCTTCTCCAACACCACCACCTTCTTCTTGTCACCTGCCCCCTCTCCCAATGCACTTCAGTTTGCCCACATGCCCAGCCCTATCACACCACGTGCACAAGCTGCCCAGTGCCCAGCCCTGTCACACCACGTGCACAAGCTGCCCAGTGCCCAGCCCTGTCACACCAGTGCCCAGCCATAAAACCAGCTGGCTGCCATCATTTCCCAAGGACAGTCCAGTGAGGCTGAGAAACATGGGAAAAGGGCCCTTTCCCAGTTCAGCTGGGACAGCACCACATTTCATTGCACTAAATAACCAGCCAACATGCTGCAGAAAGATCTGGTGGGATTTGCTCCACCGACACAGTGTGTCCCCTGACACCTTCAGAACGGAGGGGAGGATTCACCCCCAGTGACTGGAGCTGCTCAGAGGCCCTGTGCCTGCACTAGACAGGGAGCTGAGATACAAAAGGTAATGCTGACTGCTTAATGGCTTGTCAACACTTCAAATCAGAGTTCATTTCAATGTCACACTTATTTGTTTTAAAAATTGCCAACATTTAGCTGTACTTTCAATCAAGCTAAAAAGACTTCCCCCCCAACGACTCAAAATTCCAAAAAACTTAAAGCCCATCTTAAAGTGAACTTCATTTTTTACATGTAGTTCTAAATATAAATAAAGAGAATAAAATATACAGGTGTGTATGAAAGCACAGTGTTTCTTCCAGGTGAAAAACTCAGTCTTTACTGTTGCCCTTCTTTTTAAATACTGCAATGAATATTTCCAAATAAATAAGGAGTGCCTGTTTCCTTAGCATAAAATGTGCTTTTTATACTCTCTCCTTCATTTTTTAATTACAGATTGAATTTTTAACTTCACTAAACCATTAGCTGTCACTTTGATCAGACCCCAGTTTTCCCAGCCTGGGTGCTGCTTCAGACATCAATAATTCTAATTAAACCAACTCTGAGATATGACTACATCATTTCTCTAAGCAATTAAAAATGTGCAACTGGAATAAGTAGAAAATCTTAAAAGAAAATCCAGAGGACTCATCAAATGTTAATAACAATAATAATAATAACAATAACGATAAGTACATTGCACTTCTCTATCATCCTTCATCCTGTGATCTCAAATTACTTCTTAAATATTATGTAATATTGCAGTATTTTGTAAAGAAATAGAAATATGGAAAGCCTTTGTTTATTTCCCTCTCTGAAAGGGGGTGATTATTCATGATGAAGATGCAGGCACCACTGCTGATGGCATGAGAAGGACCTCCCCTCACTAAACCCGCACATTTATCCAAATCAGGCCTCTCCTTACACTGATTAGCTAAGCTTTGTTATACAGAAGTTGAATGCAATTGCTTTTCATCAGCAGTCCCAAAGTAAGCAGTTCCTCAGATTTGAAGACCACAATGGAATTTACCCTCTTCAAATGCACCAACCTCTACAACTGCTCTGCAAAAATGTATCTGCAAAGCTGGCACATGGACATGACTGGATGAAGGATCACTTTGTGGGATATAAATATAAATGATATCAGTATTAGAGCTTGTGGGGTTTGGGTGGCTGGAAAGACTCAGTGAGTCCAGAGAGATGAGTAAAGTGAGGATGAGAAGCAACAGCTCCCTGGGGGGTAACACCAGAGCTGCTATTGCCCTATGTTTGAGCTTCAAAAATGTCTGCATTTCTGTTTACTTGTAAGGAAATATTTTTGATACTGCAAAAACCCTTAGTAGCTCTTCATATATACAGACAGTGTGTAGATTAATGAATGAATATACAGAGTGTTATCATTTACAAGGAGTTTATATGGGGTATGTGCAGAATCTCTGTTTCAGAGCTTCATTATCAGTGAGATGAGAGTGATCTGTAGCACACAGGATAACAGTATATCAAGAATCTAAAAAAGTGAGCACCTCTAAAAGCAAAGCTGTCCTATGCATATTTATGCATTTAGGAGCAAGACTAACGCTGAGGTAAAAAGCAAAAAGTCACTGGAAACCGAGCACTTGTACAGTCCCTTTAGATTCCTTTCCTTAATGGTGCTGATGTGCAGCTTTCTCCACAGACTGTGGTCTCTCTCCATCAGGCAGTGAGATCCAAAGCAGAGCCTGGATAGGGTGACCTGCTGCAGACAATGGACAGCTGTGCCTCGTGCCCCAAGCAGGGCCAGCAGCAGTGCTGGTTACCCTGAACATCAGAGCCACGAGCAGCAAGCGGAGGGGAAGTTGTTCCTCAGGAGGAAATACGACCTCAGCTAACAAATGGCAACAGGCAGAGGAAATTATTCTTAGGGCCACACAAAAGTGCCCAATGTGTTGCTGCCTGTGTCACTGTCTGCAAGATTTAAATCTCGTGAGAGACAGTGCAAAGATGCTTCCTGCCTGCCAGTGACTGAGGCCAGTGGCTGCTCCAAAACAGATGAGCACTAGTACCAGTAAAGCATGAGGCTGCCACTGGCAAGGAACGTGGGGCCACCAAACCAGAACATTAAACATCTGCCTTTCCAAAACAAGGTCTCACAGACTGTGAAATACAGCAGAGAAAAGGCAAATGAGAGATGCATATTTCATTTGGTTCTTACCCTGTGCCAACTTAGAAATCCTACATCTAAATACAGTAAATTCAGTTAGATAACATGCCACCTCAAAAATCACCAGGCTTTTAGGTGCAAATCTTATTATCTTTAATATCTAGTCAAAATAGCTACTTGGTTTGTTGGTTTGTTTGTTTAATATATAGGACATATGAGATATATATCCTCCTAGCAACATTTTTCTTGGTAAAACTACCTCATTTTTCAGTAACTGAAAATTTGGCCTCTGACCTCACAGCTTTTCAGCCATAGGAATCACCTGAGTTCAAAGCACATCCCAGCCTGCACACACCTGTTCCAGAGATGCATCCAATGGACATTTAAATTACAATCCGATCCAATGTGGTCACTTTGACTGCTGGATACAAAGTTACTGCCATTAAGATGATGCTTTAAGATGGTTTAATCCAGTAACGTACACCCATACTTTTATGAGAAGCTCCTGCAGTCATCCTGCCGGACTGATGAACACAGGGTACCAAGGAAGGGGAAAGGAGGAAGCTACAAGCACACAAGAAGGAATTGGAATAGTAAGACAATATTTGCAGTCCTCCTGCACCTTTAGCAAGAGGACTTTGCCTCTCTAAAGCTTAGCTAGGGAAGAATCAGCACTGCTGAGCAAAGTGTATTGCTGGGAAATCCTTCAGAAAAGAGTGTGTGCATTTCATGAGCAACTCCCAGCTTTTATCCTAGAGTTAGAAATAAAGGGGCTGAGTCACCATCTACCAGTTCACAAAGACTGTGCCAAAACTGTGCCAAACTGAACAGGTGTGTTGGGCAGAGCAAGCAGGAGGTGAGGGAAGCACTGCCTGTGAGGCACATGCTCAGCACCAGGGCAGGATCACACCCCTGTCTGGGGTGGCAGTACTGCCTTTTCTGTGTCTCACAACAGTTTCAGAAGGAGCTCACAGGAACCTAATTAACCAAATTCAGAATTCTTTCCTGTTCTTCAGTTACTCGGATTTTTACCTTACAATGAAGCACCTTCATACAGAGTCCACTGTTTAATGACATTTCCTTCCTATGGAAAGGTGAACATTAGACTAAGAATGTGCTGTTTTATTACAGTGCCACTGGCTAGCAGGCACTATCAAATGATATGCATGGCCCTCCATGCCTTTGAAAAAGGAAGAGATAAAAAAAAAAGAAACATGACATTATCCTCATTATCCTCCTGCCCTCCATTTACAGCACAAGAAAATGTGTTCCTGATTTTTGAAATAATTTCTGAGGTGTGAGTTTCCAACAGGTGACAGTCCCCTCCCTGCTGCTCATCCTGTACAACTGAAGTTCTTTGCAGAGGGCTGGTTGTATCCCATATTCCCACAACGATGTTGAGTCCCTCTGCTCCCTGGGACACCCCAGTGCCCAATGCCAACCAGGTGCAGCTGCAGTGCTCAACACTCTCTGGGCCCAGCCCTCAGCCAGCACAGAAGGCCCCTGTCCAAGCCGTGGGTGCAGCTTTGCCAGGAGTGTGCCAAAGGCTTGGCTGAGGCTGCATTTTCAGGGTTCATTTTCGGGGCAGTGTTTCTGACTGGCACGTAGGCAGGGGAGCCACTGGGGCTGCTTCAGCCTCTTCAGCGGGGCCAGTGGGACACACTGCATACAGGAAAAGAGTTTAAAAGATATGAAAACAAGTGTTTATAGCAATGCTTTGAGAGAGATATATTTTACAATAAGCTCTTGTCTACTTTTTTTATCTATTTTTATATCTTCCCGCTTTCTTCTTTCCTTTTTTTTTCCAATATAAATTAAAAAGCTCATGTGACTAAGAAAAGTTAGCACAAGGAAGAATATTCCATACACTGAGCAACACAAGCAGCTGCCTTTTCATTGGCCTCACTTTGAGGCTTTGTCCTAGGCTGTCTGTTTTTTGGTTGCTCTGACTATTCCAGAAAAGTATTCCCACCCTTTTAAAGCCAAACAACCCACACATGCTCTACTGGCAAGAGCTTGATCAAATTTCTCGCCTTCTTGCAAATGTCAGGGATCACTCATCACCTCCTGTGGGTTCTTTTTCTGACAGAGATCTATGTAACAGAGAGTTCTGGGGCTAAGCACTCATAGAACATTCTGGGATGGGACTAGAATCTTCTGAACTAGTTTAATAGCTTTCATATTTTATACTCATCAAAGTTTAAATTTTTACCTTCATTTATATTGCTTTTAGTGAAAAATGTCTTTTTTAGCCCTGTTAGAATTATACCAAAGACATGAAGCAAGAATTGGGCTTACTAGGAAGAACTGAATATTTATGTCTTTATTTTTCAGGTTCACTGTGATGCTTAATTCAAAAATTAAAAAAAAATTGCTTCCTCCATTAAAAGCCATCAAAATAGTAGACAGCCTACAATGAGCTCCCTTTTCCAGCTGCTGCAAGCCCTGGAGCTACAGCAGTTATTGCATGACATACAGCTATGCAGACAAGGACAAAGACAAGGTGTCCTTGACCACAAACATTACTTATTTTGAGGAGCACAATTTTCCAGAGACAAGTTTTTCAAGAACCCAACCCTGGCTGTGTCAATACCAAAGACCATACTGGAGTGAATAAAAGTTCAGCTTCCTTTTTCAAATCTGCTGTGTTTTCACCTTTGCATAACAACTGTGGAGGTACCATTTCCCCTGATGCAATTCCCAACCTGATGTGGATATACAAGGTCATACCTGAGCTCCAAGGACTGCACTTTCAGGAAGGAAATGCAATCTCATAGAGTTTCAAATATTTCATGCCATAAAAAATAAATTGTATATAAAAAAAGAAGACAGGACAGAAAACTTAATTCTGAATGAAAATGCCATCTGTAGGTTATTGCCTTTTTACTGCATCAGAGTGTGTCCTGTTTGTGGCAAAGGTGCAGTTTGGCTCTTAGATCAAAGCATTCCTGGCTGTGCTGTACTGGAGCTGAAGTGTCAAACTGTTTCACTACAACATGAATAAGAAATGCTTCGACGTACTCATGTGTGTGTGTGCTTGTAAAGCACTTTAGTAACTACTTAGTAACCCATAATATTTTTAAAATATTTTACCCAAGCTGCAGTTTTTCATTAGAATATGTCACCGCAGTGACCCAAAGCACTACATGACTGTTACTGACATGTTATTAGGCAAGATGGAAACAAACTCTAAAGTCACCTTTTGAAATGTAGACATTTCCTTGGAGGGGTATTTGGTGTGTCCATCAGAGAACACTGTGCAGGGGACAATGACAGAACTAAAGAATATCACTCTGGTGCCTTCTAATGAAGTTAAACTGATGGACATGCTCACCCTGAGCCAAACATCAGGGAATCATAGAATCACAGAATCATAGAATCGATTGGGTTGGAAAAGACCTCTGAGATCATCAAGTCCAACCCTTGGTCCAACTCCAGTCCCTTTACCAGATCATGGCACTCAGTGCCATGTCCAATCTCAGTTTAAAAACCTTCAGGGACAGTGAATCCACCCCCTCTCTGGGCAGCCCATTCCAATGCCTGAGCACTCTCTCTGCAAAGAATTTTTTTCTGATCTCCAACTTAAATTTCTCCTGGCAGAGCTTGAGCCCGTGCCCCCTTGTCCTATTGCTGAGTGCCTGGGAGAAGAGACCAGCACCCACCTGTCTAGAACTTCCCTTCAGGTAGTTCTAGACAGTGCTGAGGTCACCTCTGAGCCTCCTCTTCTCCAGGCTAAACACCCCCAGCTTCCTCAGCCTCTCCCCATAGGGCTTGTGCTCCAGTCACTTCACCAGCCTTGTTGCTCTTCTCTGGACCCGCTCCAGCACTTCAATGTCTTTTCTGAACTGAGGAGCCCAGAACTGAACACAAGAAAGGGGAACATAAAGCCCTGCCCTGGGCCTGTGACCAGATACATCTGTCACACATGCTACTTCCACCCCGGTACATTGTGCCTGCACAGATCTTAACTCTCATCCCCAACAGGTACTTCCAAAAGCTTCCTGGAAAATGTGCATGCCCACCTGCTCTCATGGGGAGCAGAGCACAGGCAGCAGCTGCTGCACCTGCAGAGGAAGGGGGCACATCCCCCAGAACACAGCTCCTTCCCCAGCCCTTCCCATGGGAACAGCACACGTGCTGACCTACACTGGGTGTATGAAATGGGAAACACAAACCATCCGCCTGCACATGAGTCAGCCTCGGGTCTCTGCAGAGAACAACTCCCAAATATGCTAAGGCAATGTCTTCACAATCTCATTTTTTGTGTGTTTGCAAAAAATCAGAAAGTCAATTTCAGGCTACACATTGTGTGTGTGTGGTGTGTGTGTGTGTGTGTGTGTGTGGCTCGGCTTTGAGAACAAAGATTTGGGAGGGGCTGTCCCCACGTGGGTGTGCCCTTCCAGCCTGCGCAGTGGATTTTAGGTGAGGCTCAGCGTGCGCAGAACTGGCCCCACCGTTTCAGTCCTGAGGTTCATCTGCCGCGGCCGAGCGAGCTTGGACAGTGACAGTGAAGTCCTCAGGACTAGAACCTACAGCACCCGGCATTTCCCAGGAGGTCTCCCATCCAAGTACTAATCTGGGGCTGACCCTGCTTAGCTTCTGAGATCTGACGGAATCAGATGCCAGGGAGGCATTCACAGTCTAGAAAATGTCATTAAAAATAAATCAAATATTCTAGTAATTCTCCTTCCTGGTTCCACCACATGACTGTAAGTGTGCATTCTGGTTTGGGCTCTACAGAGGACCCAGCTCTGAAACTGCTGAGAACACAGATCAAGTTGCCAGGTTCTCCATTTAACTTGAAAAGGTTTTTACCATTTCCATCAAAACTGAACAGACTTCCACGAGTAATCAACCAGCTGGATTGCTCAGATTCACATTAATTATTGTTCCTATTATAGAATCATAGAATCATAGAATCATAGAATCGATTGGGTTGGAAAAGACCTCCAAGATCATCGAGTCCAACCCTTGGTCCAACTCTAGTTCATTTACTAGATTATGGCACCCAGCGCCACGTCCAATCTGTGTTTAAAAATCTCTAGGGATGGTGAATCCACCACCTCTCCGGGCAGCCCATTCCAATGCCTGATTACTCTCTCTGTAAAAAATTTTTTTCTGATATCCAACTTAAATTTCCCCTGGCAGAGCTTAAGCCCGTGCCCCCTTGTTCTATTGCTGAGTGCCTGGGAGAAGAGACCAACCCCCACCTGGCTAGAACTTCCCTTCAGGTAGTTCTAGACAGTGATGAGGTCACCTCTGAGCCTCCTCTTCTCCAGGCTAAACAACCCCAGCTCCCTCAGCCTCTCCCCATAGGACTTGTGCTCCAGTCCCTTCACCAGCCTTGTTGCTCTTCTCTGGACCCGCTCCAGCCCCTCAATATCCTTTCTGAACTGAGGGGCCCAGAACTCAAGGTGTGGCCTCACCAATGCAGAGTACAGGGGAAGGATCACTTCCCTGGTCCTGCTGGTCATGCTATTTTTGATACAGGACAGGATCCCATTGGTCTTCTTGGCCACCTGGGCACACTGTTGGCTCCTGTTGAGCTTCCTGTCAATTAGTACTCCAAGGTCCCTTTCTGCCTGGCTGCTCTCCAGCCACTCTGTGCCCAGCCTGGAGTGCTGCACCTTCTTATTTGTCTATGCTATTCTTATTAGCAAACACTATATTATTTTTCCTTTGATTTTAAATTTCCTCTTTGGTTTTAGAGCTCATAAATTTCTGCTTCATGAACAGCATAATGTTGTCACTTTGTCTTTTTCTCTGCTGCTCCACAGCTTGTCTCTAAAGCTTGTGGTCTTCATTGATTTATATCTGCTTACCAGTTACTACATTGATAATTAGAGACAACTTACTGATATACATTAGCAAGAGGACAGCAAAACAGTCCTTTATTTGAACAGCTAATTGAAAATATATCTGAAGAATATCAGAAAATATCTGATCCATATTCTGAAGCACTGATTGTCAAATGCTGTTTTCTCTTGCATCAAAAAATAGTAAATTATTACCCCTTGAAAAGCCTTTTGAAATTTTATTTTATGATGATTTTAAGTGTCCATGTTTTCTTTTTTTATATTAGTTCATAACACCTTATGCAGACATGCAGTATTTTAATTAATTTTGGCTTCTTAAGATAATTTTGGCTACTTGTTACTATTTTTCCAATTTGTACTACAATTTTAATGGCTTAACACTAATATATGCACCGGTACCACTGACAAGCCATGAAAAGCCAACAAGAAAAGCAAAAAGTAATTACCAACAGCAATACTAAAGATGAAATTTTAATATTCCCACTCCTGAAGAGCTTCCAAAAGTATTTTTATACCCACAGGACAAAACACTTCAAATCATTACAAAACTTAGCTTTTGACATACTAACATTTTCTCTAAAAGCAAATTCCAACTTCTTGGTTGCACCAACAACTCAAGTCATTCACTCAACATATTCCAGGTACTTGTCATGATAAACGTTCCCCAGACAGAGACAAACGAGCCCGGAGAAAGGAGGGAAGCACCTCCAGTCACTTAAGTTTAGTGGCCTAGACAGGACTAAAATCTACAGTCTATGGATTTATTCCCTGACAGCAGACATTAAATTACACTCCTGCATGGAGCAACACTCTGTAAATGTGACAGTTTGGATCATGCTTAATAATTAATATACAACTTGAAACTGTATTAGGCAGCCTGAACAAAATTTGCAATCCAGCAAAGACTGAGCAAGTTCATAGATAGAGAGCAATTTTCATTCCTGCTTCTTGGTACTGAATTAAATGCCTTGTCCTTCCTAAAAATAAATAACTTCCTATTTGCATTATAATTATACTGTGAAACTTTCTGCAGATAATGAAAGAAATTTAGAGTGAAGCATTTTGGCCCTTTATTCCTGTGAGAAGCAGAGATAGGAGCAAGGTAGCCAAACAGGGAGGACAAAGGGTGAAGATAAGAGGGAGCATGTGTGAATGAAGATTAACAGTTCGGCCCAGCCCCAGAGAGCCTATCATTACAGAGATACATTTCCATGTATTAGTGCTTCTAATTAATAACAAATTTCAACTCTGAAATGAGCCTCAGTGTAGAAATTCCTTTAAAGTCTGCTCCGTGCCTCACTCCTTCGGCTCCGACGGCCACAAGCGGATCCATCCACACAGAAAGGAGGATGTTGGCAGGGACCAGGACACCCCTGTCCTCCTTCCCCAGCCCACAGACCTGGCCAACTTTTTAAAATTAAACCCAAAACCAAGCGAAAAGGAAAGCATTCTGGTGCTCATGTCCTCCTGCTGGCTGGGCCACTGGTCTGTTGGATAACAATGGCTCTGTGAGGTTATTTGCATTATCTCCCCTAAGGCCTGATTGGGGATGGGCAGAGGCCAATGGGGCGTCAGGAGGAGCTCTGGTGCAGCCCATGAGACAGACAGGGAGGGACAGGGTCATGCATCCATCCCTGGGGCAGACAGTTCCTGCTGCTGGAGCCCAGCACAGCCACCCAACCGCTCCCCTGGGAATCCAAGCCTGCATTGCTCTGTGCATTGTGGAACCCCAGCTCTGGCAGATCCTCCCACAGGCCTTTCCCTGGGAGGAAGGGAGATGTGTGGGCCACACCTCAAACACAGGGAGTCATCCTAAATCAAAAATTTGGGGTTAGAAATCCTAACAGCCACTCCATAAACCATGTACAAGCACAAGCAGAAATGCTCTGCCCAATGTCTTCAGCCAAAAGCTGCGGGTACAGTGGGGTCAAGGGTGTGTTTTTCCAAGAGCGCAACTGCTGGGCAGGATTCTTGGAGCACTCCAGTTAGTTGGGTCTCAGTAAAGCTTATTCTGGAGTTCTAGTTACAACAGCTTTAGCATGAAGCAGGTGCAGGGCTGGGCATTCCTGATAAGACAGATAAATAGGATGCATACAGAAGTATGCACATGATACCTGTGAAAACAAGAGCATTCACAGATTTCCAGTTACAGAATTTAATGAGGGCCTGCACAGCAGGACATCTAACTTTACTTTTTCACAACCCCATTGCAAATGACTAAATTAATTTGGAATCCATGCTTTTCCAGCTATGCCATCTCTGCATAATCACCAATAAAAACAGAGTAACAGTACCCTGAAGTTCATGGAGGGGTGAGAACTGGAGAAGGTAATTTCTTCAAACATTTGTCTTGGAGCTCATGTCATATTTTCAGCAAAGACACAAAAAAAGAGGGCACAACTGGTCAGTATGACTGGTACAACTTTGGAAAACACTGCCAATGCCAGGAAATACTGGAATTGCAATCTGAAAGAAGGGAGAAGTCCAGCATAGAAATGAAATTAAAAGTAATGATATAAAGTTCTTGAGAGCCCAGTTGCAAGCATGTCTGCTAAAAGCTGGGAAACAATCAGTGAGCAATTACTGAGGAGGATACAGACCTTATTAGTCAGTCAGAGGATCATAAGATAAGGAGGACTGGCTTTGTTGAAAAAGGCAAAAGCTACCTAGAATTTATTAACAGAAGCATTTGTAACAAAAACATCAATCTATTAATGCCATAAAACAAGCCATAGTGATGCTTATCTCAATACAGTTCTTTCACTAGCACATACAACAGGCTATTTTATGAAATGTAGTGGGGTTTGTGGTGTTTTGTTTGTTTGTGGGTTTTTTTGTAAAGAAATAGCTATTTTTCAGACAGATCTGACATATCCATGAAGAGGATTATGTGACACAGTCTCCCATGGTAAGTGGGAACCAAGTTAGATCATCTGAATGCTCCTTATGCAGTTATAAAATACTAGAGACTTTACTATTCTATTTGTAGTATTTGTTAATATGTGATACAGTTCTAAAGAGACAACACTGTGCACTCTTCATAACACCAGACACCACAGGGCACACCCTGTGGTCCCTTTTCCCTTTGCTGTCTAAGCGGAACTTGCCCGATTTCCATTATGATTTGGTTGTTACTTATCAAGCCCTGGCATCACATACCAGGAGCACTTGCTTATTCCCAGACAAACAGCACTTGGAATACAAAATATGGGTTTCTTCGAGACAGGAAAGGACACGATGGGCTGAAGAAAGGGAAGCTATTGATGTTTCAATAAATATTTTTCAAAAACGTTTGTTACATTTGCAGCTTCTCCTCCAAATGTTGCTGGGAATCAGCCAGATTGAGCTCTAAATAAACCACATAGCCCACAAGTAACTGTCTTCTCCTTCACATAAGACCAAATAGATGGTAAGAGCTAATTTAAAAACATTACGATTTCTTGTTCAAATGTGCAATTAAGAAGAGAAATGAAGACTGCGATTAGCGATGGCAGAAGATCTCTAAACTTTATATTACACGATTAACATGGTAAATAGAGTGGGTCAAAACAACCAGGCTTTTTACTTGCTTGCAACATTGGAAAGTGGAGCAGCCATGCTTCAGGTCAAACAAGGCTTCATTTATTTTTTAGCATTATTTTGATGTTCTCAAGGGCTTGTAAAGGCTGTTTCACATTTAAAACGGGAAACATTTGCAGGGGTTTCACTGCTGCTCCCAAGCTCATGAAAAGGTACAGAAGTACACTGGACTCTTACCCCTGAACAGCCATACATGAAATCTTGGTGTGCTGTCAGTTATGCCCTCTGTGAGTGCTGGGAGATTTATTCTGCTGGAAGCAGGGCATTTAACCAAACACAGGTTCCTCTGCCTAGTGAAATTAGTGGAAGTTACAGGCCCAGGGCTACAAATGATCACCCCTCCGTGCTCATTCAGAGGACTGATGAGAGTGGTGTCATACAGAAATGTACAGATTTGCTTGGCAGGAAGTGGGTAAATAATGCAGGGCCAATTTCCAGGCAATGAATAGACATGAAACAGAGCTGAGTCCTCCTCATGCCCAGGCTGTTCTACCTCCAACACTGGTGCTGGCCCAGCTCCTCTTCCCTGGCTGCCCTTGCTGGGAGAACCACCCAGCAGAGCAAGACCTGGAGCAGATGGCAACCTGAGCAGGATGTTGCACCAAAATGACACCAAAGCCAGAGAGACCTTGGAAGGAATGGACAGAAGTGCTGTGTGTCCTTCCCTGCTGTTCACATTCCTAACAGGCTCTTCAGCCACGGTAGTGTGGGCCACCAAACAGCAGATACAGATCAACTGACGACCCAGAGGAGAGGATAACAAGAATAATGAGAGGCCTAGAAACCATGAATTCAAGGGAAGACTGGGGGTAAAAAGAAAATGAAAACAATATACAGGTGAATATAAACTGGAGATACAAAAACAGGTCTTAATTCCAAAGTGAACTTAAGCACTATCCTTAAATTACAGCAAAACAGATTTAAGATAGTAAGTCTCAAGTTCCTATTCAGTTACTGACTTCAGCAAACCCAGAGAGTGAGAAAACACTGATTTCCTTATGCCTCTCTCAGTATTTTAGAGTTCTGGTAAGTGCAGCTAACTGAGGAGGAAGCAGAAGCACAAAGAGATTCCTGAATTCAGATCTTGGCATTGAGGAAAAGAAGGAGCTAAATGTCCAAGACACTGTGTTTAAAATTCTTTCTGGCCCATTAAGAAGGACATTTATACATTCTACTATGAACTTAAGCAGCATTTGATATTTGTAAAAGCCTTCGTAATCCTGTTCCTGGCAAAAACTCAGTAGCTTCCTTTTGTTACAAGCCCACCAGAGCCAAGCTGGCAGGATTCTCCTCTGTTTCAGCTTTTTGCCTTGGTGTCCCCAAGGTGCCTCACAGATAACAAAGTGTCTGGGATTTTGCTGAAGGATGATCCCATTAAAAAGAGTTTACCTCAGAGCACTGGAGCTTGCCAGCTCCCCAGAACCAGGCTCTCAACACCTCCTGAGCAGAGGATGACACTTCTGTTCAGCCAGGTTCAAAGAGGGAGTGTTACACATTGTGTCAAGGGGGAACACCAGGAGAAGAGTGAAAAAATAGGGCACAGGTTCCAAGAAAAAGCACTGCACTGTAATTCATTACTGCCAACTAACTCAACAAAAGTTATAGGAGGGTAAAACCATGATCAGAATAAAATCAAATTCCTTCCCTCAAAGGCAGCAATATTTTTGATCACACTTTAAGGCAGTTGTCTGCATCCTTTATTTGCTAAATATCAATTTAAAGAGTATTAGATGCCAAACGCAATAAATTCTACACACATAAAATAGAATATATAAATTACATCACAACATACTGAAGGATATCACTATGACATTTTCACTGAGGAAACCAGCAGCTCTGTTATTGTCTAGAATGGTGTCTGTTAGCTCCTGGATAACATCTGATTCTTAATTAAAATAACACAAGCATATTCCATTTACATCTTTAATGAAGTTTCAAAAATACTTTGGACTTTAGCTAGCAAGGTGATATTACTGTGGGTGGAAATAATCACAAGCTGTTGTATATGAGCAGCAATTAGAAAAAAAGAAGTCAGATGAGAGGGAAGTTTAACTATAAATCATTCATCACGGAGGCCCAGGGTGGGAAAGGATAAAGAAATCCATCCCCACACCATCACACACATCTCTGAGTTGCTGGAAATGCACTGGGATTTGGAGTGCACTGATCCTGTACAGGTGGTGTTAAGCAGGAGTTTGTGTTCCTGCTCAGCACCTCTCGTATGAGGAACACCCGAGAGCTGGAGTTGTCCAGCCTGGAGAAGAGAAGGCTCCTGGAAGGTTCTGTTGTGGACTTTCAGTACTTGCAGGGGGTCTATAAGAAAGGTGGGGACAAACTTTTTAGTGGGGCCTGTTGTGACAGGACAAGGAGCAACAGTTTTAAACTAAAGGAGGGTTGATTTAGATTAGAGGGAAGAAGTTTTTCATGCTGAGGGTGGCAAAACACTGGTTCAGGTGGTGGATGCTCTAACCCTGGAAACATTTGGGGTCAGATGGGAAGGGGCTCTGAGCAGCCTGAGGTAGCTGAGGATGTCCCTGCTCATTGCAGGGGTGTTGGATCAGATGAGCTTTCAAGGCCCCTTCCAACCTAAACAATTCCATGAGTTCCCAGTGAAAGCACTCAAGCCAAGCAGTCCTAGGCTGGCTGAAGAGGATGGATATTTCTGAAAGCAGGTTTAGGAAATGCCTCTTACTGCCTCTTTACTACTATTTGCCTCTTCTAAGCTGTGCCAGGAGAGGAATTCCAGTGTCTTCCCCCTCTCTCCCACCTCAGGGGGGCAACAGATGCCTCCCTTGGCTGTGAGATGCCACTGCCTCTCAGCAGGGGAACAGTGGGGAGGACCAGCCCTTCTGTGGCTCTTGGCCTGCCTGCAACGGAGACCCAGCCCTGCTCATGAGAGCAGAATTGGAGGAGTGTCCCCCCACCCCTGGAACAGCATCAGGGCCAGCAAACTCACAGACTGGCTCTCTGCAGGGCAAAGAAGTCAACCCTTCTGAGGTATCACCTTCCAGCCAGGCTGGCCTCACCACAGGCAGAGAGAAAATTCAGTGCAGACCAACCTGGAGCATAACCAGCCACTGGGGCTGCTCCTGTGGGAGAAGCAACACTGCTTTGTTCTAACCATCAAAACTTCTGGTTAAAACTTGGCACTGCTTTGTAGATGAGAAGGTGATGTCTTAAAAACTGATGTATTTTCTTCTTTTATTATGGAGGTAAAAAACAGTCAAGTATATATTTTGGACTCTTTTGTGTTAGTGAAAGAAAAAAGGGCTCTCAAGGCAGAGACCTTAAATGTCAAGTGATTTTTATGGCTATGTAATGGACCCTGAAAACCAGAGGATTTTAATAGAAATGTCAGTCACAGTCTGGAACTACTTCCATTCCCAATTATGTCATGTGCTTACTGAGATTTTTTGAAGCAACATGTGCAACAACAAGTGGTTAATCTGCAGGTTACCAGGACCAAGAAAATTCCTTCAGGAAGCTGGGATACAGGCAGCATTCATGCCTCCCACTGTCCATAAGGCCAACTGAACACATTTACATTTGACTTAATCACCTCTAAATTGGATATGGTTCTCTCTTCACCTTGTACTTTTATAGGATTACCTGGTCTCCTAAAAATCATCATAAATCACCTGTAAAGGTTATGCGTTGAAGTGCTTTCAGAAATAAGACTTATACCTCATAAACCTTGTCCAAAATGTACATGCTGCAGGGTGGTATTTTGAGTTGGAATATAACCATTGCCTTTCACTCACAAGGCATTTTCTAAGAAACATTTTTACATGAAAGAACAGTGCTCTCATGTGAGTTAATAGCTGGAGTTCTATCATATGCCTCCATGCTGATTGTCAACAGAACTACATTTTCCTCCACTGTACATAATCCTAAAAGACAGTAAAAAAAAGGCCCTGATTTCCCCCAGAGCTCTGGCAGGATGGGAAGGTCAGTGTTCATGACTCGTTTCCAAGGGCAACTGGCCATGGCATGTGGGGTACCTTGTGGAGATACTGATTGTTAACAGCAGTAACGACACCACAAAGAAGCAGCACTTCTGATCTTGCTCATCTTGACAACTCAAATGCATCAGCATGTTGTACAATGCCGACAGTTCTGAAATACACACAATCAGAAATAACACAAATTCTCATAATTAAAGAACTAAAAATATTGTGCAACATTCCCAGGTCAGGCCTGAGAAACCTCTAAACTTTGTGACCACTCTGTCCTTCCCCACTGCTCGCTCTGGGGCTAAATTTCTGTCCAGCTCATGCAGGGGCTGCCAGCTTGGTCACACACACAGAGCCTGGAGGGGCTTGGGAGAAAAACTGTGGTTACTCAGGGGCTGAGCATTCTGCACCAACTGACATTTCTGTAGCACTTTCAAGCTAAAAATATGCAAATAACATACTGAAGAGTGACAAAATGTACTTGCCAAGTCTCTGCTATTATTAGCGCAGTTAATATCCTATCACTCAGCTGAAATTCCTGTGCTGACCACAGTTTCCTAAGGCAGTGTTTGTGTTTCTCCAGCTCTGGAGCAGATGAGGTTTGAACCCGGCGTATTATTGATCTGCCCACTGCACACGTGACCTGCAGATGGTTGTTCAGCAGCTCCCCCACACTGAGCTGCTGCCTTCCCTTCAGAGCTGCAGGGCACACGGAAAGAAGATACAGAATGTAAAACCACAAACCTCATGCTAGACCATTTCTTTAGCTCCTCTGGTGCTCAAGTGGTGTGGGGAGGACTTCACTAGGCACAAAAGTGTCTCAAAAATAGAAACATACAACGTTTCAGAGAAAAGGTTAAATCACCTTGTGTGTTTTGGGTGAGAAAACTATGCAAAAAGAAGTCCATCCCTATCTGCTATGAACAACTACAGCAGTATTAACTCAATAGTAACATTTTAGCATCCAAAATATTCTAATTCAAGGCACCAGGAGAAATGATCTGATATTCAGAGGATTAAATATGTCTTTTGATTTGCACAGCCAGTACTCTTGTTTCATACCCTTGAGTAAAAAGGCCAAATAAGCATAACTTTGTAGTAAACATATATATACTTGGAAGGTTTTTACACAGAGATATTCAAGTTTTATCCTTTCATAAATCTAAGATTGATTCTCTTTCCTAAAAATATATATATATATATATATATATATATATAACAATGACTGAGTAATTCAAGATGGCAAAATACAGCCCTGTTTTCTTTGGAAGAAAGGAATTAAATCTGGACTCATAATCAACAAGGAGGACAGTGCTGCCTGAAACCCAGGGCTTACAAATGTCTTTGAAGTGGCCATGTGCTTTCTTCTGTTACATGGTCTCACACCAGACAAGGAAAGAACAAAAGACAACATGGGGCAGCCAGGGAAACAGACATTAATCTTGTTTTCAGCAGAGGATCAACACAAGTTTAGAGGAAAGTAACTTTGGGTTTTATTTTCTTATGAAAGAAATGCATTTGTTTCCCAGTGTGCTCGAGCAGCAGGAGATCTGTGAGCAACCCAAATAATGTGTACCTTGAGCCCAAAAAGCCATCATTTATTCCAGTCACAGAGCACAAGGAGCTGCCTTCACAAAGCGGCCTCTCTCCACCCATCCACAGTCACACTGCTGACTGCATTTTAAGAACAGACACACAAAAACACATGGAGGATCTCATCTAATTAGTATTTGTTGAAGTGCATGTAGCATTCCCTGAGCATTACATGGATTTGAAACACTCTAGTCCTTCAGTTCAGCTGTCTGATGAATTTAAAAATATTTAGGGTCTCCCTCCCTTTTTTCCCCTTCTATGTTGATTCTCTAATATAAGACAAACGGCAAAGACATCCACTGTTTAGCCACAGAAATTAACAACAGTCAAGGGCAGAGGAGATGGGTAGGAGAATAAAACCACACTCAAATGGAGGACACATAACACCAAGCCAAAAGAGCAGTAAGAGTTGCCATCACCACACTCTGAATGTAGCCCCAAGCCAGCCCCACCAGAGGTGAGAGCTGTCAATCAGAGTGCGTTAAAGCTGATGAGGAGACTCCTTTTATCAGTTCCACACCAACACACTCAATCTTCTTTTGCAAACCTGCAGAGAGCACCTGTCTGCTTTCCTCTCTGGGCACATCACTCTTCCTGCTCCGAGACAGCAGCTCACAGAAGGCTCAGCCACAGTGAGGATTATGTTCTCCTCAGCACCATGAAGAGCCATGTCCAACACTACCAAACACTTCCTTTCAATAACAGAACAATGTCAAACAGCAGCCACGGAACTCTCAATTTTCAGTCACGCAAAGGCCACTCTCACACAGCAACCAACTGCCATCAGACTTAGGAGATGCTGTTTCCAGATACGGCCTGCAAAATCTAACACAACGTTTGCAGGACTTAAGAGACCTTTGTTGACACAGCAAATTGGACAGTCTTGTTTCAATTATGGCACTATTTTTCACCTAATACTCAGAGAAGGAAAGTAAGAGGAGGCAAAAGAGAAAGAACAATTACAGTTTATAGCTAGTATCAAAAGGTTTATGTAATCCTTGCTTGTTTGCTTTTGTGGATTGAAAGAAAAAGAAAGAACGAACATTATTTTGGAGGAGTAACTGCCACAATACTCATGGTGGTGTATGATCTGGTTTCAAAGAACTGAAGCTGTGAGAACAGTTCCAAACTTACTGTTCTAATTCAGACTTCCAGCAGTCACAGCACTGATCCATCTCCTATACATCCTCCCTCAAAGCATCCTGCTGTAAGTTAAGAACAGATATTAACATCCATCTCTCGCACAATAACAGAGGGGTTAGAAAGCCCTGTTGGAAAAATATGTCCCACAGTTTGGATTTCAAGAAAACCCTTGAGCTCTTCTTTTCCCATCTGTGGTATCTCACACACAAACCCCAGACTGAACATAAGGGGGTGACTCTGAACACATCTGAGATTTACTGCCCTTAACACACTGAGACCTGTTGGATCAGATCAACTGGACAACCACAAAGACACTTCCTGACCAACACGGTGGAGAAGAGGTCACAAGACCATCACAAGTTTCCTTTTGGGGAGAAGTTAAAACCCCTATATCTGTAGCCCAGCAGTTTTCTCCACACTCTGTCTGCAGCCTGTCCATGTAAAATGCCTCCTGTTTGGAGCACAGTGAGATATTCAAGCCTGGCCTCAGACAGGTGGCACTGAGCAATGTATGGGCAAGTGACAGCCAGGTTTGTCCTCAGTGGGCAAAAACAACAAGCACAAAATGTGGCATGAGAGAGTGTCAAGGAAGCTGATGGCTCGAGTGACAAGGACCACGTGTGGGATGTCTGCCTGCCACTTGTGTACATGATACTCAGTCCTGACCATTCCACGGCTCCTCTGCTGTCAGAGACTCAAAACAGCAAACACAACTCTCCAGAAAACCAAAGAACGAAGAAAATAAATCTAAGCAACTGTCTGCACTCCCTGAAACAAAAGATGTGAAACCAAGTGGGTTTTTCTCTCATAAAAATTTGGGGTCCCAAGACTGCAATTTTTTCTGTGAAAAAATGTGTTCTTTTCAGAAGTCATGACAGTCAATTATATCTTTTAATATTAGAAACACTATGTAGCATTTGAAAGCATGACTAAGTAACAATGTATGTCATGAGCAAATTATGTGGAGAAAGAAAGTCTGCCAAAATAGCTTGAAGTTAATGAAAAGGCAAATGCAGGTCTTTTAATTGTCAAACTGTGAACACTGACTGCAGAAGTCCCTCCCTCTCTGGGTGTCAGTGCAACAGGTAACATGGGCAGTGTAACAGGAGGGGCTGCAAGGTCATACAAAGATACCCACGCACAAAGTTCATGCCTTCGATTCTGAGATGGTTTTCCATGACATTAAAACCTCGCCAGTCTCTTTATTTCTATCCTGGTGTAAGCAGATTTCAGGAATAAAGGCACCCAAAAGGAAGGTGAGTTGCAGCTGGAGCTACATGTACCTCTCAGAGGGAATCACATTCAATAACATAAATTGCATTACAGTGTAAACAAAATTTAACCCAGGAGAAATGAATAAAGCAGCAAATGACTGAATTAAATGAAGATGATAGGGTGGAAATGTTTTCTATAAAGATATAGCTCCATAATATATTCACAGCCAGCGGCATTAGGACAGTTCCACACCAGTGGATGATTTCTTATTTTTAAAGCCCTTTCCTAAAACAAATAATTACATGTACTCATTTAGTTTTAGAGAAAAGACTCTCCTTTTAAATATTAATAAGTTGAAGTTTATATTGAATTTTAAATTACACTAAGAAGTCTGATATAGGTTTTGTTTGTTTTTTTAAAATCCCAAATTATTTCCATAGTATTTTTCTTTTGATAATTCTTACACAGTTACAATACACATTTACAAAGTAAAGTCTTTCTGGTACTGCTCCCATAGAGGAAATGTATTAAAAAATGACAAACTGTGGTTTAGAATCAGTGATGTACAATTTAGATACAAACATCCTTGTTTTCTGAAAACAACAATGACCTATAGCACACAGTACACATATAATGCTATGTTAGCCCTGAAAGCATATTTCAGCAGGACTTACAGTTACACTGAATTTAGATTAGATTATCTCACTTTCAAATTAATTCTTGCAAGTAACAGAATGCTCACAACAGCAGTGGGTATTTTGGAGAGAGAAGCAGAATAAAAATAAATGAGAATTCATGAATACTGTGATTATCTGCCAATATTTACAAGCAATTTTTGCACTACTTTCTTGGGTGTTCTCAAAAGACATCACTTCAGTCAAATGCATGCTGTGTTATACATGTATTACAGATCCACCAAATACAGAGGTGCAACCAAAGGGATTGCATGTGATTTTCCTTCTAAATACAGCCCTTAATAACAGAGCAATCAATTAGTCTTTCCATTATAAACTTGTCTTTCAGGGAGGTGTTACCTTGGCTGTTAATAACCCAAAGAAACAGAAAGTCTCTCTGGCTGCCCTGAGAGAGCTCTGCCCTTGGCGGTGACTTTGCCACAGCCTCAGGATCTTCTCCCCCAGAAAGGAGGCCAAGACTTGTGCTGAGTTTGCACCAGGCCTTTGCTCATCCCTGACAATGTGCTGCCTGGTGTCTGGGGTAACAGCAGCAGCAAATGTCAGAAGGATCAATCAACAACTATAATCTCCACCCTTTTTATTGGAAAAATACTTCAACAGTTTTTTCCAAAGAAGAAAGGTACTCCCTGATGTCCATAAATCCCCACTGTCCATCATATTAATGCTATTTCATACTGTACCACAAAAATGTCCTGTTCTAGATTAACATGACAATCGAGTTAGATTGCTATGGCTGCCCTGTTCAGAGCTGGAATCTGTTAAAATCTGAGTGAAATATGTAACTGGCAGCGTATTTTTTCTTATATAACTGGATTGTAAACAAACTACACAGTCACATCTGATGCAATCCAATTTATAAAATAAGCTCTAAAGTAACTCCTCAATCCACTTCCAAGATTGTCAAGGGCAGTTTGGGTGGGTTTATTCCCCTTCTATGCTGCAAAAACAAACTAATAACACTACAAAGAGTTAAAGACTGTGTACTTTGCTATATAACCTAGAGAAAGTTGCTCTGTGCCAAGCAACCTTCTGCTGCCTTACTTGTGGCAGCACTCTCCAAAAGTCCAAATATTCACATAATGTGCCAATCTGGTCTACACCAGACTGGAAGCCTCAAATCACACCCTCCATTCTTAGGTTTTGCTTCCATGCTTATATTCCTTACAAAAATATAACTTATTTTCTGTGTGCACATGACCTGATATGTCAGAATGACAATTACAAGGCATTTGCTCTCACCACCTGAAACATTTTACAGCACTGTAACTAATACAAGGCTTCTTTTTCCTGCAAAGATCAGAATTTATTCAGCCAAAATCTTCAGAGATATGAAAAAAAGTATTCCCTGCCTTCTAGTTCCTGCCAGTGCTTCTCCATTCACCAGAACAACCTGAACTCCAAGGACTGAGCAACAGCCTCATCCTGAGTCCAGAAATTCCAAATGATCTACTGACCTGCAAAGGAGCCAACTGAAATTCTTCAGTGCTATACAAACTGTTTTAAAAATAGGCAAACCACAACCTTACAATATATTCCAATGTTTATAAAGCTTGATGTTCACAATGTGAGAAAAATGACTCGTGTATTTGGAATCAAATGTTACTTTCAAAATGTTTTTTAACACATTTTCCCAACTCCATTAATTACACTTTTTGGATTAATTTATCCTTGGCTAGAGTTCCACTGACCTGTACTTCACATCATTATGAGACAACTGAAATCCATGTGACTACTTGTAGTGTAAGACAACTCAGTGGGCTGAAGAATGACAAAGCCTTTCATCACTTTGTAAGGTAAATTAAGTTTTCACAAAATCCCTTTTCTCCAAATTTAATAGGTCAAGATTTTCAGCCTGTTCCAATACCACTGACAGTATAAATGAACAGCTTATGGAAACCAGAAAGCCTGTAAGGCTTTACACGTTCAAAATATTTTGGTTTTTATGCTTCTGATATGGTCAGTCCTTCAGATTAGGTATCATTTTTTTATTTATATGCAACAGTGAGACATTCTAATAGGTAAAGGAAAAAAGTTTAGGGAGTTAGTCCCTGGTTTGGTTGGACCCTTTTCTTCAGGACTCTAACAAAGCTATCTTTCTTCCAGTGGAAAACAAATTGGGTTTGCACACACAAGTGCTACTTTTAGTTTTGACTGACACAAAATTCTCCCCTCATCTTATTTCTCAATTTGGCTTAGAAAAAATGTCCACACCCTTTAAGTCTGGCACTTAATATGCAGAAACATACAGAGGAGTGAAACATGAACTCCAGAAATGTGAATATACTATATATAAGTTTAAGTAGATTGAATTTAGCATTTGTGAAAAATCACATTAAATGCAATGAAGTGACGTGTCTTCCATTTTGCTGCAAGTTAACAGAGTAGCAATGTCAACTCTATTACATTCTCACTTTGGATGTTCCTGCTCCCTGCAAGAATTTCCTCCAAAGGAGCTATTTCAATTTATTTTCACAGTGAATCAGTTCACTGTTGAAACTATACAGCAAATGGACTGAGTTAATTTTGCTGATTGTACCAACAAGATATAATAATGGATTTAACACAGCAATTAATTTCTTTAACACTCACTAAGGAAACTCTTAGTAGTACAAGGATGACCTACAACTGTAACAAAGAGATAAGTCTTTTTGGAGCAGCCAGACGAGGAGTGGACTAACTCCTGGAGAAATTTTGTATTTAACTCTTTTCACATTTGCAAACTGTATCTCTCATGGAGAGGGTATGAAACAATCCCCTGCAGTCACTTCAGAGAGACAGACATTAGAGACAGAGAATTATGGTGCATCCTGATCAGGTTCTGCATCCTCAGTGACCTCCCACCATCCCATCTACACATCCAACTTCTTTGATCTTTCTCAGTAATGAGTACACTTAATAAAACCTGCTGAGAGAAGATAATGGGAGGGGAGGAGACAGAAAAAACCTAAAAATCAAATCTCTCTTCTAAAAGAAACCTGTAATTCACACCTCAGTCATCTCAGAAGGGAGGCCTTAGGAACAGCCAGGCACTATCACACTGAATCAGACTCCTTAACCTGTACATGAGTAAAGGAGCACTGAGGGAGTTGTTACTGCTGTCAGCACACACCCCTCCAACGGCATCGGCTGAAAACTCCAACAAAGCTGGAGGGGAAACAACATTTCAGCTGAGAAAATGGAAGGAAACTTCTGAGGGAAGTTAATGCAAAGAACTGAAAAACTCTGTGTTGGACTTTTCAAGAGCAAAAAGGAAAACAATTAAAGGTGGGGGGCAGAAAGGCCTTACTAGACAATGAAAGTCCCATCCCAAAAAGCAGCTTTCATTAACTAGAGAATTCACAACCTGCCTGGGTTGTAACAGACATAAACCAAAAATCCCTCGTGGTACACAGAAAGGGTTTATTCCCCTCTGTTTTTAATTCATTTTGGACAGGCTGACACCCTTTCCAGAGCTAGGGCTGTCCTGGAAAGAGGAGAATGACTATTTGTCAGAGGGAAACCCCGGTCCTGTCACTCTACTAAAACTTACTTTCCACAGGGACTGACAGCTCATGCGACATTCTTTACTCAGTCTGTGGTAAAGAGAAAATAAACAAACCAAACAAATCCACTTGGTCCCTTTCTAGGAAACCAGAGACAAGTTTTTCCTCACGTAAACCACTACCAGTAACTAAATACCTCTCCCATACTGTAGTACCACCTGTGCTCCAGAACATCAAATGGAAACCTACCAGACCTTCATAAAACATCTCTTTACTGGAATTCAATCCTCATAAGTGTCACGCAAGCAAGTAAAATACACAAACTGGCCATACTTTGACTGATAAACAGTGTCAATACTCTGGTAGAACTCAAGAGAAGAACCAATCTCCCCCTCATGGCTACGAAGCAATTTCACTTCTCAGCCTGAATACTTTGATTGGTTTTCAAGGTTCACCCACAAAAGGACGAACAGACTCACTGTGGCAACTTGTTAAAATACTATGTTGGAAATGAGAAAACTCTATTTAATCTCTCTTAAACGGAGAGCCCCCCCAGCCCAAGCTGGCAGAGATCCAGAGGCTCTCACAGAGGAGCTGCAGCACATGCAGGAGCGATGCACAGCATCCTAAGCAGAGTCTGAGTGCACTCCCACTTTCTCAGCTCACCTCTGCCTACCAGCTCACAGCGAGATAACCTGGTAGGTCTGCCAGAACCTCCAGCTGGCCCCAGTGACCTCTGCTGAGGTCAGAGGTGCCACCACTTCCCAGACACTGCCACGCAGAGCACAGTGGGTGAGCTCACCCCACAGCTCTGCGCCTGTACTGTCCTGAGAGTCATTCCCATTTAAAAGTAAGGCATCGCTATGGGAAGCTGTGATGATCCATAACTGTACCAGAAAGGTTCCATCCCTGGGCTGAGGCACAACAAGTGCCACTCCAGGTCAGCCAGACAGCTGTTCCCACTGAGGCCTGGCTCTGACTGACACTGCTAAAGAGGGCAGAGGCAATTCCCTGTGCTGAAACAAGATACAGGTGCAACTGCATCTTTGACAACCAGAAGTGTTCAGGGCTTTCATGTCATGGCTCATTCAAAGGATAAATGAATACCATTCCAAAGATTAGAGTGCCAACATACAGTGAATGACTCTTCAGAAAAAAAAATCAAATAAGAAAGGTAATTTCACGCTCTCACATAGAAATTTTATCATTTTGTTTGTCTCCCAAATGACTGATCTCCTTAGCAGATATTACATGTTGAAAGAAATTCAGATGTTACACAGCTTAAGTAGTAGGAAACTCCAGCTATTGAACTGTCTAAGTTGCTAAATCAGAGGTTCCTTTTTAAAAGCAAGAAAATGACTGATGTATTTAGGGAGAACTCTATTTCTGCAAATGTGAAGGACTGAACAGATTTTCATCATAACATTATAAAAAGTTTTAAAATAACTTTGACACATAGTTCCTGGAGGTTGAGTATGACTGTTATTTAAGTTGCTTCAATCATAACGGAACTAGCAAAGAAAATATTCAACCAGAACCATCCCAATTTCCTTTTATTCTACCTTGCATTAAGCACAGTATTACTGTGACATCTTGCATCCTCTTTCTCTGGGGACTACAGGCATGAACAAAAGCCTAACAAAAGCAACAGGAATCTGCACAGTGAGATAGTGAGTTCTGGATCTGGAACAGGCTTTAATGCCACACTTTCTAGGACATGGATTTGTAGGCTTTTTTCACACCCAAAAGGCATTAATCTATTGATTTTTTTTTTAATATATTTCACCAGGCATGATATCTTGGATTATCCAGAAGAAGTCCACTGTGAAGGGAAGTCTTCAGGTACATCATGTACTTTCTGCAGAGAACAAACACACCCCCATCAAGGAGGCTGTGGACCATAAAAATGTTTCACCTGATACAGAAGAAGCCTTGGGAGGGGAAGTTTCTAGGGTTCAGTATCAGAAAAACTTCCTGTTTAATTTCTTCTCTGTACATACACGAGTACAATCCTAAAGATAAACTTGCTTTCTTGACTTCACATGCAGATTTTGCAAAGAGCCACCTCCTTTGGTTTGTGGCTTCTTCACTGCAGTGCAGTATTGTACAACTTGTGCAATCCTCCCAGAGCAGAATGTTGAAGCCCATGGGTGTTAGTCTGACAAAACCAGATATTCTAAAGGACTGAAATTCAACAGAATCGTGGATGTTACAGAGGCCACCTCAGCTAACAAAGAGGGGAATGGGCACTCCCTTCAGCAAGGGTTTAACTCACATTTTCACCCTGACTCCCAAAGCAAAATAAATGGGTTAGTTATGCTCATTGTACATCAGATGCAATCTACAAAAATCACATGAGAAAGTGGCTTATGCCATTTTATTCACTTCCCAAGGATTACATGAACGGGGACATGATCTCTTCCTCTGAATGAGTGAACGCAAGTGGGCTGTTGCTTCAGTGCTGATTAATTCCTGACAACATGGGAAAAGATCTTACTGGTTACATTTACTTTCTTTTGCCCTGTTGCATCACTTCCATCAGTTTAAAGTGTTCTCGTACCGTAATTCTTTTCAGGGAAAAAAAATCATAAATTAAAAAAAAAAAAAGACAGGAAAACTGACTTGTTTCTGAATCAAATACACAATAACCTCTGTGTGTGTGTGTGGCTCGGCTTCACGAACGAATATTTGAGCAGGGCTCTCCCCACGTGGGTGTGCCCTTCCAGCCTGCGCAGTGGATTTTAGGTGAGGCTCAGCGTGCGCAGAACTGGCCCCACCGTTTCAGTCCTGAAGTTCATCTGCCACAGCCGAGCGAGCTTGGACAGTGCCAGTGAAGTCCTCAGGACTAGAACCTACAGCACCCGGCATTTCCCAGGAGGTCTCCCATCCAAGCACTAATCTGGGGCTGACCCTGCTTAGCTTCCGAGATCTGACAGGATCAGATGTCAGGGAGGCATTTAACTGCCTACAATAACCTCTGCAACACTGGCATATTGGTTTTCTCCATTCTCTTCACTTGTCTCATTGTTTCTCAAAAAGAAATTGGTTTGTGATGCTGGTTCTGGTGACTGAGGCCCCTTTGCCCTCACTACACCTTGATTAACTCCAATGAGATGAGCCATGAAATATGTTAGCATTCACTGCAGGAAACTTCAGCAGAAACATGACTCCATATGGGAAAATTGCCAGAATTGTACAAATTTCCTAGAGACCAAATTCCCTACTCAGTTTGAATAGGATCTTACTGCTAGGTTACCTAGTTAGATTTGTACCATAGATAGAGGAGTTAAGAATGGCATATTCATCATTGGTATCCTCAAGTAACACAGCTTGTTCTACACAAAACCCCCTCTCTAAGTGCTCTTTTATTTCACAAGAGCCATTTATTTATCATTTCACCTATTACAGTCACACCAGGTCATAAGGTTTCCATTCATGTACAGTTGAAACCAAGAGAATTTCTCTCTTAAAATCAGAGATACCTTTCTGTGCCTGCTTCAGCTTTATTGAGTCCTGAGTTTTATTCCCAGATGATCAGCAAATTTAAATATTCATGGTTGATTCCCCAGTACAGATCTGGCTATTAACAACAAGAAGTGAGGTGGCAGCTGCTCTCCTGGCTCTTGCTGGTGGGTTGTGTGGTAGGTGACTGCGGTTTGGTTAGTGTGGGGTTTTTGGTTGTTTTTCCATTTCTTTTCCTCTCCAACTCAGCTATATCCACAATGGTTCACAAACACTCCACACCCACTGGTGCTGGTGCTAGCAGGAGTGAGCCCACTCAGCCAGAGCCCCCCTGAAGGACGCAGCTGTCCCGGGCACAGGCACAGGGAGTGTCTGAGACTGGCACTGGTACCAGGGACAGTGACAGGGACTCCTGTGTGTGCAGCGAACAGGGCAATGAGCTGCTCTGTCAGGGGACAGAGCTCAAGGAAAAAGTGGAAAGGCCAAGGAGTATTAGGGAGAGGGAAAGGAAAATAGACTGGTGGAGTTACACCCTCCCAACCCTGAGAGAAGCTTGGCAGGAGTCAGAGAAGCTCTGCCCCTCCTGCCATCAGGCAGAAGGAGGAGACCAAGAATGGAAATGGGTCCCTGGATGGAGAGTAAAAGAACCCCCTCCCAACCCAACCACCTCCCCAAGTGCCCTGACAGAACACGGACGAGGCCCTGGAACCAGAGGGTCAGGCAGATGACACTCAACAAAAACATCAACCAGCAGGGTCTCCAGTCGCACTCTGTCTATCAGACGATCACAACATCGGGTGCAAAGAAGAAAAGAAGGGTAGTTGTGAGTCCCACAGGGAAGTCCTGCTGCCACCTTGGCAGAGTTTGAGTGAAATCATCAGCCCAGCTGAAGTGCACGTACACCAAGACATGCAGCGTGGTGACAAAGGAGAGGGGTTGGAAGCCATCGTGCTGCAGGGAAGCTCTGACGGAGTCACCATCACAGGAACGTGGTGGGATGACTCACAGACTGGAGTGCTGCCATGGGTGGTCACAGGCTCTTCAGAAGGGACAGTGAGGTGGGAGAGGTGCAGGGGTGGCTCTGTGTGTTGGGGAGTCTCTTGACTCCTAAATTTGAGGTCAGAGATGGTAAGTTTGAGTGCTTATGGGTCAAAATCAGGGGAAGGCCAACAAGGCTGACATCCTGGTGGCAGTCTGTCCAGGACCACCCAGTCGGTTTGAAAAGGTGGATGAATTCTTCTACCAGCAGCTGGCAAATGTTTCAAAATCACCAGCCCTTGTTCTCGTGGGCGACTTTAACCTGCTGGATGTCTGCTGTGAGCTCAACACAGCGGAGAAGAGGCAGTCTGGGAGATTCCTGGAGTGTATGGAGGAGAGCTTCCTTCTGCAGCTGATAAACGAACCTGCCAGGGCTCTTGCTGTTTACAAACAGAGAAGGGCCGGTGGGAGATGTGGTGCTTGGAGACTGTCTGGGGTACAGTGACCATGAAATGACAGGTATCAACAAAACCTCTGCCCTGGACTTCTGGAGGGCAGACTTTGGCCTGTTCAGAGAGGAGTTTGGGAAACAGCCCTTAAAAACAAAGGGGTCCAGAAAGGATGGACATATGTCAAGAAGGAAATCTTGAAGGCACAGGAGAAGCAGGCCCTTGTGTGCCAAAAGGTGAGCAGGTGGAGAAGACTCGAATCCTCACAAGCCTAGAAATTTGAATGTTTTGTAGTTCTCTGTTTTCTTCACTAGATTCAGTGGTGATTCTGCAACTTGAAACAAAACTAAATCCCACTGCCTGGGCCCTCGGGATCCAAGAGGAACCTGAAGCAGAAATGCCTGTGTGGAAAGTGTGGGAGATGTTCCTGGTGATAAACGGGATGAATGCTCAGTCAGGGACTGAGCACTTTATGAAAGGATCAAAGCAACATGGCCTCCAGCAGAGCACAATCCCCACACCTCAGTCTGAGCAAGGTTTTGCACAAAACTCAGCTGTACGGGCTGTTGGCTGTAGAAACTTCAGCAGGAACATGGGGCTTTTATAGTCAGAGTTTGCTGCTGCTGCTGCTTAGTTCACCTGTCTCTTTCTAAACATGATGTTCCTCCTGTGATACTTAATTAGAACTTATGGATGAATAAACATCCAACAGTGTGTAGCAGCAGCCAAAACAAACAAAATAAACAGCAAGCAAACTTCCCTTTCTCCCACTGATTTCCAGGTGCGAAGTGCAGGGCAAAGAGAGGCCCTAACAATTTTTCCCTGTTTAGCTGGGATAGCCTGTATTCCTCACAGCATGCTCCTCTCTCACCTGGGAAGAACAGGCATCTCTTTGCCTGGGAATATTGCCTTCACCCCCTGCACCATCCTCTGCATCTCCCAGGCACAAGCTGAACAAGTGAGGGGCAGCTGCCCATTTGCCTTGTTACACACAGCCTAGGGAAATGCACCCTATGCTTTGGCCCAGCAGCTCCTCACCACAGAAAGGCCAGTTCTCCTTCCTGCAAAGGGATGCAGCAAGCCCAGCCCCAGGGAAACACCAGGACTCTCCCCTCCCCTTGCTTAAGTGTTTTTTCCTGTTTTTTAAAGCTAAACTTTTACAGTATATGAGGCAGAATAAGCAGTAAAAAAATGAGTCATCTTCTCCTGCCACGGGCAGCTGGGTGATGAACAGTGTTCTTGGTCTGGGAGACTGGGCACTGTGAGACAGAGCAACTTTGTCTTCCACTGAGAGTTGCTGATTTGCAGACAGATGTTCCCTTGATCCTCAGAGATGCCCCTACTCAGATTTTTCTAGTAGATATTCTTTGATCTATTCCCTGATATCTTTATAAATGACAGCTTTGTTTTTTCCATCATATTAAAATATCATCCCTTGCCATTTTGCAATAAGCACCACTGGGGCAAGTGCTGCAAACAGCTTGGCAGCAAATGGAGCAGGACAACCTCAGCCACCTGGAACATCTGCCTTCTCTGGGTCTGTCACAGCCTCAGGAGTGACATATCAACCATAGCCAGTGTGTCCTCGAATAAGCTGAGCATCATTCGCTTCACCCTCTTGTCTTGCACTACACTGGCTTTGACTCACCTTGAAATCAGGGCCTTTGGAAAGAATGTCATGCAAAGCCTTGTGCCTACAGCTGCACAGCTGGTTTGTTTCCCAAAATAACCCCCAGTTCTTATTTTACAAAAGATCTTAGATAGAGAAAGGTAGGGAGTTTTGACATTTAGCTTACTGTACTCACTGAAAAATCTCTTCCTCTGCTTTGCTTTGCTTTTTATTTGCTCATTTTGTAAACCAGGCTCCTTGACTGAGACGAATTGGATAGATACACACCTAAAGATTGATCCAGCTTAGGAACCAAAGAAATGCCACACAGAAACACAAGTCTCACATTTTTATCTATGTCTGGAGTCCGAAGGCATATGGATTGTAGGGAGTTTTACCCAAAGGACTGCAGAAGACAGAACATTCCAGAAGGAGCAATTTAAGGGAAGAGAACAAAAAGAAGCATGCAGCTGGTCAGACGACAACTCCAGATACTGCCAACTACTATGAAACAAATCAGATAAAGCCCCCCTGATTTCCATGATGGACACACCACGTTTCCAAGATACAAGCACAGCAACATTTCATTCCATACCTGTGAAATCTGTGACTGTCCCAAAGAATCCACTAATGCAACACTGCAAGGCTTGATTGACTTATTCTCTTGCAATGTAATTATTGGAATTCAAAGCACATTTCTCAGCCATGGTACATACTGAAAAATGACCTCACCTCACTATTAGACAATTCTTTGCAGGCACAGCCCAAAAGAGCACGAAAAAGCATCCCAGTAATTATCAGCCCCTGGTGCTTGGCTGCCATGCCTTACCCTTGCTTCTGACTGTTCATAATCAGCAGGTAATTCTTGGAAATCTCTCAGTCATTCTATGAGAAAACTGTTTTCCAGTGCTTTACAAAGCCTGTACATACACATGTAGTGCTACCACAAACATCCTCCTCCCTGAGCTCCAGCCTACAAAACATCTTCTAATCTCCCAGAAACACATTCCCCATTCACTGTGTGCCACTTCAGACAGCAGCTGTCACGAGCCAAGGGAGAAAGGGTGTGGTGCAGTTCAATCCCTTTTGGAGGCACTGCCCCACCAGTGCCAAAAACTCTCCTGCAGCCTTTGGAAAAATGCTGCACTTTCCCTTCCTTACACTTGTTGGGAACCCACTGCTTCAAACCCTTCTGCTCCTTCCTGCTCGTGACCAAAAGTATGATTTGTACAGACAAACACTGTAACTACTCCCAGAGCTGAAATTCCTGCCACCTCTGGTTACCATCCCAGGGCTGTGCAGGTGTTGATACACATCTCTGAGACCCATGCCCAGGACTCCAGCACCTCCAGGCAGGTGTTCAAGGAATGCATGCAATTTCTAGGCACGACATCATCTCTTTACTCCTGCCTCTGCCATCACAGATTGTCCTGCCCATCTCCTCCTCACCACTTCATCAGTGGCAGCAGTAACTAACACTCCACAGATACAGGATAACTGTGAACCTGTCTGAAAACCAGCACTAAAACTCCACTCACCTGTGGATCATCCACAGACAGAAAAAAACAGCTCAATGACTGATCAGACTTTTTCTGTTTTAAAGGTGGCAGAAATGTGAGCTGGATGGCAAACCAGGGCATTTGAATTCATGCTGCCAGCAGTTCTCACAGCAGACATATTTGCATTCTCTCTGCACACCAAAGTGTCTCTCAGAAGCCTTTGCCAGGGATCCCTGCAAAGGATGCAGCTGGGCTGAAGCCAACAGTGTTACACACAGCTAAGGATGCCGGTCTCCAGCTCTGCCTTCAGGCACAGACTTGCTGCAATGAGACAGCAGTGGCAGGAAACACATCCAAAGTTTCCAACACAAATATCACAACTGTGTCAGATGCGATCACAAGTGGTAACGATCACAGAGATCACAGATTTCAGCCCTGGCCAGCAAAACGCAAAATAAACAGAGAATTGATTTAAAGATAGAACCAAATCCTAAACAGAAAATGACAAAACTGCACTTAGAAGCAACTAACACATACTTAAAGAAATAGCATTATAAACAATGAATGGAGGAGGGAATTAGTCCACAGTATCTCTGAATATCAATTGGCAGTTCACCTTCAAACAGAAAAGACAGCCCCACAACTGTTATGATGATTCCTTATGTCAGGCAAAGCAACTGGCAAGAGGTGATTCTTCTTAGCAGCATATTGAATTATGTATTGGTACATAAGCCTTAAATGTGTACTTTAATTTCACCTAAGTAAATTACCAGCATAAATCCTACCCTTCTCAAATATCTCTGAATTTTTAATTAACCTAATATCATCATTTCAACCAGGCAGTCAGGAACGATGAGTAACATGATTCATATTCAGAAGTAAATGCACCTGCTTTTCAACAACATTTCTAATTACTGGCTCATTTTACCCTTGAAAAGGCGATGAAGCCAATTTGGGCCCTACTGTTTTTAGCCAGTGACGAGTCCTTTCAGCTCACCAGTAATGGATAAGGAATTGCTGTGTTGTCAGTTTGAAGGACATCTTCAAATGCACCCTGACAAACTGAACACATTGCCAAAACACATCATTTTATTTCTTATATGCAGCACTTCACCATAAGCTTCCACCAGACAAGATTTCTCCAAGGCCATTTCAGCTTTGATCTGCAGTGGTGCCCCACCAGTGATGACCTTTGGTCTGTGTCACAATGACAGAAGCAGTGCCACCATATGTTAAAGACAAGAAAGTGCTTATTTCTGATGTTACAGACTACAGGAAAGCAAACAAACATGGGGTTTGAATACTTCGGTGTCCCTTAGAAACACTGCAGCAAACTACAGAGAGACTGTGAGGAAAGCTTTACTGAACTGCCTCCTCTTCCTGACAGGATTACCTGTTTTAGGAGTAATCAGGGAAGCAAAGGGATCTCTGCCTCAGAGGTGGTTCACCCTTTCCACTCTGAGCACTTGGTTTGTCCAGGCCACACTCCAGAAGGCTGAAGGAATTCTCACATAGATCTGATATGCATTTGACCACTGGAATATGCATGTGACACAGGGTGTACCTGCTGAAGTTTTCAAACTCTCCAGCACAACTAAAACGTGACAGATTCTCACAGAGAAAACCCTGCTCGTTCTCTGACCAGCTTGGCTGTCAGGTTCCTCAATGTTACCATCATTACCTTGATTTGTAGCACACTGGTAAATCCTATACATCTTCAAAGCAAAAAATAAACTGACTTCTGGTTCAAGCTGTATAGATTTTATTCACAGCAGCTATCTCCTTCTGACATCTACCTCTAAATTGCTTGATATAATGAGAGTACCATGCCTGCCATGCTTCCTTTCCTTGGTGTGCTAACTCATATTTTAGATCAAAACAATACAAAAGGCATGAAAAACACACGAGTCAAAAATGGTTATGTCCTCCATTTATCAATTTTAAACCATCACTTCAACATTTTAAAGACTCTGTGCTCTAGTTATGAAAGTCCCTTTAGAGCTGTAAGAAAAAAGAATGTTCTAAGATTCTTGGGTGAAAGAAACAAAAGCAGGCATGTCTGGTATTGCATCCCCATTATGTTGCCAGTGCTCACTGCTGAATGGCAGGAGATTTTTCTATTTAAAACATGGCAAATGGCAGGAGTGTTTTTCTATTTAAAACAAATAACCCAAAGGCCATAGGCAAAAAAAAAAAGTACTCAAATTTATTCTAGATGATACGAAAATATGAACGTCCTAGTTCACTTTTAAATAATCACAAACAATGCTGACAACTAGAAACTATGAGCTTTAGTTTGCAGCGATTTGATACATTCATAAAAAGATGTAGCAGTTTTCAGGAGCTTCTTAAAGCAGATTTGTTGACAACTGGGCTTAAGTGACTTTAATAAACACACAAATTACTGCACAATCTCTGGGTTACAAGTGGTTCCAGTTGAGATAACTTGAGGAATAATTTTTTTGTTTTTTTTCTTTTTTTCCTTCCTAAAAAGATTCATCAGTTATAATCACATCCATACTGTGTCATGCAACCTGCAATAAAGTCCACTTCACATCCAGCAGGAAACGCGAGTGTGCAAACAGTGTAACAAACATGCAGAGTGAAAAACCCCCATCGATGAGTTAGCAAAGTGACAAATATCCCCGATAAATGCCAACTAAAATAAACCCCCAATCTGCTATACAAAGAATCAAGTAAGAGTCATTTAAGGTAGCCAAGGAACCAGCTTTTTGTGAAGCCAAGAGAAAGGGGGAACTCCGAGGCTTTCAGCAGCAAACTGGAAACAGAAAGGTCTGGGAAAGGCAGAATCTAATCATGACTAGTGAGATTCCTTGGAACAGGCTGTGATTCTGTAAAAACCAGTGGCCTCAGTGACTTGGAAACAAACCAGACCTTAAGAATTCAGTAACTTGAAGTGAAAAGAAAGCACCAGATTCTGGTCTGATTTGCACAACAGATTCAGAAAAAGCAGAAGGAAACCTTGAGCTTGCACCCCAGGAAACAGATGGAGTAAATATTTTTCATTTGATGTGCCTTCTAATTAGCAAAAAATGTCCCCTGGAAGCAAAAGCAGATACAGCCCTGATAAAATTAAACATGGAAAGTTTTAAACAAGACTAACTTTCAGTTGGAAAAGGCAGAAATGGAACAGTCATTTCTTCAATCGAGAGAAAATACCAAGCAGAATGAATGAACGGAAAGTAATTACTGCTTTAGTGTATCATATTTCTCATTACTGAAGAAGGTGTTTTTCAGAAAAGCTTTACCTTTCTCACAATGACTTCCTGTGAATCCAGAAGGGCAGACACATTTGTTCGGGGCTACACAAGTCCCACCATACCTGCATCCTTCTTCACAGAATGCTGCAAAATAAAAGGAATATGTGGGTAAAACGTCATTTAAAAAATATTAAGTATTTGCAGGATGATAAGAACAACATCTAAAATCTAAGGAATCAGCAGAATCCAACATATTAAAATTCGGTCCATCTGCAAAACACAAAGAGAAATAACTCAAGTGACAAGAGGAAAACTCTCAGATTACACTGTAGCAAATCCCCTCACCAAGGAAAGATTAGTAACCATGTGGAAGAAGAAGAGAGGGAGAAATACAATGTATGATTTTAATGGGGCTGCTCTGCTCTCAGTTATACCAAATGAGTAATAGAATTACAATGCTCTGGTAACCCACAGAAAACAGGCTGCTGAGATGGTGTTAATCACTTTGTTCCTCACTTCCATCAAATAAACTTCACTGAAATGTCTGCAAACACACAACATTTTGCTTTTCAAATTTTAATTTTTAAGTGTAAAGGACATTTTGTGGAATCAAGAAATTAAACATGATGAGAGTCACGACTGGAAACAGAGAAAGGCTCAACCCCAGGATAATGGCTCCACTGAGGTGAGATTCTTGACAGAGCAGTACCCAAGTTCTTTAGAAGTATTTGACCAATAATTAGGATTTGAAACAACTGACGGGTCTCATCTTTTCTTGTGAGCACTGTGTGATGTTCCTCTTAGTTCCAGTTGAGAGGAAGCCCACCAAGTGTGCAGTTACGCAGGTTAATTTTCTTTCTTTTTGTTGTGTTTGTGCAAGTGGCTTGGAAAGGAAATGAGGACACATCTATTTGGTGGTAAGGTGGGTATCACCTTTGCCACAGCTCAGAGCAGGCCCTGCCCAGCACACTCCCCCCTCCCTCCACAGGTGACCCACCAGTCTGACGGCACTGACAAGGGAAGTTACAATTAATATTTAAGCAGCAGCTCTCTGCATCTAAGCTAATAACAGATCTGCAAAGTGTTTCCTGCAAGCTAAAATCACAGATGGAGAGTTGACAAAGAGATGTTACAAATGCTAGGAAAAGGCTTAAAGTGCTAGATAACAGAAGAAATGTTGAAGATTTATTTTCCAGTGCACTAAAAAAAAATTAAAGTGAATAAAGTACTAGGTGATAAAAAGAATCTTTTGCAACTGTTAACCACTGAGAGGAAAAAAAAAAAGCCCATCATCATATCTCTTGACTGAACTGATAGACACATCTGCCTCACTGTAAATATTTAATTCATAGCATGCCATGCTGCTTTAAGGTGGATGGCATGGAGAGAAGATGCTGCAGTGGTAGTGGTTTAGAGCAGACAGTGGCACAACATCCTGAGCACTTCTGTGACTGGAGTGGTGTGCAGAAAGCACAGCTCTTGCCCAGTAACACCTCTGCTCATCAATGCACACACTCCATATGGGGATCTTCTAAAATGCCTCTCTTTTGAAACCAGCCAATTTCTACTGCATAGGAAGAAGAGAAATATGGTTTAAGAGTAGTATTTTGTGATTTTTTTGTGTATAAATATTTGTAGGAAATTATAACTGTGCAGAAAGCTGAAAGTATGAAATACAGCTCTAAAATACATAAAAAAAAGTGATGAGACTCAAAAGATTCATTCCAGAGATCTTGAAAGTTTGCTCATCTCTACTTTCAGCATTCTCAGAGAAAGTGCAAGTTAAATTCTACATCTGCATTTTTTCTCATTTGAAATTGAGTGTAAACAGAGACCTCTGTGAAGTAGTAATACATTTCTGCAAACATAAAAGAACTCCAATTTGTGGCAGAGAAGACATAAAGGGGGAAAAAAGTTAACGGCAAAAAAAAAGTGAATAGTTTATCCTCAATATACATCACATTGTACTGGGAAAGAACTGCATGGGGCTCTTAAAAAAATTCATAAAGGGCACAAAAAAGATGGTGTTTATTGTCTCCAGCAATCATGCATGGCCACTGAAAGTTATTAGAACCAACTTACTCATGGGAAATGTCTGCTTCTTACAATAAATCCTATTAGTAGGGCAGCAGAGTGAGGTGGAGCTTCCTTCTGTTCTCTTCTAAAATTTCTGACAGAGAAAGGCTAATGAGACAGGGCTGGCCATGTAACAGATTCTCCCATCAGGCTCATGCTGTGCCAGTGCAGCAGGCAGGGCTCCATGCACAGGCACAGCCAGGTGTGCCAGTGTCACCCGGGACAGGCACTGGGCTGCCTGCCATGGGCCAGACCCCGCCTTTCTCCTCCTTCCTACACAGCCATATCCACACACACCTCCTGTGAGCACAGCCAGATGTGCCAGCACCTGCTCAGCATTTTGGAATGTCACCACAACAATATTGGTACAGGGACACCCTGAGGGTGCTATTAGAAGGGACTCTGTACTGTCCAAGACTCACCCAGGCACCAGATGCTGCAGGATGAAGCTCGGGAAAAAGCTGAGCAAGGCCTGCAGAGGGAAAGAATTCTACTCTCCTTTTCCATTTCTGTAGATGATGAAAACTCCTCTGTAATACAGACTATGTTTGTCTTTATTGCTCAGGCTTTGGTGCATTTTGGGGATGTGATTCCTTCTTATATTTTCATGCAAGAAAAGAAACCCTCAAGGAGGATTTCCAGCATTGTCCTGCTGTTCCCCAGATGGTTCTTCCACAAACCCTCCCATTCCTGCATTGTGGGCTTGTAGGAAATGGGAGTGTCAAACCCACAAATCTGAGAACATAGTTACAAAATCAGAATATTTCTCTAAAGGCAACTTTCCCTAACTGATAGAAAAATGGTTCACAGTATCACAATGCAGTACTGACAGCACTGCTTTAAATGTTAAGAATGCTCAGTATCTCTAATAATAGGAAGACAGTTTCAATTGCTAGCAATTCTGCCAAACTTCACTTATTTGAACTCTTCTTTAATAGTCCTGCCTCTGGCTGAAGCCTTTTAGAACATTTTATCAAAATTCATTCATTTCCAACAGTGAGATTTTTCCTTTAGACCATTAGCAGAGGAATAATTAAGGAAAAGCTTTACATCCTTCTGCACCTGTGCCTTATGGACAAGAGAACCCAACCCAGGGAGAGCTCAGCAATTGAACAGAACTCAGCTGGAGTGCCCAGGCTCTTCTGAAGCTGCTTGTGCTTTGTTATGTCTTACGGGCTCTGGGATATGGATTTCCATGGTGGTTCAGACCCCTCAAAATCAAAAATCTGTCTGGAGGGGGATCCACCAGTAGCACAGTTATGAACCTTGACTGCAGACTCGCTTCTACTCAAAAGAGGTTAACACAAGACAGATAAATCATGGCTAGATGGAACATTGCTAATGTGTTCCCGTAAGGCTCTGGAATTATTTGCAGGCTGCCGGCCTTGTTGAAAAGGACAGTGGTTACTGAATTTACCACAAAGGCTTTATCAGGCAGATTGAGGGAGGGTAAAGTCTACACAGGTGCACTTCCATTGTTAAGAGGCTTATTAAGCATTCTGTGTGGAAAGGAAACAGAATCTATTGATTTCAGGAGGCTTCTGCCAAGGTGAACAGACCTCTGTGATGCCAACCGGTTTCTCCACCAAAATAAAAGCCTTTATTGGATAAAGACCTTCCCTAAGCAGACACAGTTTCTTGGCAGAGGAGGAATTTTATTTTGGATGCACATCCTCTTTGATGATGAATCTGCGGGGAACAGAAACAGCCCAAATGGTTAAGTGTGTTGAATATGTTATTTTGTGATGATGTTGGAGGGACAGGGGAGTGTCACTGTGGAGTCCCACCAAGAGCAGCAGGAAAATGCCCCCCTCCTGGCCATGCACAGGCTGCCTTGTCCCAGTCTGTGTGTGCTGGCACAGCACACGGTCTCTCTGTGCCACCACAGGAAAGCAGGGACTGCCTCAAACACTTCGCACTTCCAAGTGCAATCCTGTAGTTACCAGAAAATATTTATACTTTAACAAAGAAAAAAGTTGAGTAAAATAAATAAATAAATAAAACCAAGTGATCACCCTACAAATTTAAAGGAGTATTACTTGACTATGAAGAGATACAAAGATCACCCTCCAAATAAATCAGGTATTTATATAAAATATTATTTCTTGATATACTAAATGCCTGTGAAATGAAAAATGAAAACCAGGGACATTCAGGAAAGGCAAGGAAGGGGTCAGGCACAGACTGCCTGGGTAAACAAAAATATGCAGCTTTGGAAGAGATATGGGCTGGTGTAACTGTACAAGCAATTTGATAATCAATTGATGGAAAGACCACACTTTCATTAGCTGATTGAATTTACTCAGACAAGTATGCACAAGGGCACAGTTGATAACAATCCAGCTATGTGAGCCAAATACCAGAGTAATTGGATGATCCCAGTTTCTGGGGTGGGTTCACAGGAGAGCTGAGGAAGTTAAGAGCAAACACACAACCACAATCAGGGAGCAGCAGAGGTTCTGTTCTTTTTCTCTGTGCTCAAGTGTGACACTATCATCTATAAAAGTACAAAACTCTTTTTGGTTCAGTGAACTGCATCCTCTGGGTACAGGGTGCAACTTATTTCGCACACACGTCTGCCAAATGCCACTGGAGTCCTTTCATAGCTGGCTGGAGGCAGAGAAGGACAAATCTGGCAGGGATGAACTTGGGGCGAAAGAACTGTCCTGGAAAATGTTCATCCCACGTGTTGGAGCAGGAAGGGGAGTGTGGGTCAGTTTGTCAGTCAGGGCAGACAAACCCTTAGCTGGGCAGTTCCCACTCTGGGGAGTGGCTTCCAACCTAGTTTATGCTTCTGCTTTTATGTGTGATGTGTACGAGGATTATTCAGCCCAGGAAGAGCCCAGACAACTCTGGTCTTCCATCAGCTGATTGAAAAGTTTTCATTTCTACATTAATTTCCTAGAAATTTCACTTAGAAGAGTTACTTTGCAAACCCAATTAGCATAATTGCTGCCTAGTGCAGTCAGAATCCCAAATGCTGGCTGTACAAAGTGTGTACGTGTATTAGAGCTCAGTCGGAACAAAGGTCAGTGAACTTGGAATTAGGGTTTGGAGATGGGGGTTTTTCAAAGCACCCAGAGAAGCATGAAGGGAGTCTTTCAAATTCAGCAGGCAACACACAGTGAGAGTAAAGATGGAAATAGGGGCAAAATACCAAAGTCCCTCAGCGGGATTATACACAAATACATCAGGAAGGAACTATGTCAGAGGTATTGGAGTGTCCATGTATGCATTTGCATGCTCTATAATATTTATCACAGTGATGAACTACCATTTTAGAGTTTGTCACTAGGCTGGTTAGCTGATGCAGCAGGGAATCTTTTCAAGCACCCAGTACTGTGTCACACAACACTTGCAGAATTAAGATGTAGGTGAGTTTGGAAGGCTGGGCACATCTCTCAGAAGGTTTTGAGATCTCAGCACTGGGCCCTTTTCCTGCTGTTCTCTGATGTTGAATTCTCTGGGTGCCTGATGTTTTGCTTGACTGATGTGTAGCCAAGCTGTGGCCATTTGTAGGCAAGCAGCAGGTCATCCATCTTGGGGCTTTCAGGGTGGGCTCAAGTGCTGTTTGGCTGCAGATTTGTTTTGAAAAATGAAACCTAAACTCCTTAAAATTAGTACAATGAATCACCGTGATAAATACTTATAATTTCCTTTGTACTACCCCAATAATGGAACTTACTTTTGAATGTGCAAGTTATCCACCTTGATCAATACATTTTTACCTAAAATCTTTCCTAATGAACAAACAAGCTGTATTTAATGAATTAATTCAGAAAGCACATTGAAGGGGCAGAATGTGCCCACTCTGCTCTACTGGTGAAATGGTACATACGAAACTCTTATGGATGTCAACCTTATTTTATGGCTCTGAGCACAGATACGTGACAATTTTCCCCAAAGTATTTGAAAAAGATCAATAGAAGCAGTAAAAGACAAAAGTAATATAATAAAATTTGCCCTGTGATATATTACACTTTTGAAAGCATCTCTCACATCCCCAGATGATTCTGTGCTAAACAAATATTCTTGTTGCCATTTTACTGCTCTGCTTCCTCAAGGTGAGACTCTTCAATATTTTTAGTGCCCCATTTTAAGCCAACTGCAGGTGTCTCTTTAGTAACCCAATAACAAACATGACAAAACAGGGCAGAAATGTCTTCCCCAAACCCACTGAACATTCTCTTTCAAACTTCAAGTCAACAGGTAAAACTCTAAAGCCAAACTGTAATTTACTGTGAGAACAACATGATACTACTGGAGTTTTCCTTTGCCTCAAATCAGTGTGCTTGTTGCATTCCTTAGTTGTTTAAATAAATGGGGATGGAATAATTTATATTTACTAACATAACACAGTTTCTTTAGAAATCAGTTATGCTTAATCAATCTTAATGTAAGGATAAAGAAGCATGTTCCAGAAGCACAAAAGAAGCATTTTCCCTTGTCTGATCTATTATCACAACTTTAGAAAGAAAGCCTTGATTCAAATCTCACACTGAATTCAGTAACAGCACATGCAGTGCAAGGTCTGTGTGGCCTCAATACATGGAATATTCAGAGCAGATAAAAGCAGCTTTCTAGCAAAGTGCATTTTGCAGATCTCCCACCCTTGTGTTCCAGTTCACACAAACACGCTCTGCAGACACATTCAGCATCAGACTGGCTGGGTTACCCCTAAGGACAGATAGACAGGCTGCTAATTCACTGTTCCTGCCTTGCCCAGTAGCACTGACAGGAACCTTCACCAACAAACCCCAAGCCTGTTTACCAGGGAGAAACAGTCTCAATGTGAGAGATTTACTCTATATTGCTAAATGAAAATCTCCCCAAGCACCTTCCAGTAACTGAGCATTCTGAGAAACACCAGACTGTTCAATTAAGCTGTAAAGAAATGCCTAAAATGTTAATAAAACATTATTTTATGGTAATTCTCTATATGAGGAACACTATCTTTTGAAATGGTAGAGACTTTAAGAAAGCATTTTCAGTCACAGCAGGAAGCAAGGATGTTGCTTGGGTGCAATCACAGCCTCTAAAGTCTTACATTCAGCAACCTTTTTCTTAAGCTTGTTTGTGCCCTACTGCAAACCTAACAACTGAAACTGCAAACAAATGCTTGTCTTGATAGCTGCCCAAAATATGCTAGAGTCAATCAAGGAGTTATTGATAGCATTTATCTGTCTGAAGGTGACATTACTGGGAGGGAGAAGATGAAAATGGGAAATAAAATGGCAGTGGGTTTTTCGGGTCTGGATCAAGGATGTGTAAAGACAAGTAATTTACAAAGACATGAAGAGACCTTGAGCTGTGTCTTTTTAAAAATGCACACTAAAATTCAGGTGTTCTCTCTCACTGTCTTAATATTCTGCTGCAAGTAACAGCTACAGTGGGATCTCTGAAAACCTCTTCTATGGGGCTTTTTCACCACATTTTAAACCTCACTCCACTCCAAATAAAATCCCTTTTTCAAGCACCTGATTGCATTCTAGTGAGCAACACCAGAAGGATGGGAACTGACAGTTCCAGAGATCCCAGCCCTCTGCTGACTCAACAGGAAGGACCTCAGTAGGTGAAGCCTTCAGAGCTCCCCACAACACCCAGCCAGCCCTCACTCCTGATCAGGAAAGATGCCTTGTAAGACACAGACACTTCCCCATTAAGGAACAGAACTCCCAGTTAATCTCCATTTACAGAATGTACCTTACCTTGCAGGCTCTAACAGATAAAGGTTTGAACTCACCAAGGATGCTGCCAAGGTGGCAATAAAGAGGTGAAAAGCCCTGGATGCCACGAGCAATGCCCCCCCCAGGGCACGATGTCTCATTCAGGTCGAGTTTATATAAAACACAGAGAGAGTAACCAAGAAAACAAAGGGGGGGGAAAGAAGTTCAACCACAGTGCAAAAACATAGCACCCTAAATACTGACTTCTCTTGGGTAGATGTGGGTAACTTCTGCACCCCTGCACTTCTTCTGACCTTTACAGTTCATGGTCCAAAAGAGAACAAATAATTGGAGACAATTAATCTCAGCTCTTCTCTGCGCTTTAAATCAGAAAGTTTTTCAGTAGCTAAAATATTACCACAGTAGCAGATTATTGTAAAAAAATACACTAAAATCAAATAAAAGTATCTTTTTAGCAATTATTTTCATTTTCCCCGTGGCAAAAACATGTTTATCTCAATACCTGGATTTAGCTAACAATCTCACCAAATTAGTTTTATACATAAGAAAAGATAATAAATGTCAATAATTTTATTACTGAAAGAGACACCAGATTTTTCAATAGGGGAGGAAAAAAAAAGCACTGAAAAGTGATATTGTTCTCACTGTTGCAGAGACATTTCAGTCTAAAGGCAGAGATTGCTTTTCTCAAGCTGGTGTGACAGCAGGTGTGATACACATCACCATCAGCTTTATAATCCTCATAATACCTTGCTTTTAAATAAATCCTTTCATCTCAAGCTCTTATACATTATGAACAATTAAGCCTTACAACCCCCCAGTGAAGAAGATGCATTAAGAGTCTGAACCTGCCATGCACTTCTACAGGACAGAGTTAACTGCAGAAATATAATTCAATAAAGAACGAGTTTAACAAGTAAGAGCAGAAAAGCAAATATCATCTTTGTGTGTGTATAATCTTTGAATGAGCCAAGAGCATTTTAGAAACCCAAGGGGCCACCCTCTCTCCCAGTGTCAATTAGTAAATCTATACCAATTTACACAGTGCCTGAGAATTTACCCTCTAAATTCTTCGAGCTACAAGACTCCAAGGAGTACATCACTGTCACTATTTATGAGATCCATGCTACTGACTTGTGTCTTTACATACACATGTAATCATGCAAATATTTTAGCGAATACCTAGAAAACATTCACAGTGTTGACTTGAGTTTCTGCCACCTGTTCCCTGTCTCTATTTTTACTGCAGAGAACTGAGTAGTATCGTATTGGGGAATGGTAAAGGGAAATGAGATACAGATCCTTGGTGGCTTTTTACAGAGCAGTGTTCCCTTGGTCACAAATCTGACTTCAGTGATTCTGCATCAGTGCACTCTGTACTTCACTGTATAGGCCCCAGCACAAAGGCTTGTGCTTTAAGACACCAAAGGAATGAAAAATCTCTACAACTGGTTTGATTGGCATTTAGATTGGACATATTGGGAAAAATTTCCTCACCAAAAGGGTTGTCAAGCACTGGCACAGGCTGCCCAGGGCAGGGGTGGAGGCCCCATCCCTGCAGGGACCTAAAAGACATGTAGATGTGGCACTTGGGTGTTGGGGCAGGTTTGGTGGCAAACATGAACATCAGATTGCAGAGCCCAAGAGATCAGGAGAGGGCCTTGCCCTGCACCCAGAGGGAGATCAATTGAAGGTTCACTGGTATATATGCTCCTAGTGTTGTTTCTTATGCCATGATCCAATGTTATGCACCCCAGTTTGTACCCCAGTTTATTTCCCAGTTCCAAGATGTTCCCTTCGTTTACCCTTCTAGATTGTTTTGCCCTTTATCAGAAGATGTTGTACCCCCATGTTTTGTGTTGTGGCTTCTCCCATTCCCCCTCTTCTTTAGCCTTAATGGAATGTTCTTCCCCATCTCCTCCCTCCTTTTCCTCACAAGGTTTGTTCCTCCCCTAGTTACTAGTTCTGCCCCTAGTTACTAGTTCTGCCCCTGGTTACAAGCTCCGCCCCTTCTAACAATATAAAGGCCTGTGCTGTCCCTTTGTGTCCCAGCCCAGCAGGAACCTGAGAGGAATAAAGCAGCCCTTTGTTTCCAGCCCAAAGTGTCTCAGGCCTGTTGGATTCCTGCTGGGTCCGTTCCCGTGTCCCTTGGGTGCCAACTGGCCGCCACTGCCCAACACACACTCCACACGTGACAGCGATGAGGGCACAAAAAGCAATTTCCTGAGGGGAACTTGGATTTGTATAGGGCTCTGAGGAGAAGGTTCCAGAACTGGGACAGGACTGGGTGGAGAGCGTAACCAGGGCAATGGGGCAGCCAATGGGTACCAGAGGTGGGAAAACTGACCAATGAGGGGCCAGCGTTCAGGGTGAAGGCGGGAAAATGGTCTGAGGGGGAAGAAGAAAACATGGAGGACAAACCAGGGAAAGGCTATGAGGGGAAAAAAGGAGGGGGTGGGGGTAAACAGAGCTTTTATAACCAAAAACTGTACAATAAACACCACCTAAACTAAACTTCTATAACAGCAGTCTTGGAATTAAGGGCTTCTGGTCCTGATTTCTTCACTTTATTGTCATTGTCATAGATGCCCCTGCAATGGTATTGGCTCCAGGTTTCACAGGACTCGCGTTCTCCCACACTTGGGGCCATGGTTTAGGGATGGACTGGGCAGCGTTGATTTCAGTTGGTCTGGAGGAATCTGAGGTCTTTTCCAACCTTCAGGACTCCATGTTGAAGGTGTTGGAACTCCTCAGAACTGCAGCACTGATAGCCTGGTGTGTCTGGCCAGAAGCTCCTTTCCCGACACACACAAAACACTCCAGACAGAGTTTGTTGCTTCCCAGCCTGATAATGGTGCTCCAGCAGCACCAGGGCACATATGCTGTGTAGACTTTTTTAGCACTTTGGATTCATTTAGGATTATATGGTTCAGCATAAATATGAAATATCTGTCTTTTGCTTTAGCCTGCTATGCTAACGCTGCACAGCACAGTTTCAATGCAGGAAAAATAAAGCACCATAAAAGACAGCTGTAATCCTTCCATCAGCTACAGTGAGTGCTCCTAATGGAGTATGATTTCACAACAGAGTTCCAGCACCACCTTCTTAGGATATCACGTTACAATGTTTAGTTTGCAAAAACTCACTACAGGAACACTTGCTATATTTCTTGGCAATGCAACATTTAATTTTATGGTGCATAAAACGCATTTCTCTTAACAGATGTATCAGTTCCCTGGTACCATGACTAAACTGCTTCATGCCCATAAATGCTGTGTGGGGAACTGGCATTTATTTTTGTTGTTGTAGCACACACTTCTGCTTGTTCCTAAGATCCTGTTTCCCTGAGTAACAACAAATTCAGCTCTGACTGCTCTTAACAGACTTGATCACGTGCATGCCATGTGTATTCTTACATACATTTCATGATTATGCTGAAAAAGCATCCCAGCCACTCATCCTAAAGTGCACAATGATTACAAGACTTTTTATAGCTATGAAATTACTACTAATAAAAAACAAACAAAACAAAACAAAACCAACCAAACAAAATTCCAGTAACAAAAAATTTCCTGCAAAATGAAATTCAGCCTTTGGCTTGTCAGAGGTTTGCCTCCTTCCTAAGTCCAGATTAAATGTTCCATTTAATCAGTCCTGTCCAAAGTATTTGATTTTGCTCTGTGTTGAAACATTTTAGGATGGAGAAACATAACTGCAGTATTGCCTGACTAAATTGCAGGCAAACCAGAGGCAGGTTCCCCAGCTGGGCAGAGTGACTGTGGGCACCCCCCAGCCACACAGCACTCGGGTCCCTGTGCAGATCCTGGCACACATCCCACAAACAGAAAGGCTCAGGCAGTGATTGGAACAGACAAAGGCACAGTTACCTCACCAGATCTGTGGAAATTCTTCCCTAGATCAGTTGTGACATGGAAGCAGGTATGATCCATTTAATGGTTAGCTTTTCCAGCTGCTTGCTGGGACTCGCTCTTGGAAAGCAGTGAGGAGGCATTTTTGAAAACTGTTTCTCCTGTTTCTGTTCTCAGTATCCTCACACCGAGACTTCCTGCAATGTGGTAACAGCAGCTCTCGCAGGTGATGAGCTGTCAACTTTATTAAACATAAACTTAACCCCCTCCCATCCTGCCCTCTGATGCACTTACTGGAGCTTGGAGAGGTTTCACTAAAATCTTCTAAAAATAGTTTCTGAAAACATGCTCTTTGAGTCTGCAAGAGTCCTCTTAAAAGAACAAAGCAAACGAGCTCCACAAAGTGTGTGCTCTTTGAAACAAGCACAAACTCATCCAAAACATAACCCTCAGCAGTATATTCCCTCATGTCTTCATATATCTCACTGGAAACAAGTGTGAGCTCAGCATAATTCTAAGCGACAGTTAAACACCAAAGCAAATCCCTCAAGCCAAGAATGAGGTACCTGTGTGTGCTGTAGAGATGGATATCTCAGATACAACAATTCTGGCCATTCCAAAGGCATTCATGTTTATTTTGAAGACATTCATCTGCCCTGCTGGAGAGCAGCTCTGAGGAGAAGGCCCTGGGGCTCCCAGTGGATGACAAGTGTCCATGAGCAGCAGTGCCCCTGTGGCCAAGAAGGCACATGGGACCCTGGGCTGCACCAGGAACAGCAGTGCCAGCAGGTCAGGGAGCTGATCCTGCCCCTCTGCTCAGCCCTGGGGAGGCACATGTGCAGTGCTGTGTCCAGCCTGGGGCTCCTCAGGACAAGAGAGACGTGGAGCTCCTGGAGCAGGTCCAGAGGAGGGAACCAAGGTGATGGAGGGAGCAGAGTCTGTTACAAGGAAAGGCTGGGGGAGCTGGGGCTGTTCAGCCTTGAGCAGAGACACCTGAGAGGGGCCCTCACCAATGTCCATCAGGGGCTGAAGGGAGAGTGTCCAGAGCATGGACCAGGCTCTGCTTGGGGGCTCCAAGCAGTAGGACAAGAGGCAAGAGGTACAAACTGATGCACGGGAAGTTCGATCTGAATATGAGGCAGAGCTTCCTTCCTGTGCAGTGCCCCAGCACTGAACAGATTGCCTAGAGAGGTGTGGAGTCTCCTCACTGGAGATCTCCACAAACCCCTGGATGCAGCCCTGTGCCCTGTGCCCTGTGCCACATGCTCTGGGATGGCCCTGCCTGAGCAGGGAGCTGGGATCAGGTGAGCCACTGGGGGCCCTTCCAACCTGTCCCATTCTGTGATACTCTTTCCAACTACATATGTGCAAAGCTGAAAAACTGCCTAATGATACCAGGTAGAAAATTAAAACAAAGCAGCAGCAGCACAAGTATTTAAATACTGTATTCCCTCACTAATAAAAATTCCAGCAGAGTAAAGCCGCTTTTGAAATACCTTCATCTCCATTCAAGTGAAAATAGAAGCCCTGAAATCTCAGACTTCAAGTGTTCTCAAACAAACAGCAGAGTACAGAAGTCATTTCTGTTTAAAGACAGAGTTTAATAAGGTTTGACTTTAAAAAATAAAAAAAAAGTATGGTCTCACTGAGCAGCAATCAAGTGGTCATGTCTAATGTACACCGACAAAACCAGTCAAATTGTGGGGAAAAGATGCTCTCTGAACAGCTCTGAAACTTTATGTACACTACTCTCATTGCTATTTTCTTTTTTTCCCCAAAAAACACCTCTCAGTAAAATTACTAGGTGTGTTCTACACTATGAATAATAGTGCACAGCAAAAAGAAAATAAATCTCTTATGGTGTACATAATCAGTCACTAATAGCAAACCAAATTACTGCTGCTGGATAGTACCAGAATAAGGATGCCCTGTTGTCATATAAACAGAAAACTTGAAATGAAAACACATACTGGAAAGAAAGTAAGTGTCTAGTTAAAATGAGTATCACTCCTGTGCACCACAGGTGACATGTCAGGATCTCAGGAGCTGACAAGTCATGATGAGACCAAAGTCCTGCTAATTGTGCAGACACCAAATGGGCTTAAGGACAGTAAGGGACAGCAGCACCAGAGCTGTACAGAGACCTCTGCTGCACAGGAGAGCACAGCCTGATGGCCTTGCATTCTGTCCCTTCTGAAAGGCAATCCAGAGTCTGAAGCCATCTATTTAACCACAAAACACTGTCAGCAACAGGGCAGGATTGCTGAGACTGCCCTGCCTGTGCTGTGCTGCCACACATGATCACATCCATGGACAGGAAGCCTTTGAAACTGGGCTGTGTGGCACCTGGGCCAGCAGAGGAATTCTCAAGCTCCAGGGGTTGGCAGAACATCCAAAGCTATAGGAGGGCAAGGTAAAGACTCTGTGTTCCTTAGAGTGGTGTCAGATACAAATTATACTGGGATTTTGCTATTGCCATGAAAGAGCTCCACTTTTTTAGCATCCACAACCCCATTTACTTAATTAACAGGGATCAGGGCATTTAAATACACATTTAAGACATTAAGAAGCTGAATGAAGATACTGGAAGAATTAATTTTTGCTGTTTCCAGAAGACACATAGAGGAATAAGATAGGTCTGTGTCAGTGAGATGCTCAAGGGAATTCAGCCTGGGTCACTTGCCTATTGCTTTGCATTTTGTTATTGTTGAATAAATCAACAAATCCAGCACCACAACACAATTTTTATGGTAACTTACATCTCCCTCCATCTGTACTGTGCCACTGAGCAGGTACTTCAGCGAAATGGGAACGTTTCTCAGGGCTGCATATGAAGTTTGGTGAAGCAAATGAGATGACAAGATTTGCTGTGTGCAAACTCATAAGAAATCGGAGTGAAACTAAAAATGTTGTGACAGACCAGGAGCGAGACAAATAATCAAGGCATCTCCTGGGAACAATAAACACTCAAAACATCCAAGCAAAATGCAATACTCTTCACTCATGGCAAAGCAAAACCTTACAGGGCAATAACACAATGTAACAGACCTCCAAATAATTGTGCTGCAAAAATAAATAGAGGTGGTTTCTCCAAACTGAAACATCTTAATCACATTCTCTAGCAGATAAAATTCACATCCTGCACCTTGGTACTTCAGGACTGTCTGTGTCCCAAACAAGCCTGTAGCAAGCACTGCTTTACATTAATAACTACACTTTGATGCTGCCAATGCTCTTGAGGAGAGAGCAGAACAGTTGGTATTGTGACGTAAAACAATACTAAATATACCCAGTTGTATTACAAAAGTGTTGCTGTAAAGTCATGCCTTACATTTGCTTTTTATAGCAAGCACTTCTTTCAAACAAAAATTGAAACAGGAAAATTGGGAACAACTTTGACCTCCATTTATGACATACAGCAGGGCACAACAAAGCATAAATCTGACATATTAGCATCTTGATTATGTGCCTGGTAAGATCCTGCAGGTCAGGTTCAGAGAGAGTGCATTCTCTACTGTCCCAGTCCCTGGGTGTTTTAATCTCCAAGAAGGAAACAGAAAGATGCACAGTGATGAAAGGAAAGCTGAATGTCATCTCAACTGGTTTCTAACAGCATTGCCAACACATCAGGAAGTCTTTCTAAACCCTTGAAATTTTGAAGCAGGGTTTTTTTTTATTATTTTCCTTTTATCTTTTGTGCTGAACATTCTGGCTTTACCTCTCTTACTATTCAGTTGTGTGTACAGTCTTCATTAGAGTATCCCTATTGAGGGGGAAACATCCTGAAGCCAAGACTTCAGTAGAAGAATTGGCTTGAGAAGTCACTGGGGTGACAATATAGATCCACTGGTCAGTTATCCAGCATGGAATTTTTGTTTCCACTTGGCCAGCCTCTAAGATTTGCCATTTGGACTGATCAGAGTCTTTGGAGGAACTCCAGGCTCTTTAATACACTGAAAATCTATCCTGTTGTTTCACTGGTTTTCAATGGGCAGAGGCAAAGAGCGCATTATCAAGTGTACTAATTGATCCAAATGCAGTGCAAACTAAATTAATGGGGCTGGAAATGCTGGAAAAATTAAAACCAGCACAAATAAAACTGATACTAGTTTAATAAAGCTGAAAATAAGATCTGAGCAAGCTAAGGTTTCTGATATTTCTTTATTTCTGTTTAAATAGATGTCTTCCTGTAGACTGTTCCCAGCTCAGCAGGAGCCTTCCAAGACAGGCATTTTTCTCATTCTGTGCATTTTAACTTAGGTTTCTAGGAAATTCAGCCTGTCTGTAAAAGCTGCTGCCAATTCATATAAAAAAACCCCTAACTGCAGCAAAGTAATTATAAAATGATGACAGCATGTGAGCTGCAACACTGAGCTGCAAATCCAACCAGGCCTTTAGCTCGGAGAGGAAATCTGCTCCCTTATCTCGCAGACAGGGAGTTACTGCACACAAAAGGAAGAAGGCACCTAAATGAAAAAGAAATCAATCCTCATTAGAAAGAGTTTCCTCCCTATAAATGGATTGTGGAAGTCCCTGGCTGGCAGCAAGGCACTGATTCCACCTTTTTTCTCTGTTGCTGAGAAGGGTCTGTCGGCATTGGATGGTGGAAATGGATGGGATTGAACAGGGCAGTGCTTGGTAAGCACACACTGAATTAGATGTGATAGCACAAAGCACCCCAGATCTGAGAGACAAGGGGCTGAGAGGCCTCTGAATACAATATCTTGAGCTATTTCTGAAGAGAGGGAATGTCAGCTGGGCTCCAGGAGGGAGCATCTCCAGCAGGAAACTTGGAGCTTCCCTTAATCCCCACACAAGAGAACAGACACATGCATCGTATTTCTCTTTTCCCAAAGTTTCAGGGAACACAAAGAAAGGAAGCAGAGGAAGAAGAAAGTAAATGAAATAGGTCATTTGGGATGTGAGAAGGTGTGGAGGAAATGAGGAAATGAAAATACACAGAAAAAACAGAGCACGTATAGATGTTGTAAATCTCATTGACCAATCACCAGAAAAAGGGATTACTGTTGGCTGCACAGGAATCCTGGACACTTCTTTTAATATATAAATTTTAAACAGCAAAAGAGAAGTGCCTGCTGACTTCAAAGGGCAGCATGGTCCTGACTTAGCTTAGGATTGCAATTCTTTACTGTACAGATTATGAAAGGACTTCTGTAAAATTCAGACAAAGATACTGCCCCGTTATTTCTAACACAAATTCACTGTAGTGATTTTCCAACTCTTCAAGACATTTTGTAGCAAAACCATTCCATGTACATCGACACTATGGACCATCCCTAAAGCTGCACTGAAAAAGCTCATCCTGAAGGACTGGTGCAAGACAGACACACCGGCTCCATGACTGAAGCCCCTGTGCCTACCTTCCCAAACAAGCGTCTGAGTTGGCAGAGCAGGGCAAGGCACAGAGCCTTTAACTCCAGAAGGCTGTTCCATGCTGTGCCTTCCCCATTTGTGCCACTGGCACATCCCCAGCACAGTTACAGCCTGTTTAGTTACAGCTTGGCCTTTGGCACGTTTAATGATGGCCACAGATGGAAGGGGTGGCACTTGGAGTGGCACAGCTCTGCAGTAAAGCCAACATCATACATCTCTAATATGCACCAGAGCTGTTCCCCAACACCTATTGCAGCTTTGACAAGCACATGTATCATCAATGGACAAAATTTAACCTCTAATTTAAGTCTGAAGTGAGATATGAACAACAAAATATTGAAGTTGAAAGGAGAAAGGGTAATACTATTTACAGGAATCTACAATCCAGCTCATTCTCTCCTAGAATTAAACAAAAAAAAAAAAAGATGAGCCACTAGACAAGAATCATTAGAAGTGAGAAAAAAAGGGTTGCACAAAAACCTGCTTGTGAAGGACTTCTGAGGTCATATCCAGACCAGCCTTGCCTGGTGGCCACAGCACCTGCCACGTGCCTGTCAGTGTCCAGGTGGGCACTTTGCACAAGAAGCCACATGAAGAAGAGGGCACAGAGCATGAGACCTTTGACTCTTCAGAGATTGTCTTAGTGTGACAATACATAAGCCTCAGAAAAACTCAACTGAGGAACTAAAGAGCAGCACATTCTTAGCACTGGGTAATATGAAATGGTCCCCAACATACTGAAACGAACAAAAAATCCCAACCCTTAGAGCAAGATGAGCTTTACTGAAACTGAGCAAAAGGCTCAGTGAGAGAACAGCAAAGTACAAACTGGTATAGATCGAGGCTGGTCTTCTGCTATAACCTTTGAGAAGTAGGAAAGCAGTCACAAATCACAGCTCAACTACTTTAACCAGTCTGGTCTATCTGTGCCCAGAACCTCTTCCGCTACTGCCACTCTGACCTCACTGCAGCAGGTGAGGCTTCTAACAGGGCCTCTCCTCATTTAAAGGATTTCCTCTCTGCCAGGACCAGCTGCTGCTGCCCAAACATTTCAATCACACTGTCAGCAGAAGTGATTCCAATCCCACAGGACACAGAACCTGAAGAGAGGCTGAAAGGGCATCTCTGAGACATTCATTAACTAAAGAAGTTTCAACAAATTTAGAGTCCATCATCTTCCTGGTGTTTCCATGAGGTTACCAGCTGCTCTGAAAATGAGGGGAGTCACTGGGAAGCAGCCAAAGCACTGATGAAATTGCCTCAGTTCCTCTCCATCATCAAAATACCCATCAGCACCTCAGGACAGGCATCATCTCCCCAGCAGAAGTTTTGACCAAGAGGATCAATAAGCTTATTAATAAGAGGCTTCAAAAATTGATTTTTTTACCATGGGTCCTACTCATTTACTGCTCTGAAATCTAAGGAGCTACATTTTCTTTACCAAAGTAGTGGAGAAATTACACAGAAAGATAGTCAATCAGAAGGACATAAAGCTCTGGAGGGAATGAAATGTCATGAAATGGAAGTGGAATGAAGGAGGTATAATCACTGAGTCTATTATTTTTCAAAAGGTGCTCTTACTGAACAGGTGTCTGAAGAGCTTTTACAATTCACTTCCATGGTTTGTCTAACCTTGAATATGTTTGACTCTTTGAGAAGATGACACGTGGAAGCAGAAGAAGCTGAGAGTGTGCAGGTAATCCACAGGACCTGCTGTTTCCCACAAGACTTGGGCAACAAGCCCATTGCCCAGACACAAGAGGAAGACTCCAAAGGTTATTGTAAATGCTGCAACAGAAGAACACAATTGACCTGCAGATACTATTCCTACCATAAAATACTGCAAAAAGGATGCTTGGTATCGTCTCAAGTCCAGATCTGATACTTCAATTAAGCCCATAGTCCAAGGAGAAGCTGCAGGGAGGATGTGCGACTCAGCCCCAAACTTGTGACCTCTGTGCAGGATCCATGGTGAGGAGAAGGTGAAAGGAGGAGAGGTGAGGCTGGAAAGGATTTCTGTGGCCAATTCCCCCTTGACTCCTGACTCAGCCCTGCCCTTTCTGCTCTTGCCTGCCCATCTGCCTGAGAACATGATGCACTCAAGCACTGACATCCCTTCTGCCCAGTCCACGTTCCAGCTGACATGACATTGTGTGAAGCAGAAAGGAAAACCTTTCTCTAAGACAGACACTGTGTTAGTGTCCTTTTAACTCTGGAAGAGAAACTGCATATTTACTGTGGTGACTGGAATTATACTTAGAGATATGGGTTATCCAGTCTCTTAAACACCAAAAATGCATCTTCCTGAACACTGACTACATTTTTTTCCCCCAAAGATGCTGGAATCCTGTTTGTTAATGCAACTGCAGCTGCACAAAATGCTGTTGGCTTTTAGAATTTCTGCCCAACAATTCTGAAATCTCTTTTCTTGTCGCTGTGCCACAGCAACATTCAATTTAGCAGATATTCACTTTATAGTCTCTTTTGCAACAGACATTCATTTACATCTATTTTACATGAACTAAATTTGGCACTGACTGTGGTAGACCAGATGCTTAAATGACACAAGAGCTGACTGCAGTGCTCATCTTTATTTACTGCTTGAGCTGTATTGATTTCTAAACATTTGCATATGTGCTGGTGAGATCTGAAGTTTCCTCACATGAATTTAGTTTTTCCTCATTCAGGTCAGGTCACTGACTTTGAGTTTTGGTTTTAGATTCCCTTTACACATTTCAGAATAAACACTGCCATGGACAAGCCTCAATTTAATCCATTCATGGGTGTTCCAGACACAACAGGGCAGGCTGCAGGGGAAGTTTGCTTTGGTTGGCTTTTTAGCTCTCCTGTTAGACAAACCACTTTCCCTCGTTTTTCTCTTTCAAAACTCTTGCATATGACAATAAGGTAAGAGCTGGACGTCAGCAGTAGGTAAGTGAGGCTTTTCTCACTGAGAGTTTTCTTTCAATGAAAGAATACAGTAAGCATTTTCTCGTGGTTTTTTCCTTGCTTTCTCATCTGTCTATTTACATACTGAGATCCACATGTCCATTGTGTGCACAGATACACCAATGGTAACAGCACAATAAACCAGCACCTCAACCCCCAACTAACATCACACTGATCACATCTAAACACACTGCACACATTCTGAGGAGAGCCACAGTTCTGTTACACATGTCCTCGTGCTGCCTCAGCCATAGTTCTTTGTGCCATGAAACCAAACCTCTGTGTCTCTACACTTCCAGCTTCTGCCTGAAATAAGATGTAAATGCTCTTATCTTCTCATTTTACTGCTTCTCCTAAATAGTTTCACTCTCATTTTTTATTCAATGCATTAAGTGTTAGATTTCTTATGCAATAATCACAGCATTAAATGTATACAGAGATTTTCCCTTTTTGATCCTTTTCATTGAAATGCAAACCATGTCTTTATTAGGTCTTTAAACACCTTAAAATAGGACAGCTTACCTAAAAAGCACTTCTTTTGCACCTCCTCAGTAGGGAAAGACCTTGACCTGGTAAATACATACTAACTTACCCGTGTCAGGTGCCTATGAACAGGATCACATCATTCCCATGCCCAAACCACCCAAGTGCTGCCACCAAGCAAGGACATCCACAAGCAGGATGTCCCCACGGCTTGGTTGGTTCCTCCGTGGGCCAGAGGAGCTGCTGAGTGCAGGGTGGCAGCAGGTGATGCAGGAGATGTCCCACTCCTGTCCCAGAGTTGCTGCTGGGTGCAGGGTGGCAGCAGGCGATGCAGGGGATGTCCCACTCCTGTCCCAGAGGAGCTGCTGGGTGCAGGGTGGCAGCAGGCGATGCAGGGGATGTCCCACTCCTGTCCCAGAGGAGCTGCTGGGTGCAGGGTGGCAGCAGGCGATGCAGGGGATGTCCCACTCCTGTCCCAGAGGAGCTGCTGGGTGCAGGGTGGCAGCAGGTGATGCAGGGGATGTCCCACTCCTGTCCCAGAGGAGCTGCTGGGTGCAGGGTGGCAGCAGGTGATGCAGGGGATGTCCCACTCCTGTCCCAGAGGAGCTGCTGGGTGCAGGGTGGCAGCAGGTACCATCCCTCCTGCAGGTGATGATCCACTTCTCTCCCAGGGGCACGCTGAAGGAGTGAAGCACTCAGGCCTTACCCACAAACATCATTTATAAACACCATGGTGACTCTCCATGATAATCCTCCTCCTTCCATTCATACATAACCAACAGTGAGGCACAGCATGTAAAGTTGTGCTCAGAAATGCTGCTACAGCTACAACTGTGGCAGCATCAGAAATCACCAAATCCTCCAGCCCATCTGTGCACTTTCCCGTCTAAAGGCTCTTCCCCTTCAGATTTGCCTACTAAGTAACTGGATATGAAGTCAGCCATTCATAAAATTCTGGCATCTTTACATCTTGAACAGTCAGGAACCTTCTTTATTCCTAAGCTGTTTTATTCTTTAAAATTTCCTATCATTTGCTCTTGTAACCACAGTGTCCTTTACAATTTTCTTCTTCTCACTTGATGTTTATCTCTCACTGAATCTGTACATGGCACAAATAACTCTTCATAAGTTTCATACTGCTATGCTAAAAAAGGCAACTCTCTTTAATGCAGTTTTATCATAGATTCTGCATCCCTGCAGACCCTTCCAGTCATCACTGAACACGTTCCCCAGTCAAAACCACCTTTTTGTAACAAACATGACACAATTATATACAGTATCTCCAAAGAGATCTTACATTATTTTTTGTACAACATTAAAGCTTCTTTGCTTCTAGTAAAAATACCTGACCTTTCACTGGGCTGTTCACAGTAGCAGTTCCCTCTCACCTAAAGCAATAGACCAACACCACCTCACTTTCCATGTTACTTCAAACTGAGCAGTCCCAGCTGTACAGAAAAATTCCCTGTAATCAGCTTCTAGGAGTTCTGAGGCTATTACAGTATTTGAAGTTGACGATTGCATTAATCCACAAGATTATATAATTCTTCCTGGAGGAGAACTCAGGGTGAAAGTCTGCGCAAAAGCCCCACAGGTCATCATTACTACATTAATTGTTAAGATTAATGAGGTCGTTTTGGTACTTTGAATGGTGACCCACCATGCCATTGCCTGGCTTTCACACCACATCCTCAGCACTACCCCTGATGGGGCCCACCCTGCAACAGCCCCAGATCCACCCTGCCCATCCAGTGAAAGGGCCCCTGGGGAATTCCCAGACTTGAAGGAGCCCATGGCAGCTCTGGCACAGTTAACTTTGCTGGAAGAGTGCCCTTCTCTGTGGTTCACAGAGGCAGCAATACTGTCAGGAAGCATTTTGCATTCAGAGACTGCTCACACCTACAGGACCAATAGTTTCAGAGCCCTCAGCAGACTTTGCTCAACGGTCATTCCAAAACCTGCAATAAAGAACTTGACCCAACGAGAACTGTTCGCAGGGTAATGAACATCAGAAGTGAAGATGCCACTAAAACCAGCTGAGAACCAACCAGGCTATTACAATATAAGCAGCAGACACTGAGCATATGTGTTCTTCCAGTGCCAAGTTCCCAAGATTTTATTCAGGGCAGCCATAAATACATCTCCAAAACAAGGCAACACACTTTATGTTGCAAGTCCCTGCATCAGGTCAGAAGCATCCAAGTTTTCCTAACCAAGTGCTCTGTACTTGTTTATTTTAGCAGAAGTTGCAGTAATATTGAGTGCAAAGTTTTCTTTCTACAGCACCATTTGTCAGCAGAGATTGCTTTTTAAGATTACTGTCATGCTGCTGATAGACAACACAAGTCTAATATTCTTTTCCAATTCCATACAGAATTTACCACCCACAAAAAAGAGCCGCAGTCTATCAAGAATCAATCTTTCCAATTCCCATGCATCAGCATGCAGCAATACCTAAGTACATTTCAAGGCAAAAATCTGTTCATAGGGAAATTTAATACATTTGCTATTATTTGGATTTTATAATCTCCAATAAACACAGCTACTAACATGTAAAACCATGATAATGGACAACTAAGCAAAACAGGCAGTGCAGAAAGAGGAGAAACAAAGGGGTAGTTTAATTTGAAAGCTCTGGATGAGGAGAAGGGTGATGTGCTCAACAACCCTTTTGCCTTCGTCTTCCATGGCAACCTCTCTTCCCACACCTCTCCAGTGGATGCACAGCAGGATGGGGACTGGGGGAGCAGTAAGAGAAGATCACTGTAAGAGAAGATCAGGTTTGTGACCCCCTGAGGAACCTGAATGTCCACCAGTCCATGGGCCCTGAGGAGATGCATCCTAGAACCCTGAGGGAGTTGGCTCCTGAGTTGCCAAGCCACTGTCAGCGGGATTTGGAAAGTCATGGCACTCAGGTGAAGTCCCAGGTGACTGGGAAAGGGGAAACATTGTACCCATCTTTTAAAAGGGTAGAAAGGAGGGCCCTGGGAACTACCAACCTGTCAGCCTCCCCTCTATGCTGGGAAGATCACAGAGCAGATCCTCCTGGAAGCTCTGCTGAGGCACATGGGGGACAGGGAGGGGATTTGGGACAGCCAGTACAGCTTCACCAGGGGCAGGTCCTGCCTGGCCAACCTGTGGCCTTCTGTGATGGGGTGACTTCATCAGTGGACAAGGGAAGGGCTGCAGATGTCACTTATCTGGACTTCTGTAAAGCCTTTGACATGGTCCCCACAACATCTCAAACTGGAGAGAGATGGGCTTGGTGGGTGCACTGTTGGGTGGGTAAGAAATGGGTTGGATGTCACACCCAGAGGGTTGTGGTCAGTGGGTCAGTCCCGATGGACACCAGTGACAAGTGGTGTCCCTGAGGGGTCCATACTGGGACCAGTGTTATTGGACATCTTCATTAATGGCAGAGATGAAGGAACTGAGTGCACCCCCAGCAATTCTGCAGGTGACACCAAGCTGAGTGGGGCAGGTGACACACCTGAAGGATGGGATGCCATCCACAGGGACCTGGGAATCTCATGATGTTTACCAAGACCAAGTGCAAGGTGCAGCCCCTGGGACAGGACAACCCCTGATACTGACACAGGAGGATGAACAGGTGCAGAGCAGCCCTGGGGAGGAGGACCTGGGGGTGCTGGGATGGACATGACCAGCAATGTGTGATTGCAGCCCTGAAGGCCAACCACGTCCTGGGCTCATCCCACATCATGAGCAGCGGGTGAGGGAGGGGATCCTGCCCCCTACTCTGGTGAGACCCCACCTGCAGTGCTGCCTCCAGCACAGGGATGATGTGGAGCTGTTGGAGCGAGTCCAGAGGAGGCACCAAGATGATCAGAGGGATGGAGCAGCTCTGCTGCGAGGAAAGGCTGAGAGAACTGGGATTGTTCAGCCTGGAAAAGAGAAGGCTTGGGGTGACCTCACTGCAGCCTCCAGCACTTGGAGGGAGCTGACAAGGAAGATGGAAAGAGACTATTTACAAGGGCCTGGAGTGACAAGACAAGGGGGAATGGATTCAAACTAAAAGTCAGTATGTTTAGATTAGATATTAGGAAGAAGTTCTTTGCTCTAGGGGTGGGCAGGCCCTGGCACAGGTGCCCAGAGAAGCTGTGGCTGCCCCATCCCTGAAGTGTCCCAACCCAGGTTGGATGGGGCTTGGAGCAAACTGGGCTGGTGGAAGGTGTCCCTGCCCGTGGCAGGGGGGTTGGAATGAGGTGATGGCTTCCAACCCAAACCATCCTATGGCTCTCTGAACAGCCTGAGCAGTACATCTAATCAAGGCGGGCAAAAGGCCACACAAAAAACAATGTAATATAAAATATTACATTTCTGCACTACAACTCTGGCTACTAAATCTATCCTTATGTTGATTGTACTAATTAACTCACTGACAACATCTTCAGATAAGGTACTGTTGTATGTGCATTTGAGTTTCTGATATGAAAAAGAGAGAGAGCAGGAAGCTTGTCCAAGACTCAGATGCTACAAAGGAGAATCATTTCTCCAGCTTTACAACACTATTACAAGAAAGCTTTGAATTACGGGCACAGTCAAGGACAAAGTTTTAACCTTGCTGGAACCCATTTAAGTCAATGTAGGACACCGTGACTGAGTTTGCAAAACAGAAACACCTGTGGTACAACAGTGGGTGGTGCTGTCACAACCATTTGTAGGTTTTTCTACTCATTTTTGTGCATGAAACATAATTTTCTGAGGTAACACAAGCAATAAGAAATTATTCCCCATCTACAACTGGTAGATATACACAACATAAAGCCTTATTCCACACTAGTAAAGATGACAAGAATGAATCCAAACCAAAGCCCAGATCCATGAAGATGCTTTCAGCAATTGCAAGTCTGTTGTTAAATCCTTCTCCAGCTCCAATTTCTGTGGTCCCCAAGACCTTACTCTTCAGGTGATTGCTGCAACAGGAGGATGTAGAAACCACTGCACTTTCTAAACAAGTAACTGTCATAAATTCAGCTGAGTTTCTGACCTGTTTTCTCCACAGGCTCCTGGACTGTTATTTGCTGCAGAGTGTATATTCAACTGCAATTTAAACCAAGACATGAACAGGAACACAGGAAACAACCAGGTCCAAAAGTTGTAATTTATGTCATTATCACTAAAATTTGGGGTTCAGAAATCTTGGCTCTCCCTATTTTTCAACAGTCATGTATAAAACAATTCCTGCACTTCCAAACAACCGCCCTGTGTTCCCTGTGCCTGCCCTGCTCTCCAGAGAGGCACACACAGACTCCCCAGACCCAGAGACAGACCCTGCAAAGAACAAAGCTACCAATTTACTGCCACGCTCCCAGGAGGATCTTACTGTTGTTCTCTGGCATTTATTCTCTTCCCATATGTTCCTACAGCACACAGGCTTTGAATCCAACACAGGATTTAACAGCATATGCCTCTATTAAACTACTCTTAGGTGCTTGCAAATAAGAATGGCATTTCATGACCCCAGGGAGAGGGACATAATGAAAACAACAGTGCAGACACTTCATCAGCAGTGCAGAGGTCTCTCAAACACACCAGGGTGCTGGGATTTTCAGTTTTCCCAGCAGTGCATGGTTCTTTTCCACGTGTTTCCCACAGCTGAAAAAGCCCCTCACAAACTACAGACACATCAGCCATTCCTCATCACCTCCTTAGGCTTCTGTTTGCTTTTCTCCTCCATGCTTCTGTTTCCCACCCAGCTCCACGAGGTGTGTTAATGCTGCTAAGATGGTTGCATCCCACCTCAGAGTCTGTTTCTGCATCTTTTTTTCCTGAATTAAAGGTGTATTATGGTACATTCATTCAGCTTAAAATCCTGACCTGTACTAAACACAGACCTTCTATCACTTGAAGGTCAGAAACAGAAAAAAGAACAAGCTGAACTTCATCCATGCAAGGATTTACTGTACTTGTGCTATTTGTGCCATTCTTATCCAGACTCCAAGGAGGAATAAACACGCTCTCTGGCAACATGAAACAGAAGCATCACTTGAGAGGGAGAATCTGCTGAGATACAAACCAAACTGCAGGGAGATGTATCCCAGCGTTCTGAGTGCTGCAGATGAGTGAGGGGAGCTGTCAGAGCAGAGAGAGGGACTGGAATGGTCTGCATCCATCTCCCCCAGCAGCCCCGGCGAGCGGCAGCAGTGCTGTCTGGGGCAGATTGAAATGTAGGAGTGCCTGCCGAGGGAATCCCTGCAGTTCATGCTGCACTGTGGGTCATCTTCATCACTGCATCTTCTCACCAGCAGTAATTAGAGTGGCTTTAATAGCACTTTCAGCACCGTAACTGTGCATTTCCCTATATTGTATCACCCCTTCACTTTTAATTTGTGCACTTTACATCGTCTGCTTTATCTCACACAGCATCTTAACCTGCAACCATGCAGGGAGAATCCAGCAGAGGAATTATCATACCCACTGCTGAGACGCAGGTCCCTGGAGCTCATCAATGCTGAACAGCAACTGGAATTGCCCCAGGACACTCAGGAATCACATTCAGGGATCCCATTTGTAGGATTCTACATGTTCTCCACATTGGATCTTCAATGATGATGTTTGACACCAAAGATGGGACAATCACCAGCACAGTGTGATCCCTCGGCAACTCAGGATTAGGATGGAGCACACGACCCTGAGATCAGCTCAGCTGGTTAAAAACTTGGTTGTAATAATGCCAAGGTCATGGGTTCAGTCCCCTGTGTGGGCCATTGACTTAAGAGTTGGACTCGATGATCCTCATGGGTCCCTCCCAACTCAGAATAGTCTGGGATTCTGTGATATTGGCTGGGGTTCTGCCAAGAAGCCTGGCTCTGTACACTGTTAAAACTCATTTCAATTCTTACAGGTCAGATATTTAAGTTCACCTTTATTCCAACTTCCTCAGCTTTTGCCACTGCTGGGTTGTTGTTTTTCTTTAATATGGTGTCATGTAGACAATGTAGTTATTTCTTGCTCTTCCCAGGCTGTCAGACTTTGGAGCTTTGCTACTTACATTCATACATTTTAATTAAAAGTGTAAAATACTAGACTTCCAGACATAATTAAACCTAATACACTCTTCCAGATCAGAAACTCTAATTAAGTTTCAGTATCTGCTATTGCTAATAATCACCCAGTCAGCAAATACCAGTGATGAATTCCTCACCCCTCTTGCCTTTCTGCCCCCAAGGCATTGCTGCCCCAGCACTTAATTGGAAATTAAACATTTTCTCACTGTACAAGCTGGTCACACTTGTGCTCCTATTTAAAGTTAACAGTTAGAGATGCTTCTAATGTTGGAAAAGAAATAAACAATAAGAGAAAAATATATTTACTGAATGTGTAAAATTGATATTCTGTGACCAAGATTTTGTGGCAAAGAAGTCTGGAATGCAAGTTATATTCACAGAATAGTCACAAGTTTCTTGCTTGGAAAGAAGGTGATGAACCGAAGATGAAGATGCATGAGAAAGACAAAGGTTCATGCATATTGGAAGACAAAGATACTGACACTTAAACAGACTGCAAAAATGGAGTAATCCATACACCCCAGTAGTTCTCAGCCCAGGAACAAAGCCTAGAAAAAATAATAATAAAAATAATTGACAGTATTTCACAAGTTTGTTCCTGGACATTTAAGACTGGCCTGGAGTTTCCAGCCTGTCCCTTGCCAAGGGAACAGCAGTTTTCATTCATATTGTCAGTGTTATGCTATATATAAACTAAGTTGAGGACTTTGCATTCAGGGCTGTCAATCTAAATTTCATTCACATTAAATCAACCAGCAAAGAAAAAACCATTTTAAAATCATTGTCTGTGTAGTGTGTGGTGGAATGTTGAATTTAAAATGGGACGGATTTGTCCTGATAAACTCTAATCTAAAATGCACTAAAGGGACATTTCTTGCTAACAGTTTAGTATTTAACTATTCATTTAATGTCACAGCATGTATTTTTCAAAAATCAATAAAGCAAATACATTGAGGTATCCTTCTACCCAAGCAGCTGAAAAGCAAGGCCAACCCCTGCCATTGGATGACAGCAAAAAGAAATGCTGTTCTAGTGGCAAAGTAACATTTTATGTTGTCAGCTGGAAGATTTAGGAGAAAAAGTGACCTTAATATACTTCTTAAAAAATAAAAGTGCTCTGAAACAGTTAATCCACTTCATTCTGTGGCAGAGCAAAGCCAGAGCCCTGGCTCCCAACTCCATTAGCTGAGTTCTGTGAGCCAAAATAAAGGACAGGCCACGGGCACTGCCCTCCCAGTAGCAGCTCCTGGGCAGCCAGGGCAGCTCTTGGGAAGTCAAAAAGAAATGAAAAAAGAAGTTAAAAATATCTATACAAGCACAGCAAATGCCTCAGTGAAAAAAAGACAAAACATTAATAAACACTTCCTTCAACATTGTTTCAATGCACAACTACATAATGAGATTAATAAACATGATCCACAACTGCTGAGCATCAGATTTGACCCTTCCAAATGTCTGCGCTGACTTTGGGCTTGGAAAACAAAAACCACATTAAGCTTTGTGTTGGTTCCAACTTACAAGACCTATTTGTCTTCATGTCATTTTATACCCAGTATCCACTTCCCTGCATCCTTGAAATAAGGCAATAAAAAGAAAAGAGATTTCATGTCAGCTAGTTGACATCACAAGTGAAATGCAAATAACTCTGCTAGCAGAAGATATTTTTATTTGATCTATCACCAATATAATTATCATAAATTCAAAAGAAAGTCTCACCTGACTTACTGGAAAAGGCTGCAAATTGTTATGGTTTAATGAGAAATACTTAACATGACTGAATAAAGCTGATTATTTAACTGGGGACTTCCATGAAAAGGCAAGTGGGCTGGGTTCAACAATAACTCTGGCAATTATATTGGCATCCTAATTTCATAAAAATAAAAGTGGAAACGTGACAGAAGTATTATATTGACAGCACGCTGCTAAATGTAAAGAAATGGACCTTCAGATAAACTTGAAGTGGCAAGATACAACACCGGAGGCAGCAAAAATTTTTTTTTTTCTTTCCTTGGACATAGTGAGGCCCTGGCCCAGGTTGTCCAGAGGAGCTGTGGATGCCTGGAAGTGTTTAAGGACAGGCTGGATGGGGCTTGAAGAAACCTGGTCCAGTGGAAGGTGTCCCTGCCCATTGCAGGGGCTGAGAACAAGATTATCTGTAAGGTCCCTTCCAACCCAAACATGATTCTCCCTTGGGTGAATGTAAGTGGAATTCGAATATCATTGCGTGGAAGTTTCTACTTTCCTCCTTTCTAATAAGACTGTACTTTTCTGACATTTCCACCTCTACAGCTGTTTATTGCTGCACACACTACAAAAGCCACACTGAAGCCTCTGCCTGTGTGCTCACCTGTCCCCAGGGTCTGCACCCTCACAAATGTGAGTAACTGCCTGCACGGCACCAACTTCAGCATCCTCCATCTCCTGCACGTTCTATACACCAGGGTGTTTCCAGCTGTAGGGTCACAGTAGTTTCCCTTAAATCAGAAGTATTTCCATCCTTACACAGCAGAGTCAGCCTGAGATGAGAGAAGGGCTGGAGTGACTCAGCCAAGTGGAGACACATGTTGCTTTTGCTGTATCTGAGCTGCCAACAGGAGACATGGATGCAGCCCATGACACCCCAGAGCCACCAGTCCTGCAGAGCATTCCAGCAGGGCAGCTGCCCCAAAGGAACAGCGGGAAGTGGAGGAGCAGTGCACAATATTCTTTAAAAGGCATGAACAAATTTTTAATGAAGGTGTTTTCTCTCACCATACCTGCAAAATTTCATTACAAGTAGCAGCTTAAGCTCCTGTAGCAGTTTGATGTACTATTTGCCAAATGTGACTCTCGAGGCAAGAGCAAACTGTGTGTCCTCAGGGCCTGACTGGCCTGTCTGCTCTGACCCAGGACACAGTTCTTGAGGTTTATCAGGATCATGGTATCAGAAAGAGCACTGAGGTTTAAACAGCAATAAAATAACTATATGCAGATGAAAACACCAGGTTTGCCAACGTTCAGCTTAGTCACTTTCTCCAGTGCAGTTTATTCACACTGAAGGCCAGCATATTTCTCCCCAACTGCTGGAACACAGCAGTATAAAAGGCTTTGAAGCATATACAAAAAACACAGTTCAGAGCTTAGAAACACATCATAGAAGTGCCCAAAAATTTATTTCAAGATCTATATCATGTTTCTGTTTAATGTGCAATCTTCAGTTTCAAGTACCAGGCACAAAGAAACACTGCTTACAAATTTCCAACATCTACCTTTATCAGTGACAGTTAATTCCATTTGTTCTCATGCAACAAATTTCATGCATCAGGTATAACTTACTGAGTCACCAGGTGTAACTCTCCCCATAGACAACCAGACCAGTAGGAACAGTAATAGAAGAAATACATAAAGGGACAAAACAGAAGGAAAAATTCCCAAAAAGAACCTGCATGCCTCAAATGCCACGTGGACAAAATTATGGAACCACATGCAAAAATGCTATTCCTCACTCCTCCTGTCACTGTTTGGGAATGGCATTCCCCAGTTCAGTGTTCCCACTGGATGACTTGAAACCACAGCTGCTCGTTCATCCCCTTGCCATGGGATGAAGAGGAGGCACAAAAGGGTGAAGATCGTGAGGGGATGTAAGAACAATTTACTGGAAGCAGCAATGAGATAAGAAAACACACAGTAACAGCAACAATAAGTGAGTATATAAGAGGTCAGTGATTTCCATGTGAATGTGCACCCCCATGGAAACCCCCAACAAAACCTGACTGTGCACCCCACGATGTGGCCTGGAAGGGACCCCTTCCCTTGTCCCCAGAAAATGGTGTGAAGTGGTATTGAATAACCCCCAGGCCCTAGCCATGCCCCCTCCTGGCTATGGCAGAAATTAACCCTGTCCTAGCCAGAACCAGGACAATTCCTCAGCTCAATTCTCCTGCCCACCCACCAAGCCCCACGAGAAGTGCCAGGCACTGCAGTTCTGCACAGACACCTTGAGACATTTAAAAACCTTGGGCACAGAACAAGGTGTTGGCAGCTGGAGGAGTGGAGACCAAGCTGCCTTAACCTGTGTAAGCTCCCAGCCCCATTGTCCTCATGCCCAGGTGCCCTGAGAGCCTTGCAGGAGTCTCAAAAAGCACTGCCTGCCATGAAGGGCTCCCAGACCACAGCCACACAGGTCCATGCCAGTCAGGGTACCATCCTCAGTGCCCTGAGAAACTGCCAGCTGCTGAAGCACTGCCTGGGAGCTGGGAAGCACAAGGGTTAATGCACCCTCACCTTACAAAAAGAACCCAGAGCTCCATTTCTTTCTGAAGAAAACACTATGGCAAGGGAAGCAAGAGGTTTCCCATCTTTTACTCTCCTATCCCTCAACTGACCCAGTGGGAAACACGGGAGCAGAAAAGCCAGGGCAAAGATGCCTAATTCCCTGTGTTAGTGGTTACAGCAAATGGCCATGACTTGGGTAGTACATTGCCTGTTCTCTTCTCCTGCTGTGTGCAGGTGCTTATTTGATTATTTTACTTTCACCTGATGAACATTTAAGACAATAGGTGGAAATGCTGAGTGGATGAAACCTGAGCTATTTCTGATTTCCAGTGCTTTTACACAGTAAAAGTATAAATAAATAATGGAGAACTGAAAATCACTTGGTAATAACCATTGACAATTCCTCATAGATTTCCTTTCATTTTTATTTAGGCTCCAACTACTTCTCTGTAGTAGAACACTGAAAATTTGTTTCTAAATTTTCTTCTAAACACACTCTATTTGGCAAGGACTCACAGGTAAGCAACAGGTGGATTCAGCCACTCAGTTCTTCTTTCTCCAGAAATGATGAGTTCAGTCTCCCCCTGACACCCACCTTGCTGTCTGGATTTATTCTGACCTGAATAACCCCAGCAAAGCACATTCAGCACGAAACTGAAAAACTGAGTGCCTAATTATGTAAGTAGTCTCATTGGAGTCAATCCCGTACTTTTAGTTAGACACACACCTTGCTCAGTCAGGTGTAAAATTAGCACATTAAGGATTTTCTCCCTTGTCTCTCTCCCAGGCTCAGGGAACAGTGCACTGTGCATGCAGGACTGATTTGATTACCTGCAGCTTTTATTGGGAAAGAACGTCTGTCATGGCAATACCAGATGACAATTGTTTCCTTTGTTCTGTTCAGAGGGAGGCAGTAATAGGTGTCAGGGAAGCAGCACAACCATGTCTGGGTGAGAAAAGGGGTATATTAATGAGCATCCACAAACCATCATAATTAATGCAGGGGAATGGATATTACCTACTTAAGCTCTGCAAGTGTTCCAGCAGCTCCACACCCGGCTGCCTTTTCCTATCGCCAGGGCTCTCCTCTGGCAGCAGCTCCCTGGCAAAGCCGCCAGACACTGTGGAATCAGATGCTCAAGGGGATGGGTGGGGATATTTTAACAACACAACAGTGGCTGTTGGGAACAGGTATCCAACCTGTTCACCAGTGGCAGCACATGCTCCCCACAGCCCATGGGTGGCACATATCCCCTTGAGGTTCCAGCAGAACCGACAGACTGCAGTGGAAGACAGAGAGTGTGGATGTGCACACAGGTATGGATGTGCATTGCTTTTACTTTTTTAAAAAACAAAAGGTATGTTTGTGAATTTTACATCATTTTAAAATTTCAATCCCTTCCTGATGTGCCAGTGTAGCACCCAGTTTTCAAATAAATAGTCAGTTTTGAAGTTCGGCTTCAAAAAATCCAGCCTGACAATTCCCCTCTTTACACTCCCAACCAAAAAAAAAAAAAAGTGAGGTAAAACTGCAAACACTATCAAGGTGACACACTAAGTTGTTTGAGTATTTATTGACAGAATAACAACACGGGTCACACAGCTCTGGCCCTTCAGGAATACCTAAATAAAACCTCTTAGGTTTTATGACATACAAATTGCTCATTTTTACTCTTGGATGGCTGAATTTTAAATTACACTAAAAAGCGGGACACCTTCAATTCCCACCTCTACTTGGTTTACTTTGCCTTCTAATTCCCTCTGCACATAATGTGTTCAGAGCTATTTTAATTCACATTCTTCTTGCAGTGTTTGTGTTGAATTCACCCAATAATTCATTTTGATGATACAATCTTCACAGCATCATTTGGGTTTTTCCAGTAGGTTCCAGAATAGATTCTTTTTCAGCGCAAGGTTCTCTCAGGTACCATTCTCAGTGTGGTGTATAAGCTTGCCATTACTCTTGTCCTTAGCATATGCTCACTTAGCATAGGCACATTTATTATTTTTATTGTGGAACACTTTAGGTAAGAACCCTCTGCACACACAGGGGTGCCTCAACTTCTCAGCACACTGCAGAGACTAAAACACCAGCACCACTGTGAAACACTTGAACTGGAGCATCTTTCCAGATAAAAAGATGCAAATTGTCCCATCAAACATCCTGCATGGCTTCCAGATTTGCCATTCCCAGTGCTCAAAAAATAAATGCAACCTCCACAACTAGGAAGCCAAGCCATGTGACTCATGCAAACACAGTAAGCCATACCTACAGACATGCCAATTCAAGCATTATTGCTCTAAAATATAATTTTCAGCCTTGTGGTCAAGTAAACCCATTTTAAGAAAGTTTTTCCTGTGGTGGGAATCTACCAGAACCTGCACTGTAGAAAAAAAAAATCATCTGTTTCTCAAAATAAGTATCAGGTAGATTACTTTTTTTTTCCTAACTCTCTCATGTCCCAGGGCCCCATTTTGGCATAGAGATTTGAAAGATAACGCCTTTTGCCATGTCTGTGGGCAAACTCTGTGTGAATGTTTAATCACACCCTCTTAATAACCTTAGAGCATTCACCATGTTTCACAATGGTGCAGGAGCCAGAAGGGGACAGAGAAAGAGAAGAAAGATGCAGCTGAGGAGCAGGGGGAACGGGAAGGCAGTGAGGGCTGTGGGAGCTGCAGAGAGGAAAGGCAACTGCAACACCCCCCCGGCACCCTGGAACTGAACCCCTTTCCACCACACAGAGCAATACCATACCCCTCAAGTCATGGGAAAAAATAAGAGTGGAGAGCTACAGGCTGAGGAGCTGGAGAGTTGCTTGAACAACTAAACCTCTGCACCACAGCAGAGAGGTGAGTATGGGCAGCTAAAGCATCTCTTGATGAAACAATATTTATTGATTTCTGGAGGACCTGGTAATGTCCTAAATTCAGCACAGGCACTGGGACAGCAGCTAATAGGGACAGAACACACAACACCTACTTTCAATACCTCACCTCCTTCCCTGATTTATGTGTCTATACCGTGCACTGAATGAGGGACGGGTACCAAAAACCCCACCCCACCTGTGATTGGACCAGTAAGGACTGTATGTATGTGACTTATATTACTTTAGTTAACCTAAATTTTACACATCCCCAAATGCTCAATTTTAGTCTTTTTGTTTGATTCTTCCAGGTTTTTTTAAATGTTTTTGATAATGTCCGTGGAGAAATCACAGTCCAATGGTTTAAGAACAGACCTTTCAGACAAGGAACAGAGTCTCAATCCTGGATCAGGCACATTTGACAAGTCACTTAAATGGTTTCCTTGATGTACTTCATAGGAAGAGAAGGCTGGAAGGAGTTTTCTGGCTGCTGTTTATTCCACTGCTATTGCAAAGAACAGCCCCTTTGTACAAACAGAACATACCTACAGAAATGGCCAATATTATCCTTACCAAAAGGGATTGCTCTAATAATTACTGCAGCCAGAACACAAAAATAAATCAGCTGGGTTATTCCAGAGGGCCTGTTAGCCCAGCATCCTCTCTCCAATACAGCCCATAAGGAACACTGAGGAGAACAGGGCAAGGATCTGGTGACTAAAGGTTACCCACCACCTTTCTCAAACCTAATACTGTGCCCTCAGCTGCTTGTGCTGTTCTTCTGACATACGGCAGCTTTTCCCTGTGCCTGGCACCCTCACACCCTGTCACCAAGGGCTCTCTAATTATGTGCTGTGTGAAAAGCTACTTCTCTCTGCATTGGGGTGACAGCACAGAGCGCCCAAAAACTGCTGCCAAAACCAGGAACTGCAAGGCCCTTATTTTCCATTTAGGCAAGATATTTATATTCAGTTTTCAATACTGCTTGGTTATGTTCTGCAGGGAATAGAAACCATGTCATGTTTTTTGGCATCTTCTTGCCTTTTAATGTCCTTGGTCCACATACATGACCCTTGAAAGGGGTGCACACTGTGAGTGATTTCACAAGAGAGGGAACTCTGTGCTGCTGTTGCTCCTGTGGCTGCCCTGAGCCAAGCCCACACTGCAGTCAGCTCGGGGCAATGATTGTTTCCAGATGTTCTTAATGAACTGAGTTTTCCCACCTAACATCACAATACAAGTGCTTTGTTCCAAATAACTGCATGTGAAGCTCCCAGAGCAGTCAGGAGAGGGACAGACCCAAACAGA